>NC_134464.1:75579970-75952470 GCF_047948215.1 Lycorma delicatula
AGGACCCCACCGTCAGTTCTTCTTACCGTCCTCTGACGCTCTTGCCAGTTGTTGGAAAGGTTTTCGAAAAGGTACTCTACCTCCGCATAAATAGTAGGTTGACTTCAAATCACATGCTGATGGACGCCCGGTATGGCTTTAGATCCGGCAAGAGTACAGAGGACGCGATTCTTAGGGTCCTGGATCTGGCTTCAGGCAGTGAGTGCAAATATGTACTCGGTGTCTTCTTGGAGATATCCGGGGCATTTAATAACTTGTGGTGACCCTCTGCCTTGTTTCAATTGCAGAAGCGTGGTTGCACGCGGAATGAAATTAGCACTCTCTCGAGTTATTTCAGCGATAGAACTGTTCTCCTTCGTGACGGCAGTTCGCAAGTAGGAAAGACCCTGTCTAAAGGATGTCCACAGGGCAGTGTATTAGGCCCACTCGTCTGGACCATCGACTTCGACTCTCTCATGCGGCTGCGTTTGCCTGGTGGCTGTCGCGTTGTGGCTTGCGCCGACGATGGGCTGCTGCTGGTCGAGGGCGGTTCGCGTTCTGAGATTGAGCTTAGAGTGGCACAGGCATGTATGGTTTTGCGGTTGTGGAGTCTTCAGCATAAGATGGTTTTCAGTGCGGAGAAAACCACTATGATGTTTTTGAAGGGCCGGCTAGCTGCAACTCTCCACCCGCGGGTTGTGATGGACGGCCGTTCAATTAGGTATGTCACTCTTCAGAAGTATCTGGGTGTTATCCTTGATGAGAGGCTTCTCTTCAAGGAGCACCTGCAGTATGTGGCGAAGAAGGCAGTTGATGCTTTCTTCGGCGTCCGTAGAGTAGTCCATCCCGATTGGGGGTTGAATTTCCGTACCATGCGGATTCTTTAAAAAGGTATTTGCGAGGCCATTATGTTGTACGCTGCGCCCGTCTGGGCTCATCGTATGCGGTACCAATGTTATAGGGACATTCTATTATTTTCCAGCGTCTTCTTTTATTAGCGATTGTTGGCGGTTACAGGACTGTCTCGCGAGAGGCAGTAACTGTGATCGCAGGCATCAAACCTTTGGACATTTCGGCTACAGAACGTAGCCAGCGGTATGTTGCAAAGAAGGGAGGCCTTCTTACTTCAGGGCGTATGCGTGAGATCGAAGACCAAGGTTTTGACTCTTGGCAAGATAGGTGGAACGATTCTTCAACAGGTCGTTATACGCATGGTATATTTCCCAATGTTAGAGAGTTGCGAGCGGTTAGCTGGGTATCCATCCCCCAATCGGCAGACGACGCAGTTCCTCTCCGGACATAGTGCCTTTAGGGATAAATTGGCTAGGTTTAGGTTTCCGGCTTCTGTCCGGACTGTAGGGTCAATGACACCGTAGGTCCTACACATATGTCCCAGGTACAAAGCTGAACGTACCAGAGATATTAGGGAACTCGAGAGAGTAAACTCTGTTTTGCATCTACGAGTCAACTGGAGGACACGTAGAGAGTGGACAATAGTTGCTGGCTTCCTTCGCTTCCTCGCCCTTTGCAGGACTGCCGAAGGGATTTAGTAGGTGGTAGGAACCTGGGTGGCTAGGGACCGCCTGGGCAGTTGACTGGCCGAAGGTAGGCGCTTAAGGCAGCGTGCCTCGGTTAGAGTAAATTGGTGTTCTTTTGTTGGAATAAAGCTGTCGGCGGAGTTGCGGCCGCTGCCAACGGGCATGGTTATCCTTGTCCCGGGGGGTGCGGTCGCGCTCCGACGAAGGCGTTTTGTGAGCATACGATACTGTCGGCGGGAAGTGGCTGTGTGCCGCTTCGGTGGTAGGCAGTAGCGTTTCGACGGCGGTTACGAAAGATGGTGAATGTCACGCGGGACTCCGCGATGGAGCTGCGTGGGAGTAGGCGTTCGTTCTCCTCTCCCGGGCAAACCGAAGCGGAATCAGATAGTTTGAACTCATTGAGTTATTAAGCGGGGTTCTTTAAGGGAGCTAGGACCAAATTTCGCTGTATAAAACTTTAGTGGGAAGTTTTGTTGAACTGGTAGTTACTCGGATCTGAGACATTCAGTAGGTTGGCTCATTAATAGTTAGGGCTAGGCGCGGGGTCTTCATTCCGCGGTTAGGCTTCTAGCTTAGTTCCTGAGGGCGATGTGGTAGCTGCAGGTGTCCGTTGTCTTCTTTCTGAAGGCATAAACACATAAAACTATCTCGGGGTGAACTTTACCGATGCAGATGTCCCTCGGGGCATCTGCATCGGTGGCATCTCTGTGGGGCCTGAACTGAAAGCTGTGGTGCGCAATCAGTTTGAGGGCGAGAAGATGTCCTCCGTTAAAGCCACTGGCTAGGAACGAAGGGGATGGTGTAGCGACCGGACACGCTACGAGGTGGGATCTTCTCCCCTCGGGGGGGAATCGAGAATATGGGGGGGAATCAATATGATCCCAGATGTTGGAGAATTGAGAACGGTTAAATGGGTTTCCCCCCAATCGGAACATAACACAATTTCTATCGGGACATGATGGATTTAGGAACAGTTTGCTTAGGTTTGGTTTGGTCGATTCGAGCCTTTGCCCGGATTGTGGAGTTGATGACACTGCAGACCATTCTTTTATGTTTGTCCCCGGTATGAGGCTGAACATACCAGAGTCGCTAGGGAACTTGAGAGAGTAAATTCCTTTTTGGATCCGCAGGTCAATTAGAAGACCTGTAGAGAATGGAAAATAGTGGCTGGCTTCCTGAAGTATCTTGCACTGAGCAGATCAGCTAAGGGGGTATGAGTAGAGTAGTATTCCAGGTGGCTAGGCAGCCGTCTGGATGGTTAGATTGGCCAAAGGTAGGCACATTGGCATGACGCCTTGGTAAGTTAGAAATATACTGAGAATTATGTAAAGAATAAGCTTTTTTCCTGTTTAGCCTCCAAGAATCACCATCAGGTATTACTTTAGAGAATGATATGTATGAATGTAAGTGAAGTATAGTCTTGTAAAGTGTCAGGTTGACCATTTCTGAGATGTGTAGTTAATTGAAGCCTAACAAACACAGAACACCGGTATCTGGATGGGTACTATCTGGCAGTACTTGGATAGGTAAAGAATAAGCTGTCGGCGGGAGAGCAACTGCACTGCTGAGGGCATGGTTAGCTATGCAGCCATGAGGTGTAGCGCCGTCTTGACGGGGGTGGTTAATAAATGAGTAGCAATATAGATGTCAGTGACTGCACTGCCAAGGGCATAAGTATTCATGCAGCCATGGGGTATAGCGCCATCTCATTCCAAATATTCATCTTTTATTTGTTAATGAATGATGCTTTTCCTTTTTGAAGTTTGAAGTTGATGTTAAATTATAAAAATTACTAACAATTAAAATAGCCTTTCATCTGGAGGCCCAGGGTCTCCAGATGAAAGGTTTCTGGAGACCCTTTTATGTTTAAATAAACCAAAAAAAGTCTACAAATTTTTAGAAATTGGTATGTTTTTATGCTCCTCCATCTCCAAAATCACCTTATCACCTTCCAAGAAAATTTTTTGATTTTTCTATTTTTATTATGTTGTATGGAAGAAACTAAAAAAATTTCACTAAAAAATGTACAACCAATAAAAATTTACCTAAGATTTATTTTTTGGGGCTCGAGGGTGAATTATGATGAAATGTTAATGTAATATTATTACTAAAAGTTTATTATTTAGAATTTTGATGATATTAAAAGGTTAAATAAAGCAAAAAAAGAATTTTGAAAAATTAAAAAAAATCAATATTTTGAACCTTGATCAGTCCCCCACTTGTAATATTGCTGCCTAAGTTTTTTTGGGGGTTGCTTACACTACTATTATTCCTGGAAAGAAAAAAAAAATTAGTGGGGAAGAGGGAATTTTGGAGCAAATTAAAAAAAAAGATGGTAAGATAAGCATGCATGCATGTACTGAGCTTAATATAAATTGGGGTTATGTATGTATTTTTTTGAGAAAATTAACCCCAAAAAGTTATCTACCTCACCCCCTGGAGATATTGACCCCAAAATTTTACCAAAAAATTGTCCTATATACACAACTCTATGCACAAACATACATAAAAATCAGTATATTCAATCAAAAGTTTAGTTTCAAACATGCCAACACACATACATATGAATATTTACCTCCCAATTTTTTCTTTGTTTTTTGGGGCCCCTGGGTCATGAAAATATCAAGAAATTAAAAAACTCATACCACATTTGTTGACTGATTGCCATACTTTCTTTCTTGCTGCATAGCTCTAGAGCAGAGGTTCCCAAACTTATTTTTCTCATAGACCACTTTCAAAGTTTTGCTGGTTCCGGTGGACCTCCTGCAGCTACATTTCTACCATATTTCCAGTCGACGGAAAATGTGAAGATTAGATCTAACTATGAAAATTTGCGTTACGGCTGAGTTCCACGTTTTTCTGAAAAAAAGTGAGAATTGATTGGTTAATTTTTGATTGACTGTGCTGTGAGTGGATGTCAAAAAAGTAAAGTTGGCCAATCAAGAAAAATGCTTCCATCCAACTTTACATTTTTGACATCTACACACAGCACAAGAAAGCAATCAATTCTCACTTATTTTATGTTGAAAACTTCCCATTCAGAGTGGTAAAAAGCAAAAGAAAATTAGTATATTTTTTGTGTTGCATTTATTCAAATTTGTAATCATTACACTATTAATTATTATTGTTATCATATTGCAATGTAATATAATAAAATTGTCGTAATATAATTAAAATTAAACATTAATAACGTAATGTAACTTCTACAATGACAATCACAAAATAGTTACAATTTTAATGGGAGGGATGTACTTGATGGATTGACAGCAAATTATCAATATTTGGCTTCAGTTTTGTTAGGAATAAGCTCAAATCTCCCTGTTCTGTGATATTGAATCTGCTTCTTTTTTTTGATAAAAGGTTTGTAACGACACTAAAACTTTTTTCGACAAGATATGATGAGGGAAACGCTATCAAAAGCTTTGTCGCAATTCCACACAGTCCAGGATATTTTTCTGGTATTTCTGCCTGCAGCCAAAATGTTTGATACTGTCTTTTAAATTTCACCTTCAGCTCCTCATTAGTGCTAAGCTCGAGTAGCTTCTCTTGTAATATCACATTCTCCACTTCCGTTTCATCAAATGGATTTATGATCCATGGTGGTATTTCCTTCGTCAGAATATCTTCAAATCTGATTTTGAAGTCATCATGCAGGGCAATTAAATGTTGAACGTATGTCTGAATATCCTCATCAAGGCATTCTACCTGTGACAAGTTTGAAAACTGGGAAAATACGCGCCGACTAATATTTTGCTTCATAAATTTCAATTTTCCAAGAAATGCTGAAATTACCTTTGTTTTTATTAAATTGAGACTGTCCCGTTGTAATTGTAAGTTAATGTCATTAAATTTTTTGAACAAATCTGTCAAATACACGATGTCAGCTTTCAAAGTGATCAGGTTTTCTTTTAAATCTGAATCTTTACATTCCAGAAATTCTAAAACTGATTCAAAAAGTGAGTAAAATCTTGTTAAACATGCATCTTTCGACAACCAGCGTACTTCAGTATGTAAGAGCAATCGTTGGAAGTCTTCATCATTTTCATCGCACAATTGGGCAAATAAACGCGTATTCAATGCATTGCTTCTTATCTTGTTAACAGCATTAATTACAAGTTGAAGCGATTGGTGCAATCTATCACACAGATTTTTCGCTACTAGATGTTGTTGGTGGACGACACAGTGAATTGCAGTTACCTCTGGTATAATTCTTTTAAGATGGCTTATAAACCCGACCATGGCAGGAGCTCCATCTGTTGCCACCGAAATGACGTTTGTGAATGGAATTGATTTTTCGTTAAAAAAAATCACTCAGGACATTAAATATTGATTCACCTTTTTCGCGAATAGTAGCTCTTCATGAATTTCTTCGTCCATAACAAATCGAACATATGCCAATAATAATGCTTCATTACCAGGTAAAGTTGACTCGTCCAGTTGAATAGAAAAATGTGTTGTTTGCAGATAATTACACAAGAAACTTTCAATATCAGAGCTCATTTCATCAATACGTCTTTGTACAGTGTTGTTACTCAAAGGAATTCTTTTGAGTATGTCAAATGGAGATTTGTGCAGAACAGTTTTTAAAATCTCTTCAACAGCGGGTAAAATTAACTGTTCTCCAATGGTGTGCAGTTTTCCAGATTTCGCTATAAGTAATGAAATATTGTACGATGCCCGCAAGCCATCATCGTTACTTTCAGATGTTGAAGCGAACATACTGTGCACGGTAGGTCTCTTTTCATATTTTTCCTTCAATGTTTGAAAATATTTCAAATCTTTAACTATTTTATCAGGATGACACCTTCTTAGATGATCTTCGAGCTTCGATGGCTTCATAGAGTCATTGCTCAAAATTTTTGAGCACAAAAGGCATATATATATATATATTTTTCACAAAATGCATATAGGTAATCGCTTGTCTGCCTTTGATGGAAGAAATCCAAATTTTAAATAATCAACACTGTACAGTCGACATTTCTTCTTAGATTCAGCCATGTTTCGTATCAGTTACCTACCGGTAAATAAAAAAAAAACCTTTTTTTTAGTAATCTCAAGGCGGTCTTACTTAACAGATATGACTCTTTTTTTCTTTTTTTTTTGTCTTCAGTCATTTGACTGGTTTGATGCAGCTCTCCAAGATTCCCTATCTAGTGCTAGTCGTTTCATTTCGGTATACCCCCTACATCCTACATCCCTAACAATTTGCTTTACATATTCCAAACGTGGCCTGCCTACAAAATTTTTTCCTTCTACCTGTCCTTCCAATATTAAAGCGACTATTCCAGGATGCCTTAGTATGTGGCCTATAAATCTGTCTCTTCTTTTAACTATATTTCTCCAAATGCTTCTTTCTTCATCTATTTGCCGCAACACCTCTTCATTTGTCACTTTATCCACCCATCTGATTTTTAACATTCTCCTATAGCACCACATTTCAAAAGCTTCTAATCTTTTCTTCTCAGATACTCCGATTGTCCAAGCTTCACTTCCATATAAAGCGACGCTCCAAACATATATTTTCAAAAATTTTTTCCTGACATTTAAATTAATTTTCTATGTTAACAAATTAATTATATTTCTGACTGAAGGCTCGTTTCGCTTGTGCTATTTGACATTTTATATCGCTCCTGCTTCGTCCATCTTTAGTAATTCTACTTCCCAAATAACAAAATTCTTCTACCTGCATAATCTTTTCTCCTCCTATTTTCACATTCATTGGTCCATCTTTGTAATTTCTAATACATTTCATTACTTTTGTTTTGTTCTTGTTTATTTTCATGCGATAGTTCTTGCGTAGGACTTCATCTATACCAGTCATTGTTTCTTCTAAATCCTTTTTACTCTCGGCTAGAATTACTATATCATCAGCAAATCGTAGCATCTTTATCTTTTCACCTTATCCTGTTACTCCGAATCTAAATTATTCTTTAACAACATTAACTGCTAGTTCCATGTAAAGATTAAAAAGTAACGGGGATAGGGAACATCCTTGTCGGACTCCCTTTCTTATTACGGCTTCTTTCTTATGTTCTTCGATTATTACTGTTACTGTTTGGTTCCTGTACATGTTAGCAATTGTTCTTCTATCTCTGTATTTGAACCCTAACTTTTTTAAAATGCTGAATATTTTATTCCAGTCTACGTTATCAAATGCCTTTTCTAGGTCTAAAACGCCAATTATGTTGTTTTTTTTTCTTTAATCTTCCTTCTACTATTAATCTGAGGCCTAAAACTGCTTTCCTTGTCCCTATACTTTTCCTGAAACCAAATTGGTCTTCTCCTAACACTTCTTCCACTCTCCTCTCAATTCTTCTGTATAGAATTCTAGTTAATATTTGATGCATGACTAGTTAAACTAATTTTTCTGTATTCTTCACATTTATCTGCCCCTGCTTTCTTTGGTATCATTACTATAACACTTTTTTTGAAGTCTGACGGAACTTCCCCTTTTTCATAAATATAACACACCAGCTTTTATAATCTATCAATCGCTTCCTCACCTGCACTGCGCAGTAATTCTACAGGTATTCCGTCTATTCCAGGAGCCTTTCTGCCATTTAAATCTTTTAATTCTCTCTTAGATTCAGATCTCAGTATTGTTTCTCCCATTTCATCCTCCTCAACTTCCTCTTCTTCCTCTATAACACCATTTTCCCACCCCAAAATTTTCCTTAGCTTTCCTGTATGCTCCGTCTATTTTACCAATGTTCATTTCTCTTTCCACTTCTGAACACTTTTCTTTAATCCACTCTTCTTTCGCTAGTTTGCACTTCCTGTTTATAGCATTTCTTAATTGCCGATAGTTCCTTTTACTTTCTTCATCACTAGCATTCTTATATTTTCTACGTTCATCCATCAGCTGCAATATATCGTCTGAAACCCAAGGTTTTCTACCAGTTCTCTTTGTTCCGTCTAAGTTCGCTTCTGCTGATTTAATAATTTCCTTTTTAACATTCTCCCATTCTTCTTCTACATTTTCTACCTTATCTTTTTTACTCAGACCTCTTGCGATGTCCTCCTCAAAAATCTTCTTTACCTCCTCTTCCTCAAGCTTCTCTAAATTCTACCGATTCATCTGACACCTTTTCTTCAGGTTTTTAAATCCCAATTTACATTTCATTATCACCAAATTATAGTCGCTATCAATGTCTGCTCCAGGGTAAATTTTGCAGTCAACGAGTTGATTCCTAAATCTTTGCTTAACCATGATATAATCTATCTGATACCTTGCAGTATCGCCTGGCTTTTTCCAAGTTTATATTCTTCTATTATGATTTTTAAATTGGGTGTTGGCAATTACTAAATTATACTTTGTGCAAAACTCTATAAGTCTGTCGCCTCTTTCATTCCTTTTGCCAAGCCCGTATTCACCTACTATATTTCCTTCCTTGCCCTTTCCAATGCTTGCATTCCAATCTCCAACTATTATTAAATTTTCATCTCCTTTTACGTGTTTAATTGCTTCATCAACTATTCGTATACACACTCTACCTCATCATCATCATGGGCGCTTGTAGGCATATAGACGTTAACAATCGTTGTCGGTTTAGGTTTTGATTTTATCCTTATTACAATGATTCTATTGCTAAGCGTTTTGAAATATTCTACTCTCTTCCCTATCTTCTTGTTCATTATGAAACCTACTCCTGCCTGCCCATTATTTGAAGCTGAGTTTATTATTCTAAAATCACCTGACCAAAAGTCGCGTTCCTCTTCCCACCGAACCTCACTAATTCCTACTACATCCACATCTCTTTTTAAATTTTCCAGCCTACCAACCTTTTTTAAACTTCTAAGATTCCACGCTCCGACTCGTAGAATGTTATTTTTTTAATTTTCTGGTGACCCCCTCCTTAGTAGTCCCCACCCGGACATCCGAACGGGGGACTAGTTTACCTCCGGAATATTTTACCAGGGAAGGCGCCTCCATCATTGCTATATGAAAATGTAGAGAGCCACATTTTCTTGGAAAAAAAGCAGCTGTAGTTTTCCATTGCTTTCAGCTGCGCAGTACTCAGAGGACTGAGTGATGTTGATATGGTAAGTCGTCCTGACTCACGCCCCTAGCAACTACTGAAAGAGCTGCTGCCCTCTTTCAGGAATCATTCCTTAGTCTGGCTCTCAACAGATACCTCTCCGATATGGCTGCACCTTCGGTCCAGCTACTCTGTATCACTGAGTACTCAAGCCCCCTCACCAACAGCAAGGTCTCATGATTCATAGAGGAGGAGGAGGATATGACTATTTTAACAGAATAGGATTAATTAATTATTGCAATGAAATAAAGTACCAGCGGCAAACTGATTCTAATTATTAAAAGCAATAAATCGGTAAGATTCATAATAAAGTTTTATGAAAATGGCTGAACCGATTTTAATGTGATGTAAAACATTTTTTCATTAATTATATTTTGATATATTTCTGTAAATTCTACAGAAAATACTTTTAAATAACCAATATTTTGATATCACAACTCTGCGATTTTAATCATTTATTTATTACTTTGATGCACGTTACGAGTATGTAAAGACAGGTACAATTCATGAAAATATACAACGCGTTTCAGAATAAGGGTTAAAACCGGGAAATGGTATGTTCAGGATCAGTTTTTAAGTCGATTCCAATAGTTTTTTTATATATCTGAAAAAAAATTTAGACCAAAAATTAATAAATCCTTAAACGGATACAGTAAAAAGTAGTCACATTACAATATTGTGATGTCGCGTAGCTAGCGTAGCCCCTACGTTTCAATATTGAAATCCCGCACGCGACGTTTCAATATTGTGATTTGACCACTTTTTACTGATTTTTTATTAATTTTTGGTCTAAATTTTTTTTCAGATATATAAAAGCAAACTATTAGAATCGACTTAAAAACTGATCCTGAACATAACATTTCCCGGTTGTAACCCTTATTTTGTAACACGTTGTATAAATGTATATAATTATTAGTGAACCACCACACAGTCGGGTAAAAAAAATATTACTAATAAAGTAGGAACAAAAAGTTCAACCTTTCTCGGCTTTCTGTTCTTTTAGGGAAGTTTCTAATAATGGCTCTGTTCAGTATTTAATTTTTAATACGTACCTACTACATGCAAACATTACAAATATACTTATTACAACATAAATATATCTTTATCGCAGGTGGGTTGGAAGAGATTTCTTTTAGGAATAAGCCTCGCCTTTTGTACCTACGTATATTTTGTAATTTGTGCATTTTTTGTTTACTGACGTGTACAATATATTGTCAAATAAATAAATAAACAATAAATAAAATAAAAGTATGCATAACAAAAAAGCAGGTAAGTACTTACTACTTTTTCCGACACTGGCAAACGCTAAGATCTATTCACTTTACTTGTCTTTTCGAAATTCTGGAAACAAATGAGTAACGTTTATCCTTGGCAATCGTATTTATATTAGTGAAGAATCAAACAAGTTCATGCAAGATTGCTAGCACAAACACCACAAGTCGTATTTCGTCCCTTTGCATGTTTGAACAAGCGTTGCGGACGGCGGCGGCTGCGCTTTGCAAGTCTCGACACGTTCGTTGTACTGAATATGGAATATGCAAGTTTTTACAAGTAACAGTCGCTGAGCTTCTCAAAACATTATCTGCCTAGATTGATACGCAAAGTCAAGCCAACATTTTAGTTTTTCACTATCGAAACCAGATGAATTATCGTGGACCCCCGCTTACGAATTGTGAACCCCCATTTTTTTGTCATGCCAACGTAGACCCCCGTCGAGTCTCCCGTGGACCCCTGGGGGTCCACCTGGACCACTTTGGGTATCAATGCTCTAGAGCTATGATACCAGGAAAGTGATATATGTATATGTTAAACTGCAAATAGCAAGTAGGCCATGTATCTTTGTTTATAAACACCTCTCACTTATATTATCTAAAGGAAACTTATTACAGGACCACTAGAGGAAAGAACTTCCTTTAAAATTTAAGAAAGACTCATCAAAATCTGATAAAAGGTAGGGCACGAATATTAATATATATATATATATATGGATATTCAGTAGTGTGTAAATTAATCTGAACACACAGAAGTTTTTGTTTATTTCTATGTTGTGGCTACATTAGTTGACTACACTCATTCTTTAAGTTGTCTGTGTAATGTGAGGTTATTATTCTTTGGTTATTTAGCAATTTTCAAGTTATAAATGGTATTTTGTGAAAGTTTATTTCATTTTTTATTACAAAATCATATTTTTAGTTCTGTGTTTTTTGAATATATAATAATGGATATAACTTTCAGTGTGTTTGAAAATTGTTTCTCTTTCTGAGCATACCAGTATGACACAACGTCAAATAGCCCTTAAGTGTATTGTTGGAATATGGACAGTGAATGCTGTTTTAAACAATTTAAAGAAATTGGTTACTTTTTATTTCAAAGGAAAGGCTAATGTGTCAGTAAAAGAAAAACTACTCTAACTCAGGATAGGTTATTAGTGAGAAAAAGTAGACTTGATCCAAAATTATCTACTGTGGACTTAAATTGAGAATTTGCAGCCAATGGGACAAATTTACATGTGACAACTGTTAGAGACCAACTCTTCTTGCAGCTGGATGGAAAGGTCATTGGCCAACTAAAAAAACAGCTTTTAATACTAACAATGTACAAAAAAGGCTCTTGTAAGCCAAATAACATGTTAACTGGATCAAAGAAGACTGGAAAAGTGTTATTTTTTTCTGATGAGTCACATTTTTATATTTAGGGGCAAAGGGTTTCATATGTTAGAAAAGCATCAGATGAAAATACATCACTGGCTCATATCAAAACATCAGTTTATCATCCCCAGAAAAAATGTTTTAGGGTTGTTTCACATTTAAAGCTCCTTCTTCATTACTTCCAGTAGGTGGTATGTTGAAAAGTGATAGATATATCAAGATTCTGAAGGAAAGGATTGACACAACTTCAAAGCAATTCCCACAAGAAAACAGTGTGTTCCAACAAGATTTGGTGCCATGCCATACTCCCAAAAAAATGGAAAACTTTAATGAAGAACAAAACAATAAAGTGCTCCTGTAGACAGACAATTCTCCAAACTTAATCCCAATTGAACATCTCTGGGCAATAGTCAAAATGACTAAAAAATAAATTGTACCATAAAAATTTACCTCATTAAAGTAATAATATCAGCATGGTTTTATGAGAAATCAAAAAAAAAAAAAAAAAAAAAATGGGGAGTACACTTGTTGAATATCAAATTATATATGTGAAGTGATTAAGAATAAAGGAGAGAGCATATTAATTACTAGATATTCACAAATTGTAGAGCTATGATTTTTTTTTCAAAATAAAGTTACTTTTTATTAAATAACATCTGTGTTTCGATTAATTTTCACACTACTGCAGTTGAGAATCTTTTCCTTTTTTTTTAATTTTGTAAAATGAATATGAATTTTCACTGTTTAAAATACACTTTATACTAAATTTACATTTGAGATTTTCGCATAGTAATGTAAAAGTAAGCTTTTTTTTATTTATATAAAAACGCAAAATGATTAGTTTTGAATTTTAGTTGTAATAGGATGTACAGCTTTACCATAAAACACATACTACTAATATAACAGATCAATATAAAACAAAGATTAAATATTTTCCCTTTTAACAAAAAAATAAATAAAGTATACGAAAATTTTCAAGAATAAATTAGTGTCACTGGGGGGGTTATTGACTTAGTATTTTTTGTTTAAGAAAGAGATTTACATTTTGTAATGTTCAAAAAAATTCATATAGATAACAGCAAAAGTTTTTTTAATTAAAAAGTTCATCATATGAAAGGAAAGAAATTTATACATCTAAATGTATATTTAGGTTGCTCTGACATCCACATTTTCAGTATATTATACTGCAAATTTAATCAAATTATTCTTTAAATCTATAGTAAATTTAAAACACACAAAAAATTTTTTTCAAGTTATTAGTCAGGGCACAAAAATTTTAATTTCTAAGAAGTTTGCTATTGTTAAGTTAAAATGATAGAAAAAGTTTACATAACTAAAAAAATGTAGAAACTGCAGTAGAATAAAATTTTCTGTTATGTTTGTAAAAAAAGTACTAGAAAAAATATTTACTTATGTGGAAGATAAATATAGATGAAATAAATGGAAATTAAGAATTGAATGTGTCATATAAATTGCGTTAAAATAAATGATTGGAAATATGTATTCTGATGCTACTCTCTGCCATACACACGTAGGGGGCAAAGGCTTTTGGTCAACCACACCCCCGCAACACTGTATAACAAACACATACACAGCTGTTTTATGGTTGGAAGGAGTATTGAGTAATAAAATAAAAAAGATTTGATTATTTTGTATATTATTATCATTCTTTACTTATACATATGTATTTATACATATATTTATTTTTTTTATTTGCATGTATTAAATTATATAATTGATTTAAAACATGGTCATATTTTAAATCAATTTGGTATCTATCTTTGTGTTCATGAAGCAATTACAGCATACAATTTCATTTCATTTTTATGAAATTTAACAGTGAAGTTCTATGCAGATAAACAGAACAAAGAATGTGTTGCAATTTTTTTATATAATTGTCTGTTTCAAAATGATAGTTATGGTACTGCTGTTTGGAAAGCACAGACTATGAATTTTGATTTAGTGAATCATCACCTGATTCTCTTTTCACATACTATTTTATTTTTATTTTTTCAATATTTATTTTACACATTATAGTAAAATAATTTGAAAATATAAAAAAAATTATAATTAAATTATTTAAAAATTATAATTATAATTATAGGGTTGAAAATATCCCTCTGCAGTCATCAGTCAGTGATGTCCATTGTTCCTTGAAACTAAGCTTATGAACATTTAGTAACTTAATATAGTAAAGTTACTTTTGGTACTTAGTTTGAAGTTTCTGCAAACAATTATGACTTCTTTTTATACTTCTCAATTTCCACTTTATCAATTTAATAATAATTTTATACTTGCAAAATTAAATATAAATGAGCAAGTTCTATACTGCTCACAGAACTGCTAGAATTGTTGTTGCATTGTATCATTTTGATTGTTATATACTTTATTATGATTATTCAAATGTTTGAATTTAATATCTTTTTATCGTAATTATATAATAATTTCTATTTACCAACAATTTTTATTATTACGCCCGAGCACTTTCAGATATTAATCCATCATCAAGAACATTTATGTGTTATGCATTAAAATTATTTCCTTCACAAATTAATATATTAAATGAATTTTGAATTTTAAAAACAAAAATTAGAAATACAACAATTGATGTCAATATGAAACCCTCTGAGAGCTCCATATTGACATGATGGACATCTACATTATTTTCACCTTTTGACAATCAACTGTTGTATTTATGAGAGCTTCATAATGACATGACGGACAATGCTGACATTATTTTTACTTTTTGATGATCAGTTGTATTTATAATTTTTGTTTTTAAAATTCCAAATTAATTTAATATATTAATTTGTGAAGGAAATAATTATAATGCATAACACATAAATGTTCTTGATGATGACTATCCAAAAGTGCTGGGACATAATAATAAAAATAGTTGGTAAGTGGAAATTATTATATAATTAATTTATATCAGTACCAATGGGCCATGATTAATAATAAAATTAACCTTTTTATCTGCACAGAGGAGAAAAATACCGAAAGAAAAAAAACAGTTACTTTATATATACAAACACAGCTGGGTTACTTCATGAGCAATTTTCCTGTTAAGTTCTTCATGATATCTATGTAAAACAATCTGAAGCCAATTCATTTTCTATTGAAATAATTCTGAGGTTTCTGAATTGTTATTGACCCATTGTGTTTAGAAGGTATATTTTTATTAAATTTATTTTATTAAACTCTTTTAACATAAAACAATAGAAACAGCAAGGAAGAACTTAACAATTGAGCATTTTTTCTCCCTCTGCTAGTTCTCTTCTACTCAATTCCATTAGGTTTTCATTTGACACTTTCAAAAGAAAAAAGTACCATACCATAGTCTCCAATAAAGAAGCAATTATAGATTAATGTATCAAAGTCAACTACTAAACTGAGTTTGGTTGTACATTACCACCCTAAGCTTTGCATGTGTACCTCTTACCAACCAACACCAAAAACTCACCACAACCCTATCTTACGAACCTATTTGACACCCTAAACACGCTGCCACCCAGGACATGTGTTATTAGAACCCCTCATACTTTATCATTGAATTGAGGGTATTTAAAAAGAATAAAGCATTTACAAAAATATAAGGAAAACAATTTTTATTCTTAGAATAAATTAAGATATATTAGGCCCTTAATTTAAAAAATTATATGCATTGATTTTATACATTACACAGATAGTTTAATCAGTACTTTTAAGTAGATGCCTGCAGGCGATCTGTAGTTAGTCAGTCAGTTGTTAGATGGCACCACTGAAAGGAGAAAAAAAAATTAATTAAAATTATAATCTAACTTTATATAATAAATAAATCTAAAAGTATAAATATAATCTAACCAAACTTAACCTACGCTTGCTTCACTCACTAAACTTTGCTTCCTAGTCAAGGTTAGTGAGCAAAGCGAGCATAGGTTAAGTTTGGTTAGATTATATTTATAATTATATTTATTTATTATGTAAAGTTAGATTATAATTTTAATTTATTTTCTCCTGTCAGTGGCACCATCTAACAATTAACTGACTAACTGGCTAACTGCAGTCGCCTGCAGGCATCTGCAAGCATCTTCTTGAAAAGTACTGTTTAATCTTAACTTATTTAATGAATTAATTTTCATTTTTTTTTTTTAGCCGATTTCATAAAAGAAAGTTTTTCAGTTCGATCCACTTGTTGCCTCATTTTTTACTAAATGTAAAAGTTTTGAGATAATTATTTTTTTTATTTTGTAGAGAAAATTCCTGTAGCAGTCCTGTTATAAGTTTCTTCTAGATAATTGAATTGTAACATTTTTTAAACAAAAAAATATCTTGTCTACATGGATTAATTAAAGATATTTAAATTGTTTTCATCACCATTGCTTACTATAGGGTTTTAACAACATAATGGTATGCAAGTTGATGTCATTCTGGTGAAATACTTAGTATTTTTATGAAAATATTCAAGAAAGATTTATAAGAAAATTTAGGTTAAAAAAATCATATTCTGAGATTACTTTTTTATTTTTATCATAATATGATAAAAAAAAGAACAAACAAATAAACCATACTTCCAAATTCTAAAGTGTCAAGTTATAGTGCAGTACTAGTTTACATAAAACTAAAAATTGTAAAATAACAAAAATTAAATCTTTCCTAAAAAAGTAAGAAAATCACACTAGAAACAAAAATTAATTAGTTTTCAATTTTTTATTCAATTTCTTTTTTTAATCAGCACCTAATAGTCAAGGGTTAATAAATTGTCTTTAATTTGGGATAAACTTCAGTCAAAATTAAAGAGAAATTGAAAAAGTATTAGTTATTCATAAAAATCTTTTTAGGTTGATTTTATTTTTTCAAGTATTTTATTATAGTTAATTGCAATACATTTTTTATTCATTTTCATCTAAACTTTATAAAAAATAACAATAATAACAAATTTAAATTACATTAAATAATTTCAATGTATATATGTGAATATAATTTCAAGTATATGTGATAATAACTTTTTTTTGTTTAAATTAATTTTAATTCTTGGTTAACTTTTAGTTCTTGGTTAATTTTATTATTTTAATTTGTTTATCATGAATAAAGTTATATGTTTGAAAAAATTATAATGAAAATAATTTTTTTTAGGTTGTAACATTAAATACTTCATGTTATGCATCAAATCAAAATAAAAATATTTCTTGTATTAGTTTTATAGATTTTAAACAAAAGAAAACATGCATGAATTAAAGAAGAAAATAATTAACTGCAACTGATCTTAAATGTTTTTTAGGATTTAGTTACTTTATTGGATGTAATAAACCCCAAAATGCCAGTAATGTTGGACTAAAATAGTGTTATGTGGAATAATTAAAAATATACAGATATAATTAATGAAATCTAATAATTTAATGTGTAATTAAGAAAAATTGTGCATTCATAATACATAAAATTTATGTGATATCAACAGAATGATGAGTTTTAAATTAACGTTTTAAGTTTCCCTCTGTATGTACAGTTGCATTGTGGGAACAGAAGGCCACGTAATGGCAATACTACTTCCGCCAGATAGCGAAAGAGGGCCTACGAAGGCCTAACTCTGATGTGTTAATAATGTGTAAAGAAATTTTGATTAGGTTTTCATGTGAACTTTTGATTAGGTGATTACTGGCAAGAATTTAATGGTATGTAATTCCTCATTTTTTACACTTTATTGCTATACATTTCTGTTCAGGTGTAGCAAAGTTTTTTCTGATGGTTAGCCTAATTTCTATAAGACGTCAAAATTGGTTCTGTATTTTTACTTCAGTTTTAATTCATATGACCTTTGTTGTATTTTCTGGATTTCTTTTTTATTATATTTATTTTTGAGCAGATATATTTATCAAAATTTTCTTCTGAATATTAGTGTGAACCTTGGTAACGTAGTCTATTGTATAGGGTTGATATATGACGTCTTCTTCCATGTTGGAGTATTTGAGTACAGAATTCTTAGGCTGTAAGTCAGGTAATTTTTTTTAATATTGTCAATGAACTAGCTTTAGTTCACCTTGTGAAAGAAAAAACTGTTTAGTCAGGAAATATATATTTAATATTGATATCATTAGTTTATAATTTGTGAAATTAGGTAGTAAGATATGTCCACACAGAATATATTCATTGTAAGAAAAGAGTGGTTATATAGGTAAAATTTTGTTGCTTTGTTTAGTTTTAAGAAAAAAATGTTACAGATCAGATATATGCTTATAAATTTTTTTCTCTTTTTAAAAGGTTTAATCTTGCATATATGTCATTGTTTTTTTACTTTTTGAAAGGGTTTGTAAATTTTTGCACAGAGATTATTTTTAATTTGCATTTTTAAAACCTTTCAGTTAATCCAGATGTTGATTTCTGTAATTGTCCTGATTATTTTACACTAATTTTTGAACGGTGTACATTGAAAGGTTAGATATTTTATGGCATTGTATATATTATTTATGCAAATGTAAATCTAGCATAGGAACTAGACAGATGACATTGTGATGCAGTGTTAAAGTTTTATTATGCAGAATGTTAGTCCAGTTACGTAGTTAGATCTGTTGTTTATTTGTGTTGACTTTGTTAAGGTGTGTTATGAAAAAATAACTAATGGTTTATATCAATTTTACATCATTTCTATCTATCTGTGAGTAGTGTAGACATTAATAGAATTTGCCAATTTATTTAATGGAATAATAGTTGTTTTTGTAGTGTTTTTCATTACAGTCTGTTGTGTTGACAAGTATCATTGAAATATAAAAATCTGTTTTAGTATTTGGTATTTTTTTATTTAAAAAAAAAATTTTATTGTCCTTTTTGTTGGATGTAGGACGTTTACAATATAGATGCTTATTTATAATTGTTTGAATATTGAGTTTTAAAAAAATTTATTTGTTTTCAAAAAAGAAATTGCTAATTTAAAGGGAAAATGAATAAACTTTTGTCAGAGAACTGTCACTTCAAATTTTTTTCTTATTGATCTTTAATGATTTTTTCCTATTAATCTTCAATGATTTTTTCCTTTTCTATATTTACACTGCCCATGGCACTTAGTTATGACATTTAATTCTGCAAACTCCTGTAGACAAACCAAACTATAAAAAACAGTGTTTTTAAATAGCTTGTTTTAAAACATTTTCAGTTTTTTATCTTTCTTTCCAATAAGATAAACGCTTTCCAGTGATTAAAATTGAACAAATTTTGAAATAATTTTGTTTGGTTTGTTTTTTCAAAAGTGTACATATAGCTTTTAATAAAAGAATGTATTTGCAATTTACTTATGACATTTTTAAATTGTAGATGTAGTTTTTATAATTTTTCCAGTTATTTTAAATAGTGTAGACAGAAATAGCTGTATTAATGGTGTGTAGTAGCTGTCCAATATGAGAAAGTGTTACTAGTGTTCTCTTTCAGCTATTATAAGCCATAATTTGTTTTGGTCACTGTGAAAAATAAAACTGAATAAACTCTCATGGTATCCAATTTGAAATTTAATCATTGTTGTTGTAGTGAATAAGTTTTTGCTGTTATACTTTAGATTGCATTGTTCCCAAATTGCATAAAACAGTTACAAAAATCATAAATGAAGTTATTTTTTTGTTTAAGGTTAACATAAAACCTGTAATATAAAGAATGTTATACAAGATATTTGTTTCCATTGATTCGTACTGAGCTGTTTGTTTACCAGAGAGGCTAATTTTTTATTCATTAAACTTTTGCTTTGATATAGCTACTGAATAGTTATTAAATAAAAATATTAATTAAATATTTAAAAAATTTTCTGAATAGTGTTACATTTTTTGAATTTTGTTTTTAGTAATTGTTTGATACAACAAAATGTGTGTTTAATTATCTATGTGTTTTTTGTTTTATTTTGAAATGTTTGCTCTTTTTATCTTATGAAATGCAATAACTGCTGCTGTTTGTAATGTTTATAGCTACATCAGTATTTGCTAAAGTTAAACCAAGTAATATTGTGATATTTGAATTATTTTTGATTCCTCCTGTTAATGATATATAGAAAGATTGGTTAAAATTTCTTCATTGTTCTAATATGAAAGTCATTAAAACAGATTCTCTGGAAGCCAATTTAAGAGTAGAATATTCCATAGTAAAAATTTATATCGTTAAAAAACTTAATTTTTTTATAAATGTGACATAAGAATATATTATTTATATACTAATTAGAACTATTTCTAATTAAGAGCTTATGTGACTTATTTACGATTAAAGAATTGCTAAAATTCTTTAAGACTATTGAACGAAGTGAATATTGTAATTAAAATGTATGTAAATCAAAATTTACTTAAATGTCACAAGTATTTTATAATAAAATTATCTTACTATCATCTATTTACAGTTATAATTAACAATGTGTAATAATAAAAAGCCCTATCATATCAATTAATTTTTTTATACTTATTTTTGTTAAAATATAATCAACTCTCAATTATGCATGATAATAACCAGGAAGAGGATTGTGGATAATCCAAAACCATAGCAAAATTGTGGTTGATTAAAAAATGATATTTAATAAAGTAATGTATGTTAAAATGAATTAATACTGTACTGTATTACCCTACTTACATGCATTATTATATTAAGGTGTAATTGTAAATAATAAAATAAAATACAGTACACCATACTATACCATTATATACCTGGTAAAAGTTATATTCAGAAGTTTATTCAAATTAACATATAACAGATTTTCACTATCACTAATACCGTACGTAAATAGATAGTGTATCCAGTAGTGTTAGTAGTATGTAATGCATTAACAAACATTTATTATAACTACAGTAGCAAATGAGAAAAAAAAATAGACATTAAAAATAAAATTAATAAATTTTATATATAATGTCATAATAGATATCTTTTTTTAAAAAATATGACTCAGTTGTTTTAGTGATTGAAAACATTTTCTTTTAATTGAACTTTGTAGTTTGCATAGCATAATATTATTGCACAATGAACTATAGTACAGCATTACCACATTCAAAACAAGCACACATTCATCTAGCAAATGAATGAAGAATAAAAATTATCATAAAATGATGAAAAAGATTTTAATTTTTAACTTTATAAAACTTAATTTTTTTCTGAGAGGCATTGCGATTAAGTCTCAGTGAGATTAAGCCGCTTGCAGATAATTGGGAGTTGACTGGACCATATTTATTTACTTGTCCATTTACTTATTTTGAGTGTGGAACAAAGTGGTTTTTTATGTGCTTCATTTAATACATTTTCCTTTTATGATCTAATTATTATTACTATGATTGTTACCAATATTTATTATCATAAATTAATTGACCACCTTTAATTTGTATAATAATTGATTTAACTTAGCATGTTCAGTTCAATTTGTACGCTTCATTCTTATTACAGCATTCTAAATAATGTAATTTTCATGTAAAACTTTTCTAAAATGAACGTTCAGGAATTACTGTCCTCTAAGAAGCAATAGTTGTCCCCCATATGAACTTATCACTTCATGAGTATGTGTTCACATTTAGGAGAGAGATAGGATAGATATATCATTTATTTTGATTCATGGTGAGTACCACCACACTGAGAGCTGGTTTCCAACATTTTAAAATTAACCACTGGTATAACTTTTTTAAAACAGTGATGCATATATGTGAAGGTTTTTAGGGGAGTTCATAATGACAGATCAGACAGCATTAATTCACAGTGAGGAATTGTTTGAATTGGTATTTAGTAGAGTTCCATTGTCAGCAGTATGTCATGGATGAACCTTTTCATTGTGAAACGTTCTTGTCAGAAAACAGTTTAATTTAATTTATGAGTATGATGTACAGAATCAGTTTTATTATACGTAAAAAACTCTTGTCTTCCACCATTAATGCATTATGGACAAGTACCATTTTTGTTATTAATGAATTTTATTAAATACTAGGAAATAGTTGCTGATAAGAGTTTTGATAATTATTTTAAGATAACTGGAGTTACTTTCTTATGTTTTGATTAAAAACCGATACCAGTGTTACTTTCTCCAGTCAGTGAGTATAAAAAATGTTGTTAAAATTATTCTTTTTCATCTTTCCCAACATTGCTTTTCAGCATTAGGTTATCAGTCCAATTTCTATAACCATGTTGTTCTTTTGCTAGCGACCCTAATTCCTATTCTTATAAAATCTTTTTTATTGCTTTTTTTTTGGTCCAGTTTCTTTTCTTGTGTTTCTTTGAATAATTTATATTTTTACTCTATTAATTATTAACCTTAACAACCAATCTATACTTGGAGGTGTTGCTTCTTTATGGCTTCCTAGTAAACCTAAAGAAACTCAATTCACGGGTCAGAACTACTTAGTAGCCATTACTTCCTAAGATGTCAAGGATATTATGTGATCTTCAAGTTGTAAGACTGTGAATTTCTTGCTGATTCTGTATTTTATGGTGCCAATGGTTTGCATCCTGCTTCACACTGCATTTAGCCAGATAAAATTGTTATTACCACCATACAATTCTTTAATTGGACATTTTGTATTTAGTATTTAAGAAAGAATTATTTTGAAATTAGTGTTAATTTTATTAATGGTTTTTAGAAGTTTTATTAATATGTTTGCCTACTGGTGATATTTGGCTACTTTGCTGTAGCTTGTTTGATATTCCAAGGCTTGTCCACATAACTGCTACATTTCTTCTACTTCTCCAAACAGATTTGCTTGCATTTCTGTACATGAATACATTTCCACATATTCCATGACAAACTTTTTTTAATATTATTTTACTATAAATAATGTTATTTATTTACGATGTTTTTGTTGAGTAATTTTATTAACATCTATCATTCTTGTTCATTTACCTGTAAATGACACCGATTTTATCATCAAATTGTATTACTTCCAAAAAGAAATTCATAAACTACTTAATATGAATATGATACAAATAAAGTCTGGATGTACTTAATATACTTTTTAAAAAAGACTTTTTTATTTAAAAATTGGTCACAATTTTAACATGCAGTTTGTGTCTTATTACTTCAATTTTTTTTGTTGACTAAAAATCTGCTCCAGATATTATTTCAGTCGGTTTTACAAATAAAGTCATGAAATTTGAGAGCTGTATGTGTGCATATAAAATAGCATTTGTTCATAACATAATTTTTTTTTGTCCAAAAAAAATTATTAATATTTTATTCCAATGATATTTATATATTATCTTGCTGGTTTTTTTATTCATAACATTGGTTCCTAGCGGCTAGATTAGCTTAAACTAGTTCAGTATAAAATCATGGCAAGCCAGTCTATGTGAATAGTGTTATGATAAAGCATTATTGATGTTGATGATGTTACTGTAGCATCAGCTTATTGTCAAATGAGTTGAAAAACACTATTGATAATATCTTTTAGCTTACATCATTTGTTATGTTATTAAACTTTGAGTTGTGCAGATATTCTCCTCTGAACATATATTTATAAATTTTCATTAAATATGAGTCATTTAATGGTAATTTATAAAAGTACATGAACAGACTGATTATTTGTTTGGACTATAAATTATTAAGTTTTATTGTATACAAAGGTTTACTTTTGTAGAAGTATATTTAGTTAATTAGAACAAGAGGAATTATAAAAAAGTTATTGCTATCAGATAAAGTTGGTATATTACTGCTTATGACTCAGTATGGAAAGATCTTCAGATAAGAAATTTTTTGGCAGTACTGTCAAGCCTTTGTAATTAAGTGCTTAAATTCAGAGAAAGAGAATTCAGTTTTTAGTTTTTACACAGTTGAATACTTTTTTTGGATATTTTGAAATAATTTAATCAGAATAGTTGGACTGTATAAGTTCAGTTAAATCATTTTAAGAATAGATTGAGCAATTTTTTATACTGTTTAACTGAATGATTTATAATTACATGTTGGTTTTTCTACTTTCAGGGAAAAAGAGTGACAGATGTCATATCATTCCTAGTTGATTAGCAAAATATGTTTAAACAGTTTTTTCAAAATACACTTTATTTTGTAATTTTGTTGCAGAAAATGAATGGTCAACTTTTCAATTCAAGTGGCTCGGGCCATGGTACTCCCACACCTCCATCTAATAGCAGCTATCCAGGTACGTCAGTGATTTAATTATATTAGTGGAATAAATTAGGATAAGAAATTATTAGTTGTTATTATTTAAACACCTATTTTTGGTGTGCTATAAGTTAATGTCCTTACTATTAGATTTCTCTGAGGTTGAAGATTAAGATTTTGAAATATATTGTTAATGCTGGAAGAATACGCACAATTTGGTCATGTTCACAACTAATTGACACATATACACAGTACTTTTTCATTGTAGTAGTCGTAAATGATAACAGAATCAAATTTTTAAACACAATGTTCTTTAGTGATGAAGCTTGGATCCATCTCGATGGTTATGTGAACAGTCAAATTTGAGCGGTTGAAAATCCTAACGCTTTACAAGACAAATATTTGCATCCTGAAAAACTTTGTGTGTAGTGTGCGTTATCTCGTCGTCATATAGTCGGAGCCATATTCTTCTAACAGACAGTAAATGGTGAAGTATACAGGAATATTGTGCGCCAATTTGTGTCCCTCTTGGAACCTCAAGAACAGTATTGCTGGTTTCAGCAAGATGGCGCTACATGCCACACGTCTTGAGAAACCATGGATTTTCTGCAAGAGTTCGAATAATAAGCAAGGGCTTATGGCCTCCAAGGTCCCCAGACCTCACATCTCCTGACTACTTTTTGTGGGGCTATATTAAGTTCGAGGCCTTCAAAAACAATCCTCACACTATTTATGAACTTAAAGTCAATATTACAGACTTCATCACGAATATTTCCAATGCAACTTTTAAAAAGGTTTCTGCTAATATGCTGAAAGGACATTAATTAATGGTGTATTAAAGGGTTAAAAACTAATTTTTTTAAATGAGACGTTTAGCTTGTGACACCTCATTGGAGGGCTCTTTGAGTGACAAATAATTTGGTGTAAATAAATTAAAAAATAGTGCACTGGTATTGAATTTATGATTATAATACGGTTTTTTAGATTAAATTAATATTTTTTTTAGATTATGTTGGGATACTGTTATTGAATTAATACAGTATTACTGTATTTTAATGTAGTAAAAACAGAACCATAAGAAACCTCAGTTGTATGGGATATTTTACCAATTGAGCTATGAGGATTTGCTACTACATTTCCCAACACATCAACCACAGTTAATTCATCTTAAAACCTTTGCCGGCACATTTCTTATTCATGACAGATCCCGTTTCTTAGAATTTTTTTCAAGTTTTATAATGTAAAGTGTGAAACTTTTCATTTAGATGCTGTTCATTGTACACTTGGGACTGTTCTTGTCGCACATATATTTTCTTCTTCATATGTATAAATTACTTCAGTCCTTTCTTCCAGATTGACTCTAATTACATAAAATATGAAAAAGAAAACAATTTGAAAAAATTTAACATAGAAACTATGATTTTAATAATTGGTAGAAAATTATGTGTTATAACAAGCAAATACCAACAATGGAATCTTAAGATTTTTAAAGTTGTAGAGTGAGTTGCCAACTTTTGAACTCAAAATATGAAAGTGTTAGTTGAATTAAATTTAATTGTTTGCTTGTAATAATGAAGATTTTATTACTTCATTAGTTGTGATATTAACAGTCATTAAAATCTAAGAATTAATTATTTTTTGATTAAAATTTATTAATTTATGAATTAGTTTTTATTTAAATTATTAAATTATATTTATCTGATTCAATATTTCAATATGTTACAAAGAAAGAAGTTGATACCATATTTTTGGTTTTTCGTATGTTTAACTGATGTTATAATGCTGTTTTGTGGTATTTTTTCCGATGCTGAGGAAACCTAAAACCTGTATTTTTAAGAAGAACAGACAAAGTTCAGACTTGGGTCAAGAACAGTTTGGGTCAGTAACACTGTATCCCAACATAACATAAAAGAAATCCTAACAATCTATAAAAAAAAAAAAAAATTGTTTTTAATAACTTCAATACCATTGAACCAATTTTTATTTTATTTGTACCAAATTACTTGTCATTCAAAGTGCCTTACAATGAGGTTGTCACAAGCTATATCATCTCATTTAAAAAAGTAAGTTCTTAATTCTTGAAAATTTAGAAAACATTTAAGGGTGAAATTTTGTGTTTATAATTTTAAAAATAACATTCAAAATTTTAATTCACAGATTATGATTATTTCGTTATATGATTGATATTATTTCGTATTATGATTATCACATAATTTTATACTTATTTTTTTGGACTGAATTTTTAAAAAAGTACTACCACAATTGGTTTTTTGTATCTACTGAATGAGTGGGGGGTGGTTTTTTTTCACAAAAATTTATTATTTTTTTGGGTTGTCAAGTAATGTTACCATTGCCATTTAAGATTTTTTTGTTGGTGTAGGTGTAGCAGAGAGGGTGAGTTCCACCCCTTTGAGAATAATTTAGAAAAGCCCCCCCCCCCCCACGAGAATGGTATACATGCCTGCAAACAGAAATACGATGTGACTGTGAATAATAAATGTGGTAATTTCCATACAAATCACCCAGTATATATTTTTATTTTTTATTTTAGTGGAATTGGTTGATAGAATATATAATTAATTATATTCGTGATGATATTTTAGAATTTCAATCAAATTTGGGCTGCTTTATGTAATGATGAAATTGTTTTGTTTCAGTGTTTGTTCATTTAATTTCATTATGAGAAAGGCTTTTTCTTATTTATGATATTTTTTTTTTTTGTAATTCTGTATTTATATTTAAATGGTCAAACGTTTTATACCAATTAAACCTTTTATTAAATTGTTATTTAAACTTTGTTGGGAATTTTGTGTATAACTTGCTGCATTCTGCTATTTTTTTTTTCTGAACTTTATTTTATTTTATATTATTAATATGAGTATTAATGGGAAACAAATTAAAGGATTATTGTTTTTTCAATGATTGTTTAGTGTTTAATATGCCTTTAAATTAAGTTTTTTTTTATATAAAAATTTTAATTGGTTTTCTAATATGTGTATGTTTGTAATTATTTTATTATCTTGTTTCTAATATTATTTTCTTATTGTTTTATATCATTACTATTTAATTTACTGTCTTTTATTATGCTTTCAATAATATTTTACTGGTTTATATATTTTATATATATAATTGAAATTTTATTTGTTAGGTTGAAGTTAATTAGGTTAAGTATTGATTTATTACATGATTTCCGACAGTGGTATATTGTTATCCATAAATTATTAATTTTTTCTCATTGTTAATTTTTTTTGTTGATGTGTATAATTTCCTGAATTTGTAATTAATATTTTCCATTAAGTAATAGTGTTCAATATATTTGCCTTAGGTTTTCAGAATTTTCAACCTAGTTAAATATATAAGTTGGTTTCTTTTTTTTTATGTACAAGGGCCATTTGAGAATTAACTTCTTGTTCTCTGTACTCCATAGTACAGTTAAGGGGTAGCAAGAGAACTTCTTGTTCTCTTGCTACCCCTACTCTGGGAGTAGGGGTAGCAATTTTATCATTGTACAGTTGAGTAGCTCAGTTCAGTGTGGTCTAGTTGAAATATAGCTTGCTTTCTTGTTCCTGTAAAACTCTGGTTCAAAATGGCCACAAAATATAGAAAATCGTGCTGACTGAAGTGTGTGCTGTCATCAGTTTCCTTCACTCAAAAAACTTGTCTACAGCTGAGATTCATTGTGAATTTTGTGGAGTATGTGAGGGAATATCATGATTGACAGTGCAGTAAGACAATGATGCCGTATGTTTCATAAAGGTCAAACAAACTTTAATGACAATGAAAGTAGTGGTCAACCCTGTATTATCACAGATGAACTTGTTGCAAGTTTATTAATATTTTTAGTCTATGGTTGCCATGTTAGACATAAACAAGTTTTTCATGAAATGAGTTTTTGATGTGCATTATAAAAATGAATGATACTAATTATGAGCAATGTTGTGAGTCAAGTTTTATGTTAAACCCTGTGAAAATGCTATAGAAACATTTTCAAAAATGAAAGGGTGTATGGAGATGATGCTCTGTCAGTAGCCTAAGTTTTTAGGTGGTTTAAAGTATTTTCAGATAGTCGGGAATCAGTTGTGGACGATCCATGCTGTGGAAGACCATTAACGTCAAAAAGTGACAACAATGTTGAGTGAATCAGAGACGTATACGGTACGACCAGCATTAACTGTCAGAATGACTGCAGAACAATTGAATTTGAACCATACCACAGTCCATCAAATTTTGACAAATGAATTGGACATGAAAAATGTTTATGCAAAATTGGTCCCAAAAAAAAAGTTCTAAGAAAAATAAGACCTTAATTAGATGAAATCTGAAGATACGAGGGACCTTGCTCTTCAGCCTTCACTCCCTTGACCTTTTAAGTTGAAAATTTAATGGCATCAATGCTTCAGATACAGAAGTAATTGACAAGTTTGGTTGAGTAGTTTTGGAGATATAAGGTAGTTATAATTCCTAAGAGAGTGCAACACTGAACACATGTGTTGTACTCGCCAGTAAAACTGCATGTGCCAAAATTGAACCAATTACAATACTTTCTCTTGTAATGCATTTATTTAATAAAATAATTTTTTTAATTAAAAATTATGAATTTATTATTTTGTGTTTATTTTAAATGTGTTACTGGGTTTTTAAAAAGTAACATATTATTTCACTGCGATTTATTTTATTTTGGTTCTAATAGCAATAATTGGTAATATTGTTTAATTTTAAAATCTCTGTATTTTTAATAAATATTATTTGGTATTTAAATAACTTGCAAAAAGCCTCAAGCATATTTTTACCCCTTTTAAAATGTATTAAATTGTTTGTTATTTATGAAGTTGTGTTATTTATTTATTTGTTTTACCACTACGTCTAATCATTTATTTTGTGTTCATTTTATACAGATATTAATCCAAACTATTATGTAGTTGCAATACAATTAGTAGGTTTCTTTATTTTTTCTTAAAATACTCATGTTATTAAAACCTTAGAAGTAATTTGAACTTTGAGTCAAGAAGGGGAATGTATAAAGATTTTATTGCATGTTAAGTTTAGTTTCAGCTTTTTAAATATAATTTCGGTTCTTTTTTTAAAATATAATACAATTCTAAAAATGTTTAATAATTTACAAACATCATATAAATCATATTGTGTAGTATTCTTTTAACATTTTACTAAACAAAATTAATTTTAATAAAAATAGTTTAATCCAGAACTTTAACAATATAATTTATTTCGTATAATATTTTTTGTATATCTATTGTAATGGTTAAGTCAATCTTGGAAAGTATCACTTCGGGTGTATAACTCAGTCTGTAACTTGTTCGATGTTTCTTGCAGATTTTTGTCTTACCAATTATATTGTTTAAATCAGATTAATGAGGATCTTTTCATTGTCAATTCATAAAATTTATTCTTTTTTATATTTTTTGGAAACTAAATTTTTTTAAAGTATAAACTCTGATTCTAGTTTACTACATTTATCACCTACTTGCCTCTAATCTCACCTACTCGTAGTTAATCTGTGAATTGACTACTGTTTTTGTTGAAAGGATGTAAAGATCTCAGTTGTACTATAATTATTACTAATGCATAACCTTAAAGGATATCACGACTTGAAATAAAAGAAAAGTGTTTGATAAAGTTATATCTTACAACCACTTGATGATGGTTCTGTTTTATGCTGTATTACTTTTTTTCTTTTCAGTTTTGTTTTTTTTTTTTTAATTGCAATTTATTTGATATAATAATCTTAGAAAATTTATATATATCTGTGACTTGTTTTCTTGATAATACAATTTTTTTTTTTAAATTTGAGTGGTTATGTTAAAATTGTTTGATAAGGTGTATTAGATAACAGAGATCTTTTAAGTAGTAAAAATTATATTTGATCATAAATTTTGATAGCTTGGCCATGTTAACTCTGAAAAAAATGTGGAAAAATGAAGAATTTTCTTCATTTCATTCTCTCCTAGCAATGTCAGCCATCTGTTAGAAAGAGGTACTGTCTCTTTGTAATACTACATAACAAAACAGCTGTATAGACAAGTATGAGAACTGTATTGTATTTTATGCTTATATGAAATAACAGGTGTTACTTTTGTGGTATTAACTATAAGAATAAATTATGCAAACATTTGGTGTTTTTTTCAGTCCCTTGATTGTTATAATTGCACTGAACTCATACTGCTGGTAAATTGTTGCAGTGATGATATAAAGAATAACATTCAAATATTAATGATGCAGAACTGAGTATTTGTGTGGTAGACAGAGACTGTATAATGAAAAAACTGGTTTCTGAATAGCATTATGTTTAGATCTTGATATTTTTTTTGTTATCAATATTTTTCCATTATCAGTATGTTATGTATAAGTGACATCTTACGTTAAACTTTTAAAATTGATTCATGAGAAAATTTAATTATGTTCATGCCTGCATTTTCATTAATATTGGGACTGATTTGTTAAATAGTTCATATAATAAAAAATAGAATCTTCTCACTGCAATAAAATAAACAATTTTATATTGTAGAGTAGGTTGATGTGACTTTGCTGTAGTTGCTAATGAAAGGTCAGTTAAGACCAAAATGTTTTATTTTTTGCATTATTATTAAAGTTCATGTATAAAAATGTTTTCTTACTGCAGATGCTGTTCATAATAATTCTATTGTATTAAGTGATCTGTGTGGTTTGACTGGCTCATTTTCCTTGATTTCAGCAAGTTTATCATCACAGTCATCAAGAGATCCATCGCCCCAGTCTCGAGGACTAGGAGGAATGCACTCTCAGTATGGTTATACAGATCATGATCAAAAATCTTCATCTCACATATTATATAATAATGTAACTAATATGACAACGGATCCTTCTAAACAACAACAACCTCAGCAGCAGCAACAACCTGGATTGTATTCTCCAAGATCACAACAATTAATGAATAATACAGCGGTTAAGTCACAGGCTTTAATAAATCATAATTCACCAAGTATAAGTAGTTACAATTCAACCTCCATGTCATCATATGTTACAAGTGGGATGAAGTATAATGTTACGTTGCAAAATTCAACTTATAATTCATCTCAGGTATTTTCAGATATGCAGAATAATATTCCTCATCATCTTACAAATAAAAATCAATTCCCATCGAATTCACCATTTAATGCAACTCTCAAACAAAGTGATGTTGAACCCGATACTTCTGTCAATTCAATAGTAGATCCGGTTAGTAGTCATTTTCAGTTGCCTTCCAATTCTATGGCTAATGTATCACAGTCTGTTCCAAACATTCCTCCATCAACTTTATCAAATATTAATTTAATGAATTCATCGACTTCATCTGATCAATCAAAGCCGCATCAAACAATTGTAAGTCATGGCATTAATTCAACATCAAAGTTTCATTCTGGTTCGACTGACGTATTAGCTAATTTACCAGTTTCTTCTCCACCGCCCCCACAGCCCATTAATTCTCCTGTATCTTCACCTCCTCCTCAGTCTTCATCGCCTAGGCTAGTAAATCCAACAATATCTTCACCACGTTCACATTCCTTAGAACGTTCATCCTCTTCTAATGTTAATAATCCTTCATTATCTCAGTATACAGCTGTATCACAAAATGCTCCTCAAGCACCTTTTCAATCGTCAGTGCAAAATATTCCTCCTAGTAACAATAAGACACATACTGTAAGACAGTCAGGAATTTCAACAACGGTTTCTTCATTAGCTAATATAACTTCTAATCAACAGGTTTCTCAGGTAATTAATTTTTTGTGCAATTTATTTTTGTAGTAATTATGTCACTATAGTTGTATTTTAATAATGATTATGTTGTTATATTCTAATAATTAAACAGTCCAGTGAAGGTAAGTGAGCTGTTGTTTATTATCCAGTCAAGGATAATTATTTTTTACAAAGTAATTTTTTTGAACCTGATGTTTTATTAGAAAGAATAGAATATTCACTTATTATTGAATGTTATTTATCTGTAATATTTGGATTCAGGATTTTTCATTGATTCTTTTCACAACTTTTCACTTTCAAAATGGAGACAAAATGAAACTTAATTTTTGTTTAACTTAAATTGTACTTCAGGTAGATACGATTTCATAATTGATTGGATGATTAACTCTGAATAGGATTTGGGTGTCTTAATGAGGAGGTGGTTCGGAAGAGTTTTTTTTTATGAAAATTGTCTGGTTATGTAATGAAGGAGATCAAAGAATTTACACGGGTGATATCATGATTCTTCACTAGAGGCCTAAAGATTTTTTGGTATTGTATTGTTTCTTGTTTAAAAAATTCTCGGTTTTAGAAAAGTCTCTTGATTCCATTTATTCTCTCCATCTACACTCCCCTTCCACCATACAATGTTTAGCATCCGTTTTTTATTTGGTAATCCTAATAAAATTATTTGTGTTGAACATATTTTTGCATCCCTTTTGTTTATTTTGTTGAAGTAAATCGCTGCACAAAATGCAATTCTATTTAAACCGTCATAATTTCAAGTATAAGTTTGATTTTGAATTATATTTATTTACTGTAGAGGGTTATTTCAACTGACATAATTAATAGACATGAGTATTATTCAGTTGAATGGTACTCTTCTCTATCAACCCCAGCTCCCTGATTGTCTTAACTATAACTGTAAATTTAGTTGTTTGTTTTTAGTATCATTTGTATATTAATTTCTAAAGAAATGGTTGAAAATTCTGTTATTTGTTAATTAACTTTTAGTTCATTGTTATCATTTACTGTAGAATTATAAAAGATTCATAGGGTTTGATTGTCATATTAGGTGTGCTTATTAAATAATGAGACTAATGCTGTGAAATATTTTATTTTAAATTTATACAAATTTAGTTATCCTCTTCAATGTACACCCCTCCTCTATCCTTACAGTGCTCCGTGTGAATTTTCGATTGTTTGAAACGGTACTGGAAGTTTTTTTTTATGAGCTCTTTCATGATGTGTGCTGCTTTTTCTGTCACATCTTCAACGGTCTGAAATCTTGTTCCTTTTAATGCAGTATCGTATATTTTGTATCGTATATTATTTAAATACAAATTGTGAATGTTGAATAATTTTAATTGAAATATTATTTCCTCAATCCAGTCATCACATTCAAATTGAATTTGTTTACTGATTTTTTTTGTTTCTGTTTTTATTGTTTGTATATTTTTTAATGTAGAGCAATGTAAATTTATCAATGTTTATTTCTAAAATTGTCATGTTTTCTTGATTATGAAGTAGTTGTTTTTCTGATATGATCACAATTAGATTTTTTTAGGCTTATGAATATTCTTTATAGTATATTTTAATATGTCTGTTTTTCATTTCTGTATAAATTTTCATAGTTTTGCTTTACACATGTTATTTTATAGATAGAGCAATGATAAAAATCTTATTAATAAACTAGTATCATCTGATGAACATGATGATTGGCTTTGTGAAATAATAAATTTAAATTATGCAAAATTGATAATTTTCATTTAAAAATATAGTTAAAAAGTATAGTAATAAAATAATAGTTTAAATAATTATAGTTTCATTATCTAACTGTACATTTTATTAGTGCAGAGTTATTTTATTTCAATTTTGAGGCAGCAAAATTTGACTTAGGTTTACTTAACTTATATTGAAAAAAAATTCTGAAAAAATAGAAATCTCAGAAAGTACTTGGTTGGGAGAAAAGAGACAGCAGTAAGAGTTATTATAGTGTTATTGCATTTGCTTTCTTTTTTTAATTTCAGAGTCAGCCACCAGTTACTTCGTCAATTGCAAGTGCATCTCCACTTCATAATAAAGATCAGGCCCGTTCTGAGGAAATTGGATCTGGCGATCAGTGTGGAAAACAATCATCATTAGACCAAGTTAAATCACCTTTACAACAACAACAACAACAAACTGTAGCTCATAGTCAGTTACAGTCGCTTCAAAATCAGGCATCTGTTAGATCTAATCCATATCCTTCATCAACTCAGGTGTTTGGACAGTATTCTAATGCAAGACAAGCAGTATCTTCAAGCAATTTTAATCCATCTCAATCTCTAAATGTGCAACAAAATATGACATCATCTTTATCTACTCCTCAATCGCAATCCCAAAGTCAGCTGTTTAATAGTAATCAGCATTATCCTTCTTCTTCAATGCCTAATGTCAGTACTGGTCAGAATAAGCCTCCAGTACCATCTTACAGTAGTTCTAATCAAGCAATCATCCCGCCTACAAGTGTTGTAAAACATCCAACTCCACCCGTAATGGGAACTGGGCAACAGCAGCCACAGCTTCAGCAGCATGTACCAGCGACTGGTTCAGGACCAATTCAGCAGATGCCACCGACTAATTTATCTTCGTATCAAAAGATGCCACCGGCCAGTATTGGATCATATCAACAAAAGCCTCCGGTCGGTTTAGGGTCACATTCACAGATGCCGCCGACTACCTTTGCGCAAAATCAACAGGGACCTCTTATGCCACCAACTGGTTTTAGGCAGAATCAACAGATACCTTCTACTAGTTTTGGACTTAGCCAGCAAATACCACCTACTGGTTTAGGACCCCATCAATCATTACAGACATCACCAAAGCAGTATCAGTCCGCTCCACCGGTTGGTGAAATGAGAAAAGGTCCTCCTATGACTTCTTATCAGCAGAGTCAATTTCAACAGCGTCCACCATTACCAAATCAGTATCCTCAATATGCATCGCAAAATGCTCCTATACAAAGTCAGCCGCATAACACTGGTGGACCGTATCAAGGGCTCAGCAGGTATCCTAATATGGTATGTTTTTTAATGCTGAATTATTTTTTTATTTACATAATAATTTATTGAATTTTACTCAGTGTTACTTGTTCCACATTTATATACCATTTTTCATATAAGTTAATACTTGCTTCCTTTATGACAAGACATGAAGTTTTGACTTCTTACTATAACTCCATTACAGACTGTGATTTTAGGAAGTTAGGTAATATTTCAACATTGTGCTCTGCCTTAAGAGTTTATGCTTGCAATTCTGGTCTTTCAGTAAGTATGGATCTGTGAATCTGTGAACATTTTGTTCTAGTGTGTTCTTATGTGAGAAAGTTGTTGTATCGCTTACTATCTATCACTTATTATTAAAAGTTTATGGTTCACAATATCTTGCAATATGAAATAATTTGAACTATGATTTTACAACTAAAATTGATCTATGAGATTAAAATAAATCTCATGTTACTCTTTAATTGTTATTGCATGAAATCATTGATGAATTATAGTAATGTGAAATCCTTTTTTTCTATATCTTAGTTTGTGTAAGTGTTTTATATTATCTTTAATCAAGTCATAACAATAACACATGTTAGAAAAAATGTTTAGTAAAATGATTTTATTTGTTATTAATAGAATCTTGTGTAAATTATCTTTGTTCTTGTTTAAAGGACTTTTTTCGTTTTCCATTTTCCCAGTTCTGGACTAGAGTGATTATGATTTGGAATGATTCTGTTTTTTGTAAGTTTCCCTTTCTGATGTCAACTTAGTAGAGAAGGAATGAAGTGTAGTAATATGTAGTGTTGAAAAATTCTATGCATGACGGATTCTGATTTTGGTTAAATGATGAAGACATTATCAATTTACGATGGAGGTTGGTCATTTATTAAAAAAATGCTCATTAAATTTTACAATTTGGTCATAACCTTCCAATTTCAGTGGGGATGGGTTTATTATCCAGACTCATTGTGTGTTGATGTAGTACATTATTGTTTATGAGTTTCATAGAAAAGCTTCTTCCCAAGATAGCTGTTGACTGTTAGATGGTCGTCCTTACCATCTCAACGTTTTAATTAATTATTTTTAATGAGATCACCCTGGTATGTTCATTATTGAAACATCTTGGCAGATATATAAATCTACCATATTTTGAACAGGAATAAACTGAAAGAAGAAAGGACATGAAAAAAGCCAATTTTGTTTTGATTGCAACAATTTTTTATGAAGGTGTTGAAAATGAACTTGTGCTCCTTCTGATGCTCTGTCTCCAGTGAAACTTTTATTTTATGATATAGAAATTTATTATAATAATACCAGTCTCTTTGAAGGTGGTGCATTCTACCAATTTGCTTTGAATTGTTTGACATCAGATGATCAAATATTAAAAATAATATATTTGTAATTTATTATGTATAAAATAGAATAATATACACACATAAAAAGCACATATACAAAGTATACACACGTGCAAGTATATACAAAATCTATTTTTCATTTTGATGCATTTCTTTATTCTAGCCTCATGGGCATGGTGGTGCAGTAATGGATACTCTAACAAATCAGCTTCGGGGAACGAGTGTTACACAAGATGGTTTTAATAAATTATGGGTAAGTGTTTGTGATGAGGTCAACCTATACATTTAACTGCTTATCTAGTAATCTAAGTTAACTCGTATATGACCAGTTCTTCAGAAGTAATTCTTATGTTAACTCAAGGTGTCAATCCAGACAGAAATGTTTTTGTCCCCAGTGAACTAGTTATATATATTGAACATTATGCTGTTACATCTAGTGACCTTCACAACATTATTTAGTGTTGTTGTGTCACTTGTAATATTCTAATTATGTAATTGGAGTTTCTATTAATAGCATCCTTTAATCTTTTGCACTTTAATGTTTTCTTTTTTGTAATATTCTTTTTTTAGTGTGCATTACTTTCCTTTTTTTTAATTACTCACAAGGAGTGATTATGATAGTGACTGGGAAAGTGATGACAATGTTAGTGTTTGTAGTAGTGGAAGTGAGAAAAGTAGTAGGGTTTATTAGAAATAGAATCATCAGAAAGTGATTCAAATGAGGATGTTGATGTTCGTTTAGCTGAAGTACCAGGTTGGAGAGAAATTAGCTGGTGTGAGAATGATCCTTTACTTAGCAATTTTTCATTTACGGATAATTCAAAAAATGTTTCTTTAACAGATATTGAAAGCAATGTTTTATTACAATTTATTTGATTTTTGATGGTAATTTATTGGATAAAATAACAGATGAAGCAAAGAAGTATGAGTTTTTCTTTGCTCGGATAATTCTGCAAGATATACTAAAAAACTGAACAGTTGTTGCATTGGATAAAGGTACCTTTACTGCACACTTTTTTTTGGGACAGATAATAATCACATTAAATAATTTTCTCATTTTAAGAAATATCTTCACTTTTCTGGTAACAATACTTAAGATCCACAGATTTCTCCAAATGTAAAATTGAATAAACTATGGGGTAATTAACTTATTTTGAATGAAAATTCCACAACCATTTACAATTTAGAATATTATGTCATAATTAATGAAAGATTACTTCAGCATAAGGGATTTCTTTAATATAAGGGTAGACTAAGTTGGGTACAGTGTATCCCATTGAAACATGCTCAGTTTGGAATAAAATCATATATGCTTTGCGAAGTCTAGGTGTATGTGGATCAATATAATATAAACTGGAAAAGAGATGCAATTTAATAATGATTATAGAGATCTACTGGATGTTTTAGCTAGAATTATAATGCGACTTATGTAGCCTTTACTGAGGAAAGGCCACTGTCCCACAACTGATTACTATTCATCTCCTACTCTTGCATATATGTTGTTTAACAGAACTGACACTTACGGAATATTAAATCCAAACAGAAAAGGTAACTGACACAAATAAAAATTTCAGTTGAGGCAGGATAAAAAATTTCTTTTCATGAAGTGGCAGGATAAGAAAGGAGTTATATAGTTATTAACTGTACATAATTCTTAGATGGTTACTGTAAAAAAGTGGGTTGAAGAAATTCAAAAACCAAAATTAGTAATTGATAATAACGGGTTGGTGAGAGGTATTTAGTTTAACACCTTGTAAATTTAACAGTTTGTTCCAAACTTGGGAAAAGTCAAGTGTACCAAAATAAATATTTTTTCCATTTATGAAGCACTCTGTGTGGAAAAAGCATTATTTTATATTAAAAATGGAGGTACAAAAAACCCCTGAATTATAAATGGATTTAGTTGGAAAATTGATTGATAAAATATAGCACTTCTTCGATGTCAAAGTTGAGGGACAGCCATCACATCAACCAAACCCTGTAAAAATGGCAGCTTTATATTTTCCCAGACATTTTGACACAAAGAAAAAAAAAAGAACAGTTTGGATTTGCCAATCCAATGCAATCTTTGTTAATCTGTTGTAAAAAAAATTTAAAGGAAAGATTGTATGATGGAAAATTACTTCTGCTCTGAATGCGATATGGATTTATGTATAAGTACCACATTCAAAATTTGACTTTGATCTTCTAATTAAAACTACAATTACAAAAATATTTAGTCCAGTTTTCTAAAATTTGTTTTTCATTGTAAATATGTCCATTGTATTTTTTTACATATTTTATTGATGTTATTTGTACTGTAAAATTTTTTTATCATTTATTTCTATAATTTTTTAATTATTTCATTTTTATTAATTTTTCTCAATCTTTTAAGTATATTTCTAAAAATTAAAAAAATTTATATATTTTCACTTTCATTAAATTTTCAGAATTTTATTTATACAAATGAACGATTATAAAAATGATTGCTAATTTAAATAAATTTTACCTGTTATTATTGTGTTCTGAGATAACTGTGTTCATTATTGATAAAACAAGTTCACGTGTTGTCTCGAGATAATTGTTCTGTGAAGAAAAAAATAATAGAAAAATAAAAAATTATTGTTGAAATCCTTCATTTGCTGCATTCAGTTATTTAAAAAATGTAATAAAAAAGTTGGATAATTTTTATCAAAAAATTTTCAACTGAAATAGAAGTTAAAGAATAACAAATTGTATATTTTAATTTCATTTCTCTTAAATTGTAATTTTGTAAAGTAATCTGTAAAATTCAACTATAAAGATGAACATTTACAATTTTTTTTTTACATCTTTTATTTTATTATTCAACTATGTATACTGACTCAGCTGTATTACAGCATTTTATTTATTGGTCTTGGTTTTTGGGTAATATATCCAATCCATCCAGTGGTTTGTCTTCTAAAATAAAAAAATAAAAATTACTGTGATTATAAAAAAATATGATACTATATTTTGTTGATAATAATTGCCAAAAAACTTACTATCTGTTGTGGGTAAATTAAATTCTTCAATGTCATAGCTTTTCTTACTTTTATTTACATACTTTTTATGTTATTGTAGATAACAATTAGCAGTTTGGTAATCCTATTTGTTCAGGAATTTTTTTTGTCTTACATGTTTGATATAATATCTCAAATTAAATTTTCTCTTTAATTAATACTTACTGAGCTGGTCATTTATAATTAAATCATTTATAGAATTCTGGCTAATATAGACAGCTTAAAAACTTTTTGTGAATTGTAATGCAATGTTTTGTTAAATGAGAATGAATTACTGATTCTTATAGTATTTTTCATGGTGATTTTAAATATGAAATCAGAATTCTTTTATTAGGCTTATTTTTTTTGTAACTACCATTCTTATTTTCAGATAGGATCATGCATGAACTCCATAAATATAGCAGCATTTTGTGAATGTAAATAAATTCATAAATATTCCCTCTGCCATGCGGCCAGTGCCACATAGCCAAGAGCTTCCAATTCTAGTACCACCAGATACATGGAACTTAGATGAAGATGAAAATGTTGAATCTTGTGCTAACATATCAGACGATGAAGAAAGAGATTCAGAATTTTTAGAAAATAGCTGTACTGAACCCCATTTAATTAATCAGTCAGAATTAAATGATCCGGCTCATGATCTAAATTTATCAACGAAATACTAAAAATAAGTTCTTTCCATGATAGTCAGAATTTGAACATTTCTTCTCTCAATACGAAAACTTAGTATACTGAAATGATGTGGACTCATTACTGGAAGCTTTGGGACTATGCACCATCCTGTCAAATGGCGACCTTTTATTGACTTGTCAAGCTTAGTTTGAAAGCTGGTCTACTTCACATTGGAAATAACTACCCATCAATACCATTAGCATATGCTGTTCACATGAAGGAGTCTTATGAGAATATGAAACTTGTATTGAGCAGGATTCAGCATGAAAAATATTTATGGCATGAGTGGACCAATGGTGGTGCTAGAAGCAGTTTGTTGTCAATTAATTTACACATTATTTAATTTAATTTCTAAGCCTAGATTATTTTTGTGTATATTTGCATTTTTATTTACTTATTATTTTATTAGTAAAAGAAAGGGATCATTAGCAATAAAAAAAAGGATTCTCTGTATTCAGCGAGGGAGAGTCATCATTGGTGCGCAACCGGCTGGCGCATCATGTTGTCTGCTCTGCGCCAATAGCAGCAGCTGGTCTGGCAACTAACACAACCTTACATGAACACACACAAGACTTAATGAAGAAAACTGTGTCCCCAAGCCAATTCCTTGTTATTAATGTAGCTAGTGTTACATTATATTTCTATTAAAAACTATTAAATTCTGTATCTGCACACTCCTTAAGCCTATTTTAAATATAAAAACAAAAAAAATGTTCAGAAAAATATTCTCTAGACTAATATTTATTTTCTTAAAATATTTCAGTAAAATTCTTAATATTCTCATGAGGATGTAAATGCTGTCTGGTAATGGTTGGGTGTGTGAAGCGAGCCCTGACTGACTAGTTATGATATCAAATTATAACTTAGAATTTGATGAATCGATTGATGTTATTTTCAAAGTGATTCAAGTTAAAGCCGGCAGATTTTGTTCAAACTGATCCTGTGTTGGATGTGAATGTGATATTATCAACCACAATTAAGAAGTTAATAATTGATCAAACGTTTTGAAACAGTAACATTTTGCATTAAAATTAAAAAAAAAATTGATATTGGTTCTTCTAGCTTGTTTGTGCTGTCGCCAAATTATCTTATATTAATTGTACATCAAATTTCTTTGTTAAAAATAAAAGAAAATGAACGTTGTATATTTTGTCAAAATATTTTATAGCTTTTTTAATGATTATCAGCAGTTAATTGATTCAGTTTAGAAAGTCATTGTTTGTATGTTTTATTGTGTAACTAATTTTTAATTACATGAAATTAAATTTATATATTTATTTCAGGGTATGGATACGTATGATTTATTAAAAACTAGAGAATTACTTCCTAAAGATCGAATTGAAGCACCTCATGTACGTCTTAATCCTGAATTATTCGATGCAGCAAATTGTAGCCCAGAGTATGTATATATCAGTTATTTTTTCTAGTTAATGTTTTTGTTATTTTAAGTGTTTTAATGTTTAAACAATTGTGTCTGTATTTTATATTGAACAATATTTGTGTTTGTTAATGTTTCAACTGCAATTAATTAACATTTTATTTATTATATAGCTAGTTACTACTTTTTTATCCATGTTTATGGGAATTGATTATTAATTATATAATTATTTTTATTGTGGTAATTTTAAACAATTTATTGTTGCAAAAAAATACTAAAAATTGAAGGCTATTCTTTTATATTGCTTTAATAACATGGTTTATGTGGAGTTTAGCTTTTAAGTGCTAGATTTATAAATGTCATCACATCTTGTTTTGTTCATTTATCAATTATTTCCTGATAGAGCTAATGTTAAAGGAAACCTTTTTGTGTAGCTAATTCTGTTGTGGTGTTTGATCAGCTGTTTTAGAAGCATTGTAATTCTAACAGTTTTTTCTTGTGAACATATTATTTTTTTGTAGGATATCTAATTACTAAGTATTAAGACAAATAGAGCTACTTGGTGTCCCATAAAAAAATATTCAATGTGAAGATTATTTCAAATTTTTTATGCTTTGTTTTCTCCTGAAATCTTTTAATAATCCATTTTGTATAATTAAAAAAAAAAACTATCCCTCAAAGTTTTGAAGGAAATCCCTTATTTGAAATAAGTGTTTATGAAAATTTACTTATAATTGTACTACCAATTTCTGTTATTGGCTTCACTCATGAAATACATGATCAGAATTACAAACATAAATTACCATCAAAATGTTACCAAAATCTCAAAAAAAGGTTGTCTTATAGCAGTGGCATAAACTACAAAAAAAAAATAACAGTTTGTTTTATTCCTTAAAACATTAAAATTCAAAAAATCATGAAATGATTTTGATTTATTTATGTGAAAAGTATTTGCTAGCCCAAATTGAGTGAATATCTCGTTTAATAAAGTCGGAAGCGGGGATAATTTGTCTGTTTGAAAGTTTTTTTATATCTCTTCACCCCTTTAAGGTCAAATTTCAAAAATTCTAGGGATCGATTTTTAGATATTGATTTGAAGATTATACACACTAAATATCAAGTTACGTTCTTTTGTTAGAAATTAAAAACAATAGTAAATTTAATGTTATCCTGTTTTAACCCTTTAAACTCGGAAACTTCAAAAAAATTTAGAAATTGTTTTTTAGATATTCACATGTAGACTCTTGTGGTAAAAGAAATACACTGCTATCTTATTTAAAACTGTTAACTGAATGAGAATTGGCAATCTGTTCTAGACTTTATTTAAAAAAGAATGAAAAAAAGGCCAAATGAAATTAAATTTTAACAGTTGTAACTTGAGAATGTATAAAATAATTTTAGTTTGAAAATTTACACTTGTAGATTGGGGTTTTCCCCCTCTCTATGGTACTTGTGTCATCACAAGTTAAAAATTAGGCTGAAATCATCATTCAGCATCAAAATAATTTTGATAATATTTTTTCTGTTTTAACTTTGATGATATTTTTACCACACTAATATATGAGAGAAACTAAAGTACATAGACAAAATTTATATAACAGAGATTAATTTCTATGAAACTAACTTACTTTCTGTAAATTATACTTCATCACACTGTAATTTCTTTTCCAAATATTTTTAATTGGATACTTATTTTAGATTTTTTATTTACAATTTGCAAATTTTTTTTATGAACTATTTCTGTATTTAAATTATATTTAAAAATTTGTTAAATGTATAATTAATTTATTTTTGAATTCTTTTGTTGCAGATTGTTTCGTTGTACATTAACTAAAATACCTGAAACAAAATCATTATTGGATAAATCAAGATTGCCCCTCGGTGTTCTAATACATCCTTTTAAAGATTTAAGTGTAAGATTATTTATTATTATTGATTTTTAATTTATACGCTTGATTTATTGTTTAATTAAGCATTGTATTTTTATTTTACTTTATTAAAGCTTTGTTTTTATTTGTGTGCTATATTTCTTGTATCTTTCTGATTTTAATTATATGGTAAGATTAAATATCAAGCTAGTGTTTGCTATAATTTGCATTCTGCTCTTCTTGGTATAAAAAGACTTCACTGAAAATTTATAAAATCTAAATAGCATGTAATGCTTTAATTATTAAAATGCTAATTATGATAGCTAACATTAATCAGTTAAATTTTTTTATTAAAATATTTTCATCATATATAAAATATTAAAAATAACATTTATAATTTAGTAGTAATTAATTTCATTGTGTTTTTTGTAGTTAGTATATTTATTTTAAGTTATTTTAACAGGATGTGCCCACTGTTGATGACAAAGCTGATGAGGTATGAGGGAATTTCATTCGGTAACATGATTTCATCTATTTCTTTTTTGTTTAATGGGTTTCACTTTTTCACGCATGTAGATGCAGGTTTCTTGCACCTACATCTACGTTTTAAAAATGATTTGCTTTTATTATGAGGTGCCATTTACCGATTTAAAGAAAAGATTTTTTTTAATGCTTATAAAGTTTCTTGAAGCTTAAGATTAGAAAAAAGAAATCTTGCTATAAATGCTTTATTTTTCTCTTCTTTTTAGTGAAATTCTGTTATGATATAATTAAAAGTAATACTTTTTATCTTTTCTTTGTAGTTCATTTTTGTCTGTTCTATTACGAATCATTAGATGTGTCCACGCACATTTAATATTCTCAAATGAGAAAATAGTTTTTCTCAATAGAAAGACTATTTTTTTTTTTTTTTTAGATAATGAAAGTTATATCTTTACATCTAGCATGCAACACCCTCTAGAAATATTCTGTAATTGATTTATCTTGTATGTGACTTGTTAAGACTTACTGCCATACCTTTATTATTTTAAATTTCATCTAACAAAACCTTTACCAGGTTAGACAACTCTTTACATACACAGTTTCAATATATGTATGGTTATATCTATATTTAAAAATAAAGCTTAATCATATACATTTAGTATTGTTACAAAATACAGATATAAGTTACAGTATTAGTTTGTCACTAATTTTACCATTTATTTTTTTATTTATATTGGTTAAAATTTTTTATAGAACTTGCAGCATTGTTTGAAACTATAATTATTATAGTATTTTTTGGAAGTAGCGGAAAACTTATTAATTTGCTGTAATTTTTCTAGATTTTTTTTGAGGGATATTCAAATAGTAACGTCCATTTCAAATCTGCCGCCATAATTTTGCTAGAACCTTTATCAAGAAATGTGTGACCCTTCCAAATAATATGCTGCTGACCTTAATGCAGTCCAGTTTTCAGAAAAGAGTGATTACATGTTCCATCAATTAGAGCATTCCCAGTATTCCTACAATGATTGGAGTAACATTTTAATTTAAGGACACTTCATCCACTCATAGGAAGTGGTTTGCTTGGTGTGTTAAAGCATTTAAATGCCAAGCAAATAATAAATAATCACTTGAACTTCTTGTGTTTAACTATATATTATTAATTCTTGCAGTCATTATTGGTTGTTTTATTAATTTTGGTTTTTATATTTACACATCTTTTTTATGGCTGTGCATTATATTTGAATATTATCAATAACAAGAAAGGAAAACGTTAGATGTATTTATTTCTTTTATCATTAGGGCTAGTTTATGTTTAAGTTTAATACACATTAGAGGTTTCTGTAAAAATTTTGTTTGTTTTACAGAAAGTTTGTTAATGGTCAGTGGTTTGTCAATATGATTTTATTGGAGTTATTTAGTTTATTTCATTGCAGAATTTATGAACAAAACTATAATCATTAAATATGAATTTTAATTATCCAATACCTTTTTAATTTGCATGTTAAAAACTAATGAAAGTTGTTTCAGTTTAGTTTTTTCAACACTGTTGTTTATATTGTGTTGCTTGAATTGAATGTAAAAATTCAGTTCAGAGTTTTTAATTTTGAAACTTTTTAAAAATGAAATTCTAAGTGACAATGATTGTTGTGGTCAGTAGCCTTAAAATAAGTCAACAGCATGCAGTGCACCCAGCATTGTGTTAGCTTCACTGATCTACATTAATTAGTTTACTAAATATAGCTTTAGCCAGTGTAATTTATTTTTACTATATTCCATTGAATTCTCAATTCTGAAACATTCTGTATTTCTGATATTTTAAAGGAGATGCTAGTTGTTGTTAATGTACTCATGATTCAAAATTCAATTCTTGTTGTAACAGAATTTCGCTGAAATTTATTATTTTTTCCTGGGTAATTTCATTTATGCAATCTTTACATTTATACTTGTGTATTAGGATTGTATATTTTTATTTGTACTTAACATTGTTGATGTTTTGCATAGATACATCTTTCATGACTATTGTATCTGTTAGAGCCAATTTAGTTAAAGAATTTGATAAATTTACTCATGGGAGTTAATCTAAAAATAGATATTTACTCTGTTGTTTGTTCTTTTTATTCTGATTTTTATTTTGCATGTTATATTTAACTGCATGATCATTTTTTTATGTGAACTATGTATATAAAATTAACATTTTTTTTACAAAATCTTTGTAATAAAATTTAAGTAATATAATTTTGATTAGAGGTATTTACTGATTTAACAGAAAACAGTAGATCTTGTAATACTAGTTTTTGCAAGTAACACGTGTATTTGAATGTTGATTAAGAAAGTACCATTCTGACAAAACACACTGTTATAGATTGTTTTCATATTGTGAAACAGTTTCTTGATCAGTTACAGAAATTTTTAAGAGAAATTTATAAATCAGAATTTTAAAAGGTTTTATTTTTTTAATTAGGAAATAAAGTGAAAACATAGAATAAATAGTTTAAATCAATTTACACAAATTAAATAATTAAAATAAATTTAATTGTTCTTTGGAAGTTTTTTAAAATTATTTTTTAATATTTTCAAAGTTTCATTATGTTGATTACTGCTGTTAAATAATTTATTATAGATACACAAACAGTATTGCCAAGAGAATAAAGTATTTATGTGGATGGAATTGATGTCAGTAGAGGGGAATAGTGTAATATGATAAATTTTATTTCAAACATAATAAGATTTTACATGGAATCTTTATTGAAGAAAAATTCAAATCTATATAGGCAGGAATACCCATCTTTGTCTTTCATCCTTGAAATTTTCAGGATGGGTTAGTATTCTGTGTGGAACCCAACAGTGTATTCTGATTGGTAGTATATTATAGTTTTATATATGTATATGTATATATATATATATATATACACACAATTATACACAATTTCATTTAATATGTATTTAAAATTTCATTGTAGTTTTTTCGGATATATACATAAAATTATTTTTTAATAAAATAATTAAAAAATAATAATAATTAATAAAATTATAATTAGATTAATAAAATTAAGTAATATTTTTTGGCTATAGACTGGGATTAATCCTACTTCAAAGGGGTTTTTATGTGTTTTATGAAAAATCTGTTTAGGAAGTTTGTTAGTTCAATGTACTGAATATGAAATAATATATGAATTGTTGTCTAGGTATTGTACAAAGAAAAAGAATATTTAGTAATGAAGCAAACATATTTAAATTGAAAAATATTGTATGTTTATTTTGCTAGTCTTTTTAAAGATTGATCTTTTTTTATTGAAAGTGCTAAATATTAACATAATTGATCTGATTAATTCCTTTTGCTTTGCTTTTATGTTGGGCAGGAATGAAAACATCTGTTAAATAGGTCTTATTAGCCATTTTCCATATAAACCTTAAATAAGCATAATGTTTAGTAATGTTCTGTAATAAAGAAATTATAATAAATACTATATATGGTTATTTTCATAATACATGTCTCCATTAGTTTGGTTTTTACTTCCTTGTACGTTAATGAAGTATTGTGATAACGAAAAATTTTGGTTTTCAGATTTCAATGGAAATATCTATTTTGATCATCCCTGAGTCCATTCTAACTAGTTTCAGCATGATGTCTGTACATATGTATCTTGCGTAACTCAAAAATGATTAGCCGTAGAATGTTGAAATTTTGGATGTAGGACTGTTATAAAATCTAGTCATGCACCTCCCCTTTTGATTGCAATTGACTGGACCAAAAGTGTCCAAAATCTACACTTTTTCTTAACTGCACTAAGCCCTCATTGAGAGCTTTTCAAAGATATGTCATAAATGGTACTTATTTTCATTGGTTCCAGAGTTATAGCCAAATAAAATTTTAATTAATGAAATATTTGAATCTTGACGGGGGAAAGTCACATCAGTTCGAATCCGACCTCATTTCCCCCCTTTTTTTTTAAATATATTGATTTATTAATAATTATTAACCTCCGATTGTAATAATTTTTTACAATAAATAATTCAATAATAAAAAAAAAAAATAGAAGTTATTAGTGAAATAAAATTTTATGAATTTTAATTTAAAAACAAATGTGTATATGTGTAATACTTTTCATTTAAAAAAAATGTGTGTATGTAAATGCAAGGGAGTCTCATGGGTGTCCACATCAGATTTTTTATTTTTCATAACTGTGAAACTCTTGTATCAAGGTTTTGAAATTTAATCTGTTAGTCAACATTTGGTAATCTTTCCTTATAAGTTCTATGTGCAAATGCTAAATAAGTTATATTCTCATGTTCAGTTTTTTTTAATTCTCTTTATATATAACTATAACTACTTGCTATAAATGTTATACACTGAACACATCTGCTTATGTTAAGTGGTTTTTCTTTTGCTTTTTGTTTTTTACTTATTTGCTGTTAACCAAGATTGGTTGTTTAGTCATTAAACAGTAATTATTATGAATTATACAGTTAAGTTATTACTTATTATTGCCGTAATTTTTTTTGTCATGATAAATAGTAAATTAAGTTTTAAATTTTGAAATTTTACATTTGTAAGTAGTCTCTTTAATATTGTGTATGTTGCCCTTATAATATTGTTTTTTTTTCTAACAGAAAAACTCTTTTTTTCAAGGTATTTTTTTTATTTTAATGTTTTATTTATATGATCACAGCTATTGGTAGCTTGCTCTTTCAAAAAAAAATCAGACAGTACACAGTGAATTTTTTTTACAACAAAGTAATCAACATTGTAAAATATTTTTCATAAATAAAATCTTTTAATTTAATCTTGAAAGGATCTTTAATTAGTTTGGTAATTTATTAAGAATGACAGTGGAATCATGTCATGTAAGGCCTTTTCAAACTGCTGTACTGCGTTACGTGAAATTTATTGTATATTTTACTTAAAAAATTTTAATTGTGTACTTTATTTTATACTGTCAAACACAATTCCTTAGTTTAACATAAGCTATTTAAATAAAGATTATCAATTATCTAAGATTTGATTTTTCACTGTGTTATTGTTTGTTGCAGCAATTATCTGTTATTCAATGCTCTACAATAGTGAGATGCAGAGCGTGCAGAACTTACATTAATCCATTCGTTTATTTTGTTGACAATAAAAGATGGAAGTGCAACTTATGCTTCAGAGTCAATGAATGTAGGTAGGATTAGGTTTTGGTTTTAATATTTTTGTTTGAAAAAGATATAATGTATCATTGGTTATTGTAATTGAATTGTAGAAAACAGTTTTGTATATGATTTTTCCTTATTATTTTATTCCATTATTTTATAGTAAATCAGCTTTTTTTTAAATAGGTAGCTTTTGTTATTCCTTCTACTATATCTTATGAAATTATTCTTATATTTTCCTCATAATAAGTTTACTATAAGTCTAAAAATAGACTAGCTGTTTGATTTGTTTTTTGTTAGTGTTTAATATTACGTTTTTGCTTTCTTTTATCAAAATTATATTATCTTTATTTCATAATTTTGGCTTCAATTTTGCTTCATTATTATTAAAAACTGATTTTCACTTTTCTTTTATTATTTTATTTATTTATTTATTTATTAATAACTTTAACATTAACCCTTAGCAGCAGCTATTTATCTTTATGAATGTTGCTAAAAATGATCCAGTGACTATTGTCTTGTTATTTTAGTATTTCTTATATGTAAATACATAGATATATGTTTTGAATATAATAAAATTGTGCAGTTTATAAACATACATCAAAAGTATTAATTAAAAGGTTAAAGAAATAAATTTATAATGTGACACAGTTTTTGTTTTTCTTTAAAGATAATTTTTTCTTTATTATGAAGAAAATGTAGCAGTTTTATTTGCCATATTATTGAATATATACATCCTTGTTTAAGGAAATTTTTAGGCTTAAGATGAGTTTATTTATAATTTTTGTCGTATACAGAATTGACAACCATTACTGCTGATGACGGATAGGAATAAGTGCAGGGCTGATAAAGGATATGTGCGTCTAAACTTGATATTATTACAAAAATGCTTTTGTCACATACTGAAGGTTGCTATGAGCTATGATTTTTTGGTTACAATTATTTATTTACTAAATTTACAATCAAAGAAAAACTGATTGTATTTTTTTAAGTTCTAAGTTTAATACTTTAAAAACATTATTTTTTTTACTTATTATAATTTGTCTCTGAAAAGCATGCAGCAAACCAAAAAACAGCAGTACAGTGATTCTAATTTAATTTAGTGCAGTCCATCTGATAAAAAAAACTTCTCTTACTTTTAACATAAAAACAACTTGCAATAAAGAAATTAAGAAAATTATGATAAGATTATTTATTTACCTTAAATTACATTACTGCTATATTAAAATTTCATCAAGTAAAAGAAAAAATATTTGTTTACCTCAATATGTTTCTTTAATACTTTTCCCATAAACTCCACTCGCTTTCCATACTTTTTTCTCTTTAATTACATGTTGAATGCAATTTTTCCAACCATTTTCATGTACTCTATTAACTCCTATCAATAAACGTTTTACTCACTTAACTTAATGTTGTTTTATTACTCCCAATGTAACCTTTGACTTATGCCCATATCAATTCTATAGAGTTAAAATTGCAATAGTATAGAGGAAGACGCAGCATGACATAATTTTTTGCATCTACTTAATAGTGAGTATATTTTTATTTAACTGACTTAGTATTTTTAAAACTTCTACTTTTTATATATCTTCGTTATGCAATTTTAATAATTCAGCAATTTCCAATTTTTGGGTCGATGTGTTTGGAATTTTTTCAATTTTCAGGTAATGGTACTGCACATTATCCAATATTATGAAGGGTCATTCAGCAACAATTTTTTTCAATGCTGCATAAAATTTTCATCATTCATTTCATTGTGATACTCTTAGGAAGATCTGAAATATTAGTAAACCACCGTTCAAAAACCCATTTTCACTTTCTATATGCGTTACTATTAATCGTTTACATTTTCCAGCCAGGGTTGATACCATAAACATAGTAAAAGAGTCAACCAAAATTTTTAATTGCTTATCATCACCATGTCATGGTGCCAGAGAAGTGATAACTTATAATTCATTATTGTATGCATAAAGCATTAATTACACTTGCTCATGGGAGTGACAGAATGATTCATAGCCTAAATTGCTGAGATATTGCTCACTCATGCTGAATTCATATTTATATATTCTGCACTGTTTTGTGATGCAGATTATAGTTATATTTAGATGTTTTCACTTAACATTATTTTATATAATATTTGTAAAGTTCTAATACAAAGTGATTTATTATTATACCATTATTTGTGTATAATCTGTGAAGTAGGAAATTTATGATTCATACGTGAACTATTTGGAGTTTATTGTGTTTTTTAAATTTGAATAAGTTAAATAATATTGTACATTTAACCGTTAAATGTGGTTATTTTATAATTTAGTTAAGTCATGTTTAGCATGTAAAATATTCAGGGGGCTTCTCTTTCAGTTATTATCCATTATTAATCTGCTTGAATCATTTTTCTTTTGATAATTTCACTATTATGCAGTAATCTAATGTCAAATATACATGTATGATAGCTTTATGTTAATTCACAAGAGTCTGGCTCTATTTTATTTTAAGAACATGTATTGTTTTCTACATGATAAATGTAGTATAGTACTACACTGCTTAAAAGTGCTTATATGTTTTATTATCTCTTCCAAAAGCATAATCTGTACTATTGACTGTAGCTGTTTTCAAAAGTGAAGGTCTTTAGGAATATAACTTATTGCCAATAAAAATGTAATGTATTTTATTCATTCATGTATATTTTATGCAGTACATATATTGCATAAAAGATTTTATAAAAAAAATTTGTAAAAAATTATTGGTTGACTCAAGCTGTAGCAGTTTTTACTATTTAACTAAAAAAATTAATTTGTACGGATTAACAAAAATGCTAAAATTTTCGAGTTTCATACATGAGTATTGAAGAATATCTTACTATGCGCGCGCACACATAAATATAAATATTTATAAAAAAATATTTAATTTTTACTAAATTTGATATATTTTATAAAAGTAGTTTTTAATTTTTAACTTATAAAACATATATATATATATATATATATATATGGAAATGCATTACCAATTTTACATTAGGAGGGATTTTGTAATATTATGGTATAGTACAAGCCTTACAAAATCCGTGAGAGTTGAAGAACTGATATAAGTATTCTATTATTACTAATGAAATTACTAAAATTAGTGTGAAACCTTATATTATTCATATCAAAATTTATGCATACTTATTATTAAACTCATGATATGTTAAGTCATTTTGTGAGATTCTGAGAATATAAAAATTTATAAACAGGTTTATATTACTATGCAAATTTTACTGAGTATTACAGTCTCATTTATTTAAAGAATAATTTCAAATCTCTTTGGTGAGCAATTGATAAATTTGTTTCTAATATATAATATTTCTGAGTTTTTTTAATTTTTATTTTTGTGATTATCATGTTGAAATATTTATAAAATTTTTTTTAACTCAATTATAGATTAAATTGGATGCTGTTGATATTATTCTAATAAACAATTACCCATTCATTCCTGCCCATCATAGAAGTATTATTATGCCATTAAATTGGCTAAGTATATTTGAGTTAACGTATAAAAACGATTGTGAACTTCATTTTGTTTTATCTTCTATTTTATTTGTTTCTTTTAAATTTAGTGCCAGATGAGTTCCAGTTTGATCCAATATCTAAAACATATGGTGATCCCTCAAGAAGACCAGAAATAAAATCTGCAACAATAGAGTTTATTGCACCATCTGAATACATGGTTAGTTACAGTTATTTACTTTGTTGGCTAATTTATTTTTGGAATTGATAAATAAGTGATGAGACATTAGCGTTTTAAAACAAAAATTAACATTCTTATAAAACAACATTTTTTTTATGTACATTGAAACTAGATCAATTAAAACTTTTGAACTGCCTATCTTGCAAGTGTAAGTTACTGGCCATATTTATATGTGGGAAGTGAATCTGAACATTACCTTAGAATTGTTTTTAAATAGATTCATTGACAGGTATGGTTTAAGAATTTATATGTGTTTCTTTAAATTAATAAAACTATTTTTTCAAATTTATCCATATCATGCAGCAGTAGATTTTATTATTTAGAGAAGAGTGGAATTTTTTATCCTTGTTATTTTGCTATTAAAAACAGAAAAATTGTTTTCAATATGAAATCTATAAAAAGTATGTTAGTTCATATCTTTAGTTTTTTATTTTCTAAAAAATAGTCAGAGAGAGAGAGAGCGAGGGTGAGTGAGAGAGGGGATGGGCAAACTTTTCTTATTTGTGTTTGTATTTTATTAAAATAATCAATTATTGATGTTATATTTCTAAGCTATTACTGTAAAAATCTTTGTAAGTAGGTTTGGATGGTTTATGGCGATTAACGTTCACGGATGGCGATGTTTTACGGCTGTGGGCAGAAGACATAATCAAAAAATAAGTTCATGCAAAAACTATTTAAAGTAACTTATAACATGCATTCATGCATAAAATAACATATACCTTGTGTTATTGCTGAATTCTGCCACTAATCTGGTTAAGGAACACAGTTTAATTATTTTGTGGGAAAAAGCTTAGAGAAAGCGGCACAAGTCTCACTGAGGGCACTAGAATTTGCAGATTGTAGGTGGTGATTTTGGTTATGTTTTTACATTGAGTTCTTTTTATTTAAAAGACCGTGAATAATGTAACAGTAACATTGATGGAAATATAACAATAGCAATTTTGAAGTGGTAGTGCACCTAGGCAGGGAATAGTATAATATGGTTTTATTATAATAATTATATAAATATTTTTATTCATTTCCTTATGATTTTTATCTCAAAAAATTTTGTTGAGCTTTCTTTTTGCCATTATGTAGAAAATGAGGGAAAAACATGAAAAAAAATAATGCACGCGCCTTGTTGCATATGCATGGTCATTGAACTCATCTGATAACTGAAGTAAAGTGGTTCCAAATCATGTTGTATCAGGAATTTCCACCTCAAAGTAGATTTACAACTGCTACTTGTTCAAGTCAACAGTATGAAAAATTATAATGTGTTAGTACTGTAAAGTATCAGATCTGTGAAACATATCTTGCAGAGATGACTGTATTCTGTAGGCTTTTACTTTTGGTAAGATTGAAATTTTAGGTTATACTTAAATTTCTTTATATTATTTTCAGTTACTTTATTTCAAGGAAGTTATATATTTTTTCAGGTTGATTTATTTAACTCTGTTATAATATATGTGAATTATAATTTTTTGCTTAGGTAAGGCCACCACAGCCAGCTATTTATTTATTTTTATTTGATGTGTCTCGTCTTGGTGCAGAGACTGGTTATTTAGATGTTGTATGTCAAACTCTTTTAGAAGAATTATCCCAATTACCAGGTGATGCTCGAACTTCAGTTGGTTTTATTACTTACGACAGTAGTGTTCATTTCTATAGTCTTGCTGAAGGACTTAGTCAGCCTCATCAAATGGTTGTCGTTGATATTGAAGGTAAATGTAATGTTAATTTATTTTTGGTTGACATGATATATTAATAAAGTAATTAATGTAATCTAGAATACAAAGAAATTATATTTTGATAATAAATAACTAAACAATAAGAAATTAACCTGAGACTATCTCACCCTAATACCAAGCAAATAAAACCAGGTATTAAAATTAAAAAAATTGTATGCTTGGCATCATCATCATCATCATTATTATTATTAATTTTTTCAGTGATACAAACATCAGATGTACAATAATTTAAGTAAGTTTTTGTTAGCATTATTAATAGTTCTATTTTCGCTTATCTCTTACTTATTCATCTTTTAAGTCTGGTGCCTCTTTTTATCATCTTATTGTTACAATTTTTTGTGAACAAAAAATTCTCTTAATCATTTTTTCTCTATGATTGTACTGTTGTAGGTAGAGTTATTACGTATAAAATCCACGACAATTTTAATATAAAACTTATTCTATCACACTTGGAATACAACTAGGAGTAAAACCTTTGATTATTAAACTTTGAGTGGCAGTAGTGTAAGCCGTGTTTAATATACCATTTATTTCTCTATCTATAACTAAATGCATGCATAGTATGCATGCATTTGAGATAGTATATTTCTTAAAGTAAAGACTGAGAAATTTCTCTCCTTAATGTTGGTGATCCTGTGTCATTCATGGCAATGCTAGTAATGTTCACACTGCATTGTCTGTCAGTTGTCGCGTTGTAGTATTTTTGATTATGTGTGTTATTGCATTATAAAATAAATAGGAAAATCAATATTGCTGCGGACTGTGAAAGACATAGTCATGCATTTTTTAAACCATCAAAACATTAAGCCGCCTGAAATTCATAGGCAGTTGGTTGCCGTGTATAGTGATAATGTAATGAATGAAAGAAAAGTCTGAAAATGGTGTGAAAGGTTTAGAAATAACAGAATTAATGTGCATGATGAAGAACGTTTGGGGAGGCCCGTGATAAACACAAGAGGACTTCTTGAAACGTGTTGATGAAATCAAAAAAGATTGTCACTCAATGATTTCTGACCTGGCCCTTCATTTTCCTGTTTCAAGAGCTGTTATTGATTGCATTGTTCATAACCATTTAGGCTTCAGAAAGGTTTGTGCACATTGGGTACTGCAGTTCTTAACGAATGTCACAAGAAAATTGGAATGGGATTTGCTTTAGAATTTTTGATGTGCTACACAGAAAAAGGTGATGAGTTCCATAATTGGATTGTTACTGGCGATGAAACATGGATTTTGTGTTACATGCCAGAAAGAAAATTGCATTTAAGTGAAAGGCATCATCCTGTCACCAACCAGACCAACAAAGGTCAAACCACAGCCATTTGGACGCAAACTGTTGACCACAGTTCTTTGGGATCGGTTTGGCCTTCTGCTGATTGATTTCATGCCACGTGGAACGACTATAAATGCAGCAGCCTACTGCAAAACTCTACTTAAGTTATGGCATACCATTCAAAATTGGTAACATGGACAGCTGACTGGACGCTGCACGATAATGTACGTCCACATGTTGCAGGTCCGATGCGTGATTTACTGAGAACATTTGGATGGGAAATTTATGATCACCCACCAGATAGTTTGGACATAGCTCCTTTAGATTACCATTTGTTTGGGAAATGGAAAGAATTTTTGAATGATAAGCAATTTACAGGTGACAAACTTAAAAATGTTAATCTGTAGGTAAAAGAATTGGTGGCAGGAGAATACGACAAGAGTATATTGAAGCTGGTGTATTGCTACGATAAATGTTTTAATTCATGTGGCGATGATGTAGAGAAGTAGTATAAATTATGCAGTTTAAGAGAAACAAAAAATATTTATAAAGTTTTCAGAATAAATATTTTTACAATGAAACTGTCTCTGCATTGAGGTAACTAAAAGAGATAACCTCTTGTAGTTACCTCAATTGTAATTGAATGACTGATGAATATTGCTTAAAAGTTTTAAATATTAACTCTGAGTTTAAATTTAAAATTGCAATTGTTTTTGATAAGACTTTTTACATGTTAATTGCCTTATGATAATGACAGTTTCTTAATTAGGGGGAAATTTTTCATAGGTTTTCAATTCTTGTTTGTTACGTAAGAATCTTTATCCTCTTTTTATGCTAGTTTTTTCATTATTCAATATGTTTTTTATATTTTAACCCTTTCAGTAGTCTTAAATCCATTTATAAAAATGACCTTATTGAAACATTATAAGCTGTTTTATGCTTTGTGGTTGTTTTCAGTAGACTATTTGAGAGTTGAAAATCCAGATATAATTAGTTCAGAAGTTAGTGAAGCCTATTCATGAACAGTAAATTCACTATTCTTTCATCTGATGCTGCAGCATTTAATAAAATTTCATTTCCACTGTGTAAATCTACTGGAATATAGTAACTAATGAGCTTGTCTTGGTTTTTACTTTTATTGTTATGCTAACATGATTTCTTCAACATATTTGCTAACATTAATATTATTTATAGGAACAGAGCTGTTTATAGAAGTGTAGCGCATGACTGCAAAGATTAGTTTAGTTGCACTAATGTAATGATAGTTATTTTACTAGCAAAATTTGAAAATAGTTATTGAACAGGGTACTTCAGTAGTTGTACATAAGTGACATCAGATATCTAAAAAAAATTAAGAGACATTAATTAGTTAAATCTTTATTATAATATCCCAAATGTATAAATTATTACTGTTTTATTTTTTTTCCATTTATCTTCATGGCAATTCCATTTTCATTCGTAGTTAATTGTTAATTATTTCATGAAACAAAAATAAAATTAATTGATAACAAAACATTACTATTATAACAAAACTTTACTTCAAAATTGAAGAGTTGATTATATGAATAAAGAAAACTGATATTACACAAAATAATTACTTGTTTATTAGGATTTTGTTTATTAGTTTTAGTACAGTTTGTATGTTTGTAATAAAATAGATGTTAATATAAGTTTAATTTTTTGTTCTAATTTTATAAATCTAAAATTAATGTTTTTATATAATGTAAATTTTACATAATAAAAATAATTACTCTTATACGATCTAACTGCTGGCAATTATGTTTCAAAAAATGATTCTGTACTGGTACGCGCATGCAGAATCATTTTGTGCTCATACACACACACACACACCATTCATTCATGTCATCTGGTTTTATATGGTATAGTACCTAGTGTATGAAGACAGACCACAGTTGCAAAAGTGTTAACTGTCAGTGCAGAATCATTTTTAAAAAAAAAAATATTTTTTCACTTACTGTATTTTATAATTTAATCTGATTATGGGATTTCTAACCTTGAAATTCATAGTTAAATAAGATGCACAGTTTAAAAAGATTAACGATACAGCTATTTTGACTTGTTTTTATTATACAAATCAAAGATTCAACTGTAGGAAAAAATCACCAAATTGTAAATCTTTTTGTTTTTACAGATATGTTTCTGCCATGCCCTGAAAATTTACTGGTTAACTTGAGTGAATGTCATGACCTTATTAAAGATCTATTAGTACAATTACCTAAGCAGTATGCAGAGTCTTATAATACAGAGTCTGCGCTTGGTGCTGCATTACAGGCTGCCTATAAGCTTCTGGTAAGCAGTTAATTAGTTGTACCTTGTAGTATGTTAGAAAAAATAGTTTATTTATTTAGTCTCAAAGCAACCATAGGTTACGCCCAATACAGTTGATGTTTTAAAAAATTATGATTTAAATAAAAAAGATTGTTTTTGAACATTTACCACAAGAAAACAGATTCTCTTGTTTATTCACTCGGAATATACAGTACAAAAATGTTTTAATTGTTTATAATCTCATTGGAAATTAAAAATTAACTTACCGATTTTTATTACACGATTAAATCTTGTGACCTGACATTTGGTTAGATTTTGATATTACAAATAACATACCATTTCAGCATTTAGGTGGGGGTTTGTTATCAAAGTATTAAAAGGAAATCGATTTGTTTTTTATGTTTTTATTTTAGTCATCCTTAAATTATTTTTTTCTCATTACTCGTGATATTTCAGATGAATCTGTCATAATACGTACCAGTGATTTATGTCCCTTGACAAAAAACAAAGCTGTCCAAATAATGGCCAAATTGATTGGTAATGTGACTTTATAAAAGATATGTAGATGATATTGTATTATGTTTGCTGGAGAACCAAATCGAGGAAATATTAAATGAATTTAATAAATATCATTAAGACATTATATTCACAAGTGAAGTGGAATGTGATAAAAGTTTAGAGTTTTTTGATATGACCATATCCCATCGGAATATAAAACTATAGACTAGTTAGTTTGCTAGAAAGACTACTTTTGGAAGATGTTTAAACTATCTGTCAGCTCAGCCCATGCCATATAAAAAATCTTTAATAAAAAATTTAGTTTTAATGTTTACTAAACCAATTGACAGAAGGAAAATAATCAGGGAAACAAAAAATTTTTATTAAAAAATAATTATCCCACAAAATTAGTTTACAGTATTTACCATGATAACTTTTATGAAATATGCAGTTATAAAGATAACAACAGCAACATCATGGAGTTACTGTGTGTGATGAAAATGAATATCAGCATTGTATAACTATTCCAGATATCCAAAATTTGTCTGAAAAACTTAAAAATGTTTTGAAACAAGAATTCAAAGTGTGTTTAAAAACTTTAACGATTTTAACCATATTTTCTCCAAATTGAAATCACCAATTGAGAAACTTAAAGTCTAACATAGTATATAGTATTCAATGCAATGACTGCTAGAGACAATATACAGGGCAAACCACCCAATATTTAAAAAAGCATTTATAGGTGCATAAGTACTGAAAACAAGAAGTTACAGCCTTATGCAAGTATGAAAAAGAAAATAAACACAGTTTTAATTATGAGCAAGTAAAAATTCTAGATTATGATGTAAATAATATTAGGAGGTTGATAATTGAAATGATTAACAACAGAACTGATATTATTGGGTTAAGTTGGGTGTATGCTAATATAATTTAATAAATTCTATCTATCCAATGTAAGCATTGGAAAAGGCAAGGGAGAAAATATAGTGGGTGAATAAGGGCTGGGCAAAAGGAATGAAAGAGGGGACAAACTTATAGAGTTTTGCACGAAGTATAATTTAGTAATTGCCAACACCCAGTTTAAAAACCATAATAAAAGAATATATACATGGAAAAAGCCAGGCGATATTGCAAGGTATCAGATAGATTATATCATGGTTAAGCAAAGATTTAGAAAAAAACTCGTTGACTGCAAAACTTACCCTGGAGCAGACATTGATAGTGACCATAATTTAGTGATAATGAAATGTAGATTGGGGTTTAAAAGCCTGAAGAAAAGGTGTCAGATGAATCTGTGGAATTTAGAGAAACTTGAGGAAGAGGAGGTAAATAAGATTTTTGAGAAGGACATCGCAAGAGGTCAGTAAAAAAGATAAGGTAAAAAATGTAGAAGAAGAATGGGAGATTGTTAAAAAGGAAATTCTTAAATCAGCAGAAGCGAACTTAGGCAGAACAAAGAGAACTGGTAGAAAACCTTGGGTTTCAGACGATATATTGCAGCTGATTGATGAACGTAGAAAATATAAGAATGCTAGTGATGAAGAAAGTAAAAGGAACTATCGACAATTAAGAAATACTATAAACAGGAAGTGCAAACTAGCGAAAGAAGAGTGGATTAAAGAAAAGTGTTCAGAATTGGATAGAGAAATGAACATTGGTAAAATAGACAGAGCATACAGGAAGGTTAAGGAAAATTTTGGGGTACATAAATTAAAATCGAATAATGTGTTAAACAAAGATGGTACACCGATGTATAATACGAAAGGTAAAGTCGATAGATGGGTGGAATATATTGAAGAGTTATACGAAGGAAATGAATTAGAAAATGGTGTTATAGAGGAAGAAGAGGAAGTTGAGGAGGATGAAATGAAAATAAACGAAAGTAATGAAATGTAGTAGAAATAAAGAAGATGAACCACTAAATGTGGTATAGGAAGAGAAAAGATTATGGAAGTAGAAGAATTTTGTTACTTGGGAAGTAGAATTATTAAAGATGGATGAAGCAGGAGCGATATAAAATGCCAAATAGCACAGCCGAAATGAGCCTTCAGTCAGAAATATAATTTGTTTACATCAAAGATTAATTTAAACAGTCAGGAAAATATTTTTGAAAGTATATGTTTGGAAGTGAAACTTGGACGATCGGAGTACCTGAGAAGAAAAGATTTTAGAAGTTTTTGAAATGTGGAGCAGTTATAGGAGAATGTTAAAAATCAGATGGGTGGATAAAGTGACAAATGAAAAGGTGTTGCGGCAAATAGATGAAGAAAGAAACATTTGGAAAAATATACTTAAAAAGAAGAGACAGACTTATAGTAGGCCACATATTAAGGCATCCTGGGATAGTCGCTTTAATATTGGAGGGACTGGTAGAAGGAAAAAATTGTGCAGGCAGGAAAATTTTGGAATATGTAATACAAATTGTTGGGGATGTAGGATGTGGGGGATATACTGAACTGTAACGACTGGCACAGGATAGGGAATCTTTGAGAGCTACATCAAACCAAAAAACAATTATAATTGTTTTGTCAAAGACAAAAAAAAAATCATAATTTAGAATTTTTTTGAATTAATAAGATTGTATTTATCTATTGGTTTAATTAAAAGATTTCTTGTGAGATTTTTAGAATCTCTAGATATATATATATATACACACACACACACACACACACACACACACACACTGTGTTCCCTATATTTTATTGTTCTTTATTCTTAATGAAAGTTGTAGTTTATTTGTGGTAATATATGTATAGATTATACAGTCAATATATATTGTAATGTAAATATTAAAAATGTATATATATATATATATATATATTTTTTTTTTTTTTAAAGAATGAATTTAATTAAAATAGTTAATTATTTGTTTTGTTTTAGGCTCCAACTGGGGGTCGTGTAACTGTATTTCAATCACGATTACCAAGTGTGGGCCCTGGTGCTTTGACACCTCGAGAAGATCCATCTCAAAGAGCAAGTGATAGTGTGCCTCATCTAAATCCTATCACTGATTTCTATAAGAAATTAGCTCTTGATTGTTCTAGTCAACAGATAGCTGTTGATCTTTTCATTGTGAACTCTCAATATGTGGATATTGCTACTCTTTGTAAGTGAAGGAAACTTTTTTTTTTAAATTATTACTATAAAAACGTGTTATATTTACTTATTGAGTATTTTACTACAAATGTATTATTGTTTAATAAAATGTATTACACATTACTTTCATCTATGTTGATCTTAGAAAGAAAGAAAGAATTTGTATTTACCTCTTTCTGAATTTTATCCTCATTTATACAATTGTATTGTGTTTTATTCATTTTTATGGTGTGAAATTATTAGTGGATTACATTTTTGATAACCGAGTTAACATTATTTTTTTAGACATGATAGATCGGGGTGAACTCAAAAATTTAACATTTGTGAGTTGATTGGTACAATGTATCATTTGTATTATGAAACCATGATGGTGCAAGAAATCCTTGAACTATTTTGTGAATTAATGTGTTGCCGACTGTCCCAAGATCTGTATTGTATATGCTTTTGCAAAACCGTCTGTAAATGCCACGATTCAAAAAATTGCCTGACATTAACATGTGTATAAATTCTGTCATTGCTCAAAGAATTTCTTAAGAATAAAGTAGTAGGTAGAAGAGAACTTCCAAGTAGTTTCATTGTTTATAGTAGAAAGACTTGAGCTAATTTTGTGTTTTATTGGCTTACAGAAAATGTTTATTAATAATTCATAAACTGATTTACAAAAATTATTACAAAAATAAGTTTTATTGAGGATGGTAAATATGATATGTTGTCAGCTGTCCAGAGCTGTTTAGATTGAGTATTATGAATTCGAGTTTGTCATTAACATTGCTGATTTAGTCACAGTTAGTTGTTCAGTATGTTGTTAGTTTATCTATGAATTTTAATTATGAATTTATAAAATCAAAGAATGTTAATTCGTTTAATCGTTTTGTTTGCAGCTGGTATTTCCAGATTTTCAGGAGGTTGTATGTATCATTTTCCACTTTTCCGTTCAGTCAACAATGTACAAGTTAATTCGTTAAAAAGAACATTTGAAAGATATCTCACTAGGAAAATTGGATTTGAATCCGTGATGAGATTGCGTTGTACAAGGTTTGTTATCAAATTTTCTATTTAATTTTTTTTTTTTTTACAATTTAATTTACAAAAATATCAATTATGAAAAATATTGAATATATAATTAAATATTTATTACTTTACTGAAACTAATTTTTTTAATATTCATATTAATCCTCTGTATTATTAAATTATTTTAATTTTAAATTTATTCATATATAAATACAAATTTAAATATAATATATATGGGGTGTGCGTGAAATCCCTTTATGCTAGTTTCAAAATTATTAGGATAGGTGCAGCTTATCTTCTGCGTGGGTTCCACTATGCTCAAGCACAGTGTGTATGCTCTTCCATGTGCATTGTTCATCTGCTACTGCATATCAGGAGTGATCACTTCAAATGCTGATTGAACAGGATCTTGTTTTTGACGTCTGTGTTTTCAGATCTCTTCTTTTACAAAATCCCAGAGTGCATTGTCAGGTGTGATAAAGTTAGGGTCTTGCTGGCCAAGACAATGGAGGCAGCAACTCTTCTATCTACGTCCAATCCAGCAACTCTTCTATCCACATCCAATCCAGCAACTCTTCTATCCACATCCAATCCAGCAATTTGAAGAAATTTCATTGAGGCATCTGCGAACATTCAAAGCAATACACACTGGAGCACCATCTTGCTGAAACAAAAGGATGTCAGCGATCCATTTCCCGCCCATAATATATATATATATATATATTAAGATAAAAATGTAATTGTGCATTTTCCTGCAGTCCAAGGAAAACTGATAAAAGCTTAATGGCTTTCTGTATTTTAAAACACTGAATCCAGTTCTTAATATATTTTAATATTGAAATTAGTGCTGTAATTTTATTTTTAATTTATAAAATATTTCATGTTTGATACATTCATTGCCAACTAACAACGATAATGCCCATTAAAAAAATGTGTTTTTATTATTTCATATTTTAGTTTAATATTATAAAATGAAGCATTTGATCAGTGAAATACTTTATTTTTTTTACAATTTTACAGTTAAATTTTCAGTACACATCACTTGTATTGCTTTAGTGTTCCTGTAGTAGAACTGTAACAGAGCTGATGGATGCACATGTGGAGGTGAAATTGTGTCTTCATTTCTAGTTTAAATTTGAAGGTTACCCTTTTAAACAGGGCATTTCTTTTTCTGTTTAGCCTTCGGAACCACTGTAAGGTATTACTTCAGAGGATATGTATGAATGTAAATGAAGTATAGCCTTGTACAATCTCAAAACATTTGCATTTTTTAATATACTTAAATATGATGGAATATTTGGGGCCATATTTTTAAAATACAACACCACTTAGCAAACTGACAACCATCTCTTTTGTATTGAACACATTGCTTTTATATTGAGTACATGTAAATTGAATGGTGCTCTTTGGTGGTTGGGTTTCAATTATTCACACATCTCAGGAATGGTCGATCTGAGACTATACAAGACCGCACTTCATTTACATTCATACATATCATCCTTATTCATCCTCTTAAGTAATACCTTATAGTGGCTAAACAGAAAAAGAGGGAGGGGTTGACCTTTCCTGAGATATGTGGTTAATTGAAACTCAACTGCCAAAGAACACCGGCATCCACGGTCTAGTATTAAAAGGGCATTAAGCAATTCTAAACCAGCTCAAGCTATCACCCATATGCTAATTCCCTGTTTCAACACTGTATCATCTTCAAAAATTATATATCAAAAATTATATATATAAAAAAAGAGGGAATTGTATTTATCAACTTATTTTTTTTTAATTTGCATGATATCAAAGGTGGTGTGTATTTAAAATTTTAGTGATTCTGATTTACGTTTAATAGTGAATATTAATGAAGGAGTTGGTTTATGTGGATCGGTTAATTTAAGAAATAATGGGTACATTATCAGTTTGGCTGGGTGAATAATCGCACAGCATGTAAGTGCATAATGTCTTAGTATGCAGTGATGTAATAAAATTTATTTTAATTATTATTTAAATTTCAAATGTGTAGACTGAATTTTGTTATTAACTGCTAATAAATTCTAACAGCTTCCAGAGTTTACCCAGATGCTTTTAGTCTTATCCCAGATCTGATCTGAGTTTTATTATTTATTTGTGATTGCTAGTTTTCTGTAGTGAATTTTTTTTCTATGATCAATTTTTTTTATAATTGAAGATGACTGTTCTTTTTTTGACAGGGGATTATCGATTCATACATTTCATGGAAATTTCTTTGTGCGTTCAACAGATTTATTATCACTTCCTAATGTTAATCCAGATGCTGGATTCGGTATGCAAGTTTCAATTGATGAAAGTTTATCAGAGTTACAAAATGTTTGTTTCCAGGCAGCTTTATTATATACATCAAGTAAAGGTAAATCATATGTATAGTGTTTGATCATGATTTTTTTCTATACTTCTTTTTTTAAAATTGTTTTTACATTTCATACTGTACTTAATCTTAACTTCTTAAATTATACTGATGTTGGCATTTAAAGCTATATCATATGGATGTTATATTGATATGTTATAAGCAGCATTCACTTACTTCTACCTATTAATACACTGCGTACAATTTTGTTCTTTTATTATTGGTGTGGTGGTAATACTATGTAGAACAAAACGTTTGATTTTGAGAGCACATTTTTCCCTTAAATTACTAAAAGCTGCAAATAATGTAAATAATGATATATTTGAGATAATGATTGTTTTGATAAAATTTTTAGAACATAATTATTTTCAATGTTGGAAAATTCTTCAGATAGACTACTAAATGACATAGCTTCAGTTACAGGGATGGTCTTGTTTATCCAGCTTGTTATCTGAAATATTTTTAAAGAATATTGAAAATAGAAAGGATAAAAGAATGCGATAAAAGAATGCATTACCAAGATATTTTAATAAAATCTGCTTCTACAAAGTGAATTTGAAGGCAGATCAGAAAATTTTTAATTGCCATATAAATACCATTAACAAGAGTTTAAAATTATTATTTAACACAAACAGTAATTTTTTTTTATTACACAAATTAAACTGTATGTATAGTTTTACTATTTATAGGAAACGCAAATAAACCAAGTTACATTAACCTATACCACTTTTTGTTATTCTACATCCCGCAGCTTCAATTACTTCATTGGTAGACTTCATAATGTTCTGATACCTAAAGAATTTTAAAGAAATGGATTAAAAACCATCAAATATGTTGCAGTTGTGAGTGTTTACTGCAAGAAAATAATGGAAAAAGTTTTACTAGAAAGAAAATGATTATTGCTGAAGAAAACTTAAAAGGGTGTGAAAACTCAGTCTTCACTACATGCATATGTTGAAACACAATTGAAAATTTACAAGGAAGGAATTATACAGATCAATAGTTTACTACATTTTTTACCTCTATCTAATAATAATAATGCTATACACAATAAATATGGTAATAATAATCACATATAGTCACCAAAATAAGGTCATTCTATAGAATTTATTAGAGCTTGTGCCTAAAAATTTCTTTTATAATTTTAATAAATTTTGATAAACATTTATTGATTTATAGCCTTATTTCTGTTGAAAAATATTTAAAAATGTTATGCATTCTATTGAACAGAAAATAGATGTGTATGAATAGTGTAGAATTGATAAATTCCATTAAACTAGATAATGGAAATTTATTCAGTAATACAGTAATAAATTGAGTACATCACACTTGATTAATTTAATATTTGACAGCTAATAATCATGTTGTTAGACAGATTAGGCAGATTTTAAGATTATATAACATTACTTCTTATTTTTTTAAAGGTGAAAGAAGGATACGAGTTCATACGCTTTGTTTGCCAATAGCAACAAATTTATCTGATATTTTAAATGGTGCTGATCAACAGTGTATCATTGGTCTTTTATCAAAAATGGGTAAGTTTATATTATGAAATGAAAATTTTTCTTGACTCTGTAAACATAGACTGCAAGTATTTTTATAAATTTTTAGTTCAGTTATCATGTTATTGTGGTTATTATTACAGTCTACTAAATATTTTAAATAGTGTATTTTAAAGCAAAGTAGGCTATAGGGTGCGACCCACTGGGTTTGTCTAGTGGTGAACATGTCTTCCCAAATCAGCTAATTCAGAAGTCGAGAGTTTCAGCATTCAAGTCCTAGTAAAATCATTTCTTTTTATACGGATTTGAGTACTAGATTGTGGATACCAATGTTTTTTGGTGGTTGGGTTTCAGTTAACCACACATCTCAGGAATGGTCAAACTGAGATTGTACAAGACTACACTTCATTTACACTCATACATATCATCATAATTCATCCTCTGAAGTAATATCTGAACGGTAATTCTGGAGGCTAAACAGGAAAAAGAAAAAAGGCTGAAGGGTGCAGGTTTTAAAAATGAACAAATATTGAATTTTCACGAATAAAACATCAAATAATTTTTTCATTCTTGTAATTTTTGGTGATTCATCTGGGTTTGAAGAAAACTTGGAAATTATTAAAAATATCTGGTGTCTATGATAACCCATTATGTAGCCATTACCACTAGTAAATACCACTTACAGAAAACATATGGTTTCTTCTTATTTTATAAATCTTTTCTTCTTTTTTATATAAATGTTATGAAATAATTTTGTTGGACTTTGTGCCAACAAAGTGGTTACCTGTGTCTACTCTATGCTGTACGCAGAGAATACATATCGCAATAAAGATTTATCAAAGACATTGATTCAAGACCATTGATAACAAAATCTTTTCAAAATTTTATGAATTTTTTTCCATTTATTTTAATATGCTGGCTGCAATATTTTTTTTAATGCATGTAATTTTCATGTATTTTAAGTCCCCATTGTGGGGTACTTAAATTTCCACGGGTGCATTTCAAGACACTCTTATTCTGTAAGCATTCTTATCTTCTAACACTGGTGCGATACCAGTCATCCAGGTTTGTATGAGTACCTTCTAAAGTCAGAATTTAATTTTTAGAATTATTCAATATGACAAAAAAAATGAGGAGGGGTAAACAAAAATATAATATATGCTGTTGCATAGAAGGGAAATTAAGGGGAGAGTAGGATGCCTCATCATATGTAATATGATGAGGCATCCTACTCTCTATCAGGATGTATGTAATTGGTATTGTAAACAACATGTTTTGGTTGCTATGGGCATTAACCCCTAATTAATTAAAAACAGCACATTTTGAAAGTATTATACATTGGTGATCTTTGGGAACCATTTTATTAAATAAGGCTGTAGATATTGGTATTTTATTCTTGTTTTCCATCCTCCTTTCCAGGTGCTACAGGTGATTAATTTGTTTTTGTACTATTGGGTGGTAAGGGTGCAATCTATTTTTCTTACCTCCAGAACCAGTTCTTTTTTATGAAATGAAAAGCTATTTTCTTATTATTTTTTTAATCAATAATGAAAACTACAAAAAAAAATTGTTTGTGACAAAGAAGTAGCCTTCTCTTCAAGGCATGATTTAAATACTCCATATGTATATATATATATATATATATATATTAACCACTATAGTAATAAAATTTAATATTATATGAGTTTAAAACTAACCAAAACACATACCATATTGATTCCAAGAATCAGTTTTCGTGGGATCGTGCTTCTTCAGTTGTTATTAAATTCTATTATATTAAAACAAATTTATTTATGATTTGTTAATTTGTCAAAATTGTTTTTTGAAAATTTGGAATTTATTATGGATGAACACACAAATTCTGCTGTCAAGTACTGGATTCTAGTACTGTTCTTGGAATTAATATGGTAAGTTTAACTTACCTGTTTACTATGTTTTGGTGGTTTATATTTGATTTAATATATATGTATGTATATGTATTTAATGAATATTTATTGCTTAATAAAAAGTTTTTTTCTGCCTTATATAGAAATATTACTTTAATTTTTTTTTAAATACTTATTTTTTTACAGCTGTTGATAGATCAATTGAATCTTCATTAGCTGATGCAAGAGAAGCATTTGTCAATGTTGTTGCTGATATTTTATCTGCGTATAAATTAACACAAAGTTCAGGTTCAAGTGGCTGTCTGTTAGCACCAAAATCTCTTCGTTTAGTTCCATTATACATATTAGCTCTTCTTAAAAATGTAAGTATTACTTGTTTCTGCTGTATGCATTATTTTATATGCATATAAAAGAAGTCTGCAGACAAAGTTTCCAGCTTCTTTTTTTATGTAATTTTTTTACTGAATGAAGTATATTTAAAAGTGGTGTATCCTTACATTATTTTTCACATTTTTTTTTTAAGTAATGGAAAAAGGCAAAACTTGATCATAGCTGAGAAGGGTTAACCTAGCAATTATGCTACATGTTATCTATGAATCATTTCCTTACAAAAATAATATGACAGCAGCAATTATATAAGGATATTTGATTTCTTCTTATATTTTTGTTTTACATGATTTATTAACACTTTCAGTGCCGGTTTGAGTATTTTGAAATCATTAAAAATTCCAAACTGATTTTTTTTTATCATAATTTAATTTATTTGTGCGTAGTAAGTATTTTTATATAAAAGAAAAAAAATATTTGCTTGGTTTAAAACAAAATAACGAAATGACTCATATTTTTTATACAAATTCTAATTACAAACACATTACATAGAAATATAAAAAATTAATTTAACCATTCTAATGAAAGTAAATGGGATATTTTTCAAATTTGGTGGTACTGATACTCACAAAATATTAGAAGGTAAATCTGTAGTTATTAGCAACTGGAGTCTGTTCATCATCGTCCGTCAACCAAGTTTTTAAAACCATATTTATCAGAATTTTGTTCTGTAATAAGTGTCACATTTTCTTCATCATCTCCATTTTCGCAATTGTAGTCACTATCATCCTCCCACCCATAGTATGAGACTCTTATCACATCAAAATCTTCATCACTTCTATTGTTTTCTAAAAATATTTTTAATACAAACTCAGACATTACTTTTTTTTACGTTTGGTCATTGGCTTTTCAGTTGTGAAGGTTCCAGTATTTCATCATCTGCCATAATAAGTATAGACCAAATGCCACAAGACCAAGCACGAATTTATGTTGTTTATGTATCAAACAACATGCCACTAGATGTAAAGAACGTGAATGAAAATCAGACTGCTGCAACAATGTAGAACATAATGACTGCAGTTAATGCATATGTGGTGCGTGTGGGCTTGGGAATGAACAATAAGAAGTCATCACTTATGCTTATGCATATTGGTGCAAAGGATAGTAAAATTTTAAAGTTGTTAGCTTCACACATTCCTTAATTATTTGTAATTTATAATATTAAATAATTACAGAACTTCATTTACACCCGAGTATGATACATTTTCATTTAAAAACAATGAATTTATGATTGTGAACTCTGGAATGGAAAGAACAATATAAAAGTAAAAAAAAAAACAATATCTAGCTGATATACTTTATAGTATATTTCATCCACATAGTCCATCCATCCCAGATCACCAAAGATGAAAGTGAGTATCAGTTAGTTTGATATTGAGAAAATTACGCCACTGGAATTAATTATCATTACAAGTCTTACTTTGACAACAGTAAAGTTGTCCACATAAATAACTTCTCAGTTATTTACTTCAGTTACATCTTAAGTATAGTTCATGTTCAATTTAAATCTTAAATATAATTTCATTTAAATATAATTCATTTATTTTTTGTTAAAAGGATTGCTAATGTTATGATAACTTATTTGATAACAGTGTAATAATCAAATTTATCAGTATAGTATAAGTGTGATTTAATCATATTTCTTGTGTCAGAGACCAAATTTTAATGAATTATTATTATTATTATTTACATAAAGTTTTTGTGAAAATTTGAGATCTTTCAGTTTATTTTTGTGTGCTGAGAATAATCACTATGAAATGCACAAAACAAGAATGATTTTCTATGCTTCATTGTTAAAGTAAAAAAATAGTAATACTGCTGTTGTACATAAAGAATTTCAAGTTTTAATAATTCACCATTGTCAACCCATCAGCATTTTGCATTTGCTGAACAAAATTTGAATGAAAATATTGGAGTGGAAGCAGTGGGAGATTACTTCACAATCAGGTCGGTCTAGAACTAGTTTTATTTTAAAACAAACAAATTAATGCAAAGACCTTGATAAAGAACCATCAAACAGAAAGGCATCTTGTTAGACTAGAAATACTCATAACATATTTACATAAGAGTGTAAAATTATTACAATTTTTGTTATTTACAATTGAAGTTATTAGCCAGAATTGCTTAATACAGTTTGTGAGAATGATTTTGGCAAAAGGGTTTGTAAAGAATTTATTATTTGTGTAAATAGAATCCAAGTTTTTTAACCTGGTGACAGTGTGATGAAACATACTTCAAATTGAATGACCTAGTAAAGTATGTTTACTGATCTAACAGAAAGTCTTAATTAGTGTGTAGAAGAGTCTTAATATAACAGGACTTCATGTTAAACGTAAAATCACAAAAAAAAGTGAATTTATTTTCTCTTATATTATTGTTATCGTAAGGCGATTCTTGTCTTTAAATGTTATTTCTAACAATTCTGTGGCTTATATTTGTTAGCAAGGTGGGGTGCATCTTCTATTTTAAACTCTTGAACTTGAGATTATCTTCATCAAATGTTTCTAAGATGGATAGGATGCTGAGGAATAATTAAATGGCTGTCATGTGAAATGATTTTACGTCTGGGAATTTATTTTTTAATTCTGGAATTGTCAGACATGATATTCCTTTTAATCAAAGTAGTCTGAACCATCTTAAGCTGTCTGCTGAAAACTCGGTTGATTTTAAATATTAGGACAGATTTAATTGGATAACAATGTCTAGTTCACTGGTAAATTGTTGCCACAAGTTAAAAACATTTTTATTACAACAAGTAATTGGGAAAACTGTCTTTTGAACCACCCAACATGAATAAATAGTAAATTAATTTATTGTATATTTAGTAGTAAATTTCCAAACTTATCTTGCAGGTGGCATTTAGAACAGGGCAGTGCACAAGACTGGATGATCGAGTATTTGCTATGTGTCAAATGAAGACATTACCTTTGGCTTTATTATTACAGTCTATTTATCCTGATCTCTATCCTGTACATGATTTGTCTTCTTTACAAAATTTGGATCAGCAGGTATGTTATACATTTTAAAAATTGGCTAATCTGTTGTTCATGTAATTTATATTAATAAGTTTTGGAAGCTCTTTAATATTGCTCTCTAAGTATGTAGGTACTTAGACTATTTTTACATGTAAAATGTTGGCCATCTTATGGTGTTAATAGTTTCTTATTTTTTTTAATTTTATGTGCTGGTTTACCTATTAGAAGCTACTCTCAAGTAGAAATCTTTAACATATTCATTGATGTTATTTAGTGTGTAGTTTTATTGTTTTAATTAGTGAAGGTTTTTTATTTAGTTTACATAAAGTTCATTTTGTCAGCACAGTCTGTTTACATTCTTATATTTATAAATTTAAAATATATATTTATTAGAGAAATTTTGTAGATTAAAAATACAAGTATGAATAAATTAACTGTTTGATATAAATATATATAAAACCCAATATCTTTGTCATTTTCAATCTTGATTTGCAATAAACTTTCGAATGAAGAACAGTAAAAGATTAATTTATGCTTAGAGTAAAAAATCTGATAAAAGAAGTAGTGGAAAAAATTGCATGCAAGAGAATTCACTTCAACAGTTTCATGGTTTGAGGTGCAGGATTCAAAATGTAACTTTTATTCTTAGATCAATAACAGTTGAAAATTTCTTTTTATATTTTACTGATGTAAATAAAAATTTCCTGCTATGAACTATTTTTGATAATAAAATTTTTAATTTTTAACAAACAAATAGAGAAAATAATTTAAAAGTATTTGACACAGTCGACAATGATGAAATCGAAGCAATTAGAAAAATATTATGTTTACAAAGTTAATTTAAATACAAAATGATAAACCACCAAGCAGTTCATAAACTAGAAAAAATTGATTAAACATAAATAGAAATTTCAAATGTTAATATCGGCTGCCATTATTTTGAAACCTTGATCTCAAATCATGAAATTAGCTTGGCTTCCTAACAATAAAATAAGAAGTAGATTGCTACACTTGCATAGGGTACATTGTGAATTATGAAAATTAAAATATTGGAAGTTTTTGTTCGTTGGATTAAGACTAAGAATTTATTACTTTGTGGATCTGATGGAATATTTTTTGTATAAAATGAGAATGTTGTTTAAGATTGTATGTAAGGTAGCAAATGTTTGCTTAAATATTAATAATAATTTTTATTAAATGTTTTTAATTTAAACTTGTTACAGCCTTCAGGAGATAATGGAGATGATAGTAAATTAATAGTGCTACCACCAAGATTACATCTTTCATCTGAGAAATTAGATTCACAAGGCATATTTTTACTCGATACTGGAACTATGATACTTATATTAGTTGGTCATAATGTTAATCCTGGATTATGTCAAGCTTTGTTTGGAGTGCCTGCTTTCACTGCCTTGCCTCAGGATATGGTATTTAAATCCTATTTTGAATTTTTATTTGTTCTGTTTAATTGTTGTTTAGTTTGGTTTGTCTGTTAAGTGTTAGTGTATTTTTGCTTGCATGGTGAAATTCATCTGCAAAAAAAAAAAACAGTTACAATTGTGTCATTAGCCTAAAATTATGATCATGAGTAAATTAATAATTATTAAAAACTACTTTACCGTGGTAATATGAGACCTCAATTACTTATTTGTCTTTTTTATACAATTTATCTGGAATAGGAAGAAGAGAAGGATGACAACCAATCTACATGTAGGCTGCCTCTAATTAGGAAAATAACTTTGTTAGTAATATCAAGATATTAATTTATGCTAATTAAAATACATATATATATATATATATATATATATATATGCATAGAAGTTTTAAGCTGTTATACTGTTATGATATGCTTGTACTGTATTTTGTTATACTGGTACCACTTTTGATTCTAGTTGACTTGTAGCATTTTAATTATTTGTAAAGGATCCAAAAAAAGGTAAACCTTATGAAATACCTGGTAGCCCTGAAAAGGGCTGTTTAGAGTTAAGTAGTGGTAGCTGAAATGAGTTGTTTTAGCATTTGATGAGGTAGCCCTGAGAAGGGCTGTTGAGTGCCTCACCTGACCCTAACTCGGCCCAGGTTGTAGTCGGGGAGTTGCAGCTCATTTATTGAAATCGGACTAAGATTCCCCTCAGTGCAGTTGGGTCCCTGCTGCAGCATGGCATTAGTGACCCCCAGAGGTCTGCAGTGTTGGATCGGTGTCAGTTGTCTTCTGCCAGTGTGGCTGAGGCAGTTCTCTGCAAGCGGTACTCCGTTTTCACCACTACAGTCACTGGCACTAGCGGGCTTCATGAGGGTGGCCAGGCCTATTGCTCCCGTAAGAATGTGGCCCACTGCCAGATGATCCCATATTGAGCCGGCTTCTTCTGGGCAGAAATGTGGTGTCCATGTTCAGCAGGTTCCTCAGCAAGCCAGCCAGGTCTGCTGCTCGGGTGGGGAAATTGGCATCTGCTGGGAGGTTCCATGTTAGGCTGGCCAGGTAACATCTTCCTTCGGTTCTTGTCTTGGTGATGGTCCAAGAGTGAGTACTTTTTGCCTTCCTGCATTGCTGCTTATATACCTTGGTCAGTCCTGTATGTTTCCTCTTCTCTATTTTTAATATAAATAAAGTTATGTACCGTTGTTCTTCTTTATGTAAATGTAAAGAAGTTTGTTATTATGTTACTGGCTTAGTTACCAGCTGATACATTTATACATTGAAGTACGCAGTCACACGGACAGTTTTACACAGTACAATTATTACATGTAAAACATGTATTCGACATTTTATAGATAGTAAAGAATATACTTAAAATTGACTAATCGGTGTTCTTAATTGCTATCCGTGAATCAGTGCTTCGATGTAGAATTGATATAACAAAGTTTGTTATGTGGTTCGACAACCTGCTGCCAACATGTGGCAGGGGTACTGTGTGCTCAGCAGCAGAAGGCTGGCTTGGTGAGGCAGTCATGTGCATGTATATGTATGTATGTGAATTGCAGCTCCTGCAACATTTCACCAGCTAGCATCGTGTCTGCTGGTATGAAACAAAGCATATGGTAACAATATAAACTGTTACCACAGCAAAATATTGTGCATCATACAAATAATGACAAAAAAATTTAAATTTGAAATTTTTATGAAGTTTGGAGGTAGAAAATCATTATTTAAAAAAAATGCTTTTCATATTGAGAAAAAAAATAATGGAAAATTATTATTACTCATTTTCTGTTTTAAAAATATATTGTATTTCTAAAATTCCTTATTGGATTCTATTCAGTTTTTAGAAGTATGTTTTGGTGTTTTTATTTTTATTTAATATTGTTTTTACTATATATATATATATATTTTTTTTTTTTAATCTTTCAGTATGAACTACCTGAACTGAATACGCCTGAATCAGAGAGGTTACGTGATTTTGTATTTATGTTACAAACAGAAAAACCTGTTGATCCTAGTATACAGATAATCAGGTAAATTGATATCTTTTGAATTTTCTTATAAGCTTGTTTTAGTTACTTATGTGTATAGAAGTTTTTGTATTTTTTAATCAGAAACCAGTAAAATTATATTGAAAAAAAGGTAAAATTTGACTTTTAATTTTTAAAGTATTTTTAAATATTTACAATATACAATATTTTTATTCTGTAAATGTTTTCAGTTTGTTTTATCTTAGGTATAATAATATTGTGTTAAAAGGCATAATAATATTAGGCATACTAATATTGTGTCAGGACATTTTAGGATAATGTTTCCCCAAATCAGCTATAAAAATGTTTCTCCATAACTATATTGATGTGTTGTTATCCTGCCAACAAAATTTGTGTTAAGTGGGATTAGCATACATTTTAGTGTTCAAATTTTTAGCATAAATCTATTATACTTCATTATGTAAATGTGTAATTGATAGCATAAAGCGTTAATAAAGAGTTGCCTTCTCAAAGTGATACCTGGACACATTACATTTTAACAGTCAGCTCCTTGTTTGCTGCCTCATTGTCATTCTGTTGTTGGATTCTAATTTAAAATATTGGTACACACTAGACAAAAAGCTGCTCAACAAGCTTTTCAGGGAATTTTGGAATATCATCCAGTTTGAGTATGTATAATTGAAAAAAAAAATGTATATGGTTAGTGGGGTAGATATTTTTGATAAAATTAAAATATTAGTAATAAAAGAAATGTAAGCTCAGACCCTTTTTTGAGCTGTAATAGTTTTATGGCAATTTATTGTTGGGGTACACCTCTGGTACTACGATAGCACACTTTATCTTAAAAATTTATGCCCAGCATATTTTTGTTTTTTGTATGTGATTGTTCATAACTTCCTTTTTTTATGTACTTATATTGTATATTCTGTTTACTCACTGTCAGTTTGTTACTTAATATTTATTTAGTTGCCTTATATGTAGGTTTACAATGTAATTCTTAATCGTCAAATAATATACAATAAGATTTAGTATGCATTTATTTATTCAGCGATGACTGTTATAATTAATATTGTAGTATGATTTTCTATAAATGAGTTTCATTATTTTTTTAAAAATCAAACTATACTTAGTTTAAAATGATTGTAATTCTTGTTTTTCTTTTTAATTACAGGGATGACAGCTCTCATGTTAGAAAATTTTTAGAATACCTGATTGAAGATAAGAATGAAGCTGGAACTTCATATTATGAGTTCCTTCAACGTATTAAAGTGCTCATGAAATAATAGGTTCTTTGTAAAATTAATGACAGTTTTACAATTTATGGACCAACAGTTATTATACAAACTCTGTGCAGCATACCATCATAATTTCATCTCATCATTGTACATCACGTTAAAACTCGTAAGGTGATAGTTATGTGAATACATTTATTTATTTATTTATGTGTTATTTTGTTAACTGTATAATTATTTATTGGTAAGTTAATTTTTTCCTTGTATTGAAAGTCTATGTTAAAAACTATTTTAATGTTTCTTATTCTGTGTTTAAAAGTATAGCAGTATTTTTTTTCTCTTATTACATTATTTGTAATAAAGTTTTATAAAAATATAATAAATTTCATGCATTAATTTCTTCTTAGTGTAATTTATCTTTATGCAACTCTTTTATATATATATATATATATATTATATATGTATATATATAAATTTTTTAATAAATAAAAAAATTATATTGTATAGACAAAACATTTAAAAAATACAAGTTCATGTCATTTAAAGAAATTTATAAAGAGGATTTGTTTGAATGATTTACTGTTTTAAATTAATTATTTTCTATTAAAAATTACCAAAATACTTTGATATGAATTCTTAGAAACATTAATGCTATCATTGTAAAATCTATCTGTCATTATTATAAAATATTTGTCATAATTTACTTAACAAATTCTTAATAAATTTTAAAAAAATACAGAGCACGTTGTTTATATTTTTAATTTTGTTTGTATCAGAGTATATTTAGTTAAAATAGTATTTCACCAAAGTAGTTTCTTGTAGGTTAATGCATGTAATATGTTTGAAATTGATACTACTTGTGTCTTTCAGAACTGCATTTATTTTGTCGTACGGCTAGCTACAGTCACAACTAAATAGCCTTCAGAAATTTTTAGTTAATTTTTTTTTATGTAAAACATTTTACTAGTACCAAACTGTATTCTATATTTTTTTAAACATTCTAAAAGGATGGACATTCAGAGTACCTGTCAATTAACATACATCAGGATGGTGGATGATGGTAGGTAGTGATAACAAATCAGCAAGAAATGATTGTCAAATTTAGGTTATGAATAAATTTTTAAGCTTTACTACATTTATCATTATAAATTATTTTCTCTGCTCTACTAATCTCACAAGAAGTTGTATTACATACATAATTAATAAATTTCGATAATTTATAAATTGTGTTATAAATATTCCCTTACATTTAAAAATATAAGACTTTATAGACGAAAGCCATTAATTGAATGTAAATATACATATATATATATATACATCTTGTACAATAGACATAGTTCGTAATGTGCAATGGCAACTTTCCAGGAGAGCGATTTAAAAGAAAAGCGTATTTACATTTCACTTGTAACTTTGTTTGTAAGCAACCTAATGTAATTAAATTTACCCTAAGATATTTAAAGATATGGGCATTAGTATAATGTTCAAAATTCAAATTTTCTTTTTTCTTCTCCCTGGCATTTTAAAGCAGATAGACGACAGTATGTCTCACAAAAGGAAAGTAATCTAAGTCATGACTGTATATATTTTTTTTAGATTTAACTTGTTTTATACCACAGAATAATTGTTTTTTAAATAAAAATAAAATAAGAAAGATATTGGGAAAAGAGAAAATTAAATTTTTAAAACAAGCACTATCATTGTAGTACTATCAAAAGAGTTAGTAGGATAGGTTTAAATTCCATTGAAAGTTATTCAAGAAGTTCACTTCTAACTCTGTTGGGTGACCGCCCCTTTTTCCTGTTATATATTGCCAGATTTTGTTATCTTGGATAGTGCTTTACAGTTTCTGAATTTTTTTTCAATGTGGTGGTCATTGACACAAATACTTTTATAGAGATAATCATAATAAATATTATTGTGTTATTGTGGACAAGTGAAATAAACCTCTTATAAACACGTATTTCACAGCTGTTAAGTTGATCTTTTGTGGAGTTAGTAGCCTAGCATTATTGTTAAGCCTAGGTGAAGTTTATTCAGTGACGTTTTGTGTCTGTAGTATTAATCCAAGTCTTCTTTATGCTGTAAGTTCTTCAGGGGAAGGTTTAAAAAAATTTAATTTATGACCATCTTCACAAGAACTATTAGTTGCATGTTCTTTTCACAGAACACATCTGCATACACCATATTGAAAATAAACATCTTTCTTGCTCACAAACGTCTTTCTCAATATCACAAACTGGAAAATAATCCAGATCTATGTCACGATTGTCATCTTTGTCACTCACAACATGTGGTATCCATTAGGTCTAAGTCAAAATTGCTAATTTTAGGCCTCGTATTATTTTTTGTAATCAAATTAGCTTAAGACACATCATCACTGCCTGTGTTAGAACTCATCACACAGAGTTAATAATTAATCTGACTGATTATCTATCTATAACTTGTAACTTATGATAACTTTTCACAAAGTTCAGCAGTAAAAATGTTCTATTTAATACAAAACACTGATAAAACACAATTTAAAAAACTGTCAAATAGTACTGTTACGAGCACATCAAAAAGTTAGGTTATATTTGTTTACTTTCTATTTCACATCTGGTGAAATAGAAAGTAAACAACTATTTCCATTCGGCATCTTTTGGTCCGACCTAATATAATAAAAAGTACATTGCTTGGTATAATTGTACAAATTGTATAAAGTTGTTGGGTAACATGTAATTTAATGAGTTCAAACAACAATCGCTATTTAAAAATTTGTTATTATTGAGCATAATAAATAACAATGTTATGCATTATCAGATATATCATTATGTCCCTTCCGCTGTAAAAAGATTAAGTAAAATATTAAAGAGACAAAGTGGTGTAAGTAAAGATGTCTGTAAGTTTCTTGCAATTGTATGGGAAATTTTAGTTATGACAAAGTCCAAATATGCTATAACAGTAAGAGATAAAGATATGCCAGTATGTGTCTTTTGTAGAGAGCTCGTCAAGATGAATGGACAAACTCAAAATTGGAAATTTTGCAGTTATGACACTATGTCTATTGTATGACAATATTGCTGATAATTATCGTGCAATATGTTACTTTAATTTAATAAAGCTTTTTTGTATTTGATCTACATTTGATATCAGGAGGGCATCATGAAACCTAGATTACAAAAACAATGTTTGCTGTTTTTGAAAGACAGTAATTGCATAATCATGTTGCAGGCAATACTGTCATTGGTATAGTAAAATTAATTTATAATAATGAATGCTAATAGGCGGCTGGCGGTTACATTTACTAATCCTCATGTTACCAATTGTTAAAATATTTTTCAGAATTATTATATGTATTGTAATTGTATGAAATTAACCCTCACTTTAATTCCTCAAAATAAAATTAATAAGTTAAATAAAATAATCTGGCTCTTTTACTTGTACAAATGAAAATAGTTATTAAAAAAAATGAAGTTTAAGAAATTGTTTGTTCAACTGTTATTTTTCATTATTGAAAAATTAAGTTTTGTAAATGATATAAAGTTTAATAAGAATTATTCTGATTTTTGTTAGACTAATACACAGTAATATAAATGTTGTGATAGCCAAGTTGTGTTAGTAAATAGGTGAAGTTTCCAGTTGTAATTGATTTTTATAAAATAATATTTTTAATAGTGATTGAAGATGTGTATTGCCCCCATGGTGTAATAATAAAAAAATCAAACACCTTTTGCCATTAAAAATAAAATTATTTTATTTTTTTGTTGTATTTATTGTATAAATTGAACAAGCGTTGCATATATATATCTGTAAATGTGTGTTTTTAACACTATTGGAATATTTTTCTTCCGTTATGTTAAGTTACTTCAGTATTTTTTTTTATTAGTTACTACAAAAAATATTTTCGCTTGTTAGATAGTATATGTTGTAGGAATGAGTTAAATAGACTATTTATCTTTTAATGTTCATTGTGATGTTATAAAAGACTGACTTTTTTTTACATATGTATTATATCTTCTTCTTTTTTGAGTGTTTATTAATTCATTCATATCAGAAATCATGATTTTTTTTTATATGTATAATGAAACAATATCTTTTCAAAATATTGGTTCCAGTGAAATTTTGGTAGCTAAAAATTCCTTTTTAATAAAAAGGGTATATTATGAAGGAATTTTCAAAATTTCAAATTTACTTGTGAACTTTTGTTTTTAACTTTGTGTCAGTTGACTTATGTGGCAAGAAGGGATTTTTTTTGGCAGTAGTTAAGATGAAATTAGATAAATAGCTGCCTGTTATTACATTTATAACTCATTATTAGGAGACTACGACTTAATGTTTGAATATAATTTACAACTTTTTAACACATTTCATTAATTTTGTATGTAATTTTTTTCAAATTTCCTTCAGTAGAATTTTTTCCAAATTGTTACACATGTTTGTAAAGTTGACATATATATATATATATATATATATATATATATATATATATACACACAGCATTTAAATATTTTGCCTTTATATGAAATCATGTTGATATTTATAATATTTTGGGGTTTATTTTTGAGTTATATTAGTAGTTTCTGATATTTAATATATTCTCATATATTAGTAGTTTCATATATTGTACTAACATCAATACTGATAAGTAATGATAAGTCATCATCAAGATTACTTTCCTCTGTTGCCTTTATCATTCCACTGCCTTGGAACTTATCCCCATCGTAGAGTGACTGACATTTTACATTCCTTCACGATCTTCAGTATGTTCTACCATTATAGCTGTCTTTTCTCTAAATTAATATATTTATTGTTGCCTTTCTCCACCTTACTGATTTTACTGCAGCCTAGAAAATACTTTTGCATAGTGCATCCATATCCATAACTAATAATCATTATCTTCCCTCTTCTAAGCTCCTAATTTTCTGATTCGTACTAAAGGCTACTTTTGGCCATAATGTTTTGTAGCTTGCATTTTGTTGCTTTCCATCACCACAGCAACAATAATACTTAAAACAATATTTGTGCTTTGACCACCATAAGGCAATCCATGTTTTATGTATTTACTTTTTGCTCACAATATTATTAAAGTTGATGTCCCTTATATGCTACAATGATATTTCCTTTGATTTTTTTTTTTAGTACTATTGCTTTCTTAGGTAGCCTCTACATTATATATATATATATAATAAAAAAAAAAGTTTGAATATTACTTGCTTAAGAAGTTTATTATTATATTTTACTTTATTATTGGTTATGCTGAAAAATAAAACATACATAACATAAAACTACATGATTGATCCTTGTTAATTTTATGAACTTACAGTAGAATGATTTTAATAGTGTAGACTTCAATAGCAGTTTTTTAACCATTTTTAGTATCTAGTAGGTTTGGTTAATGTAGCAGAATGCAACTGGTATAAAATGAAATTTCTAAGAAGTGTAATTGAATTTACAAGGATGGATAGAATAGGAAATAAAAGTTGGACTTTATGAACCCTTGGATAAACTAGTACAGTCAAATCTGAAAATGGTTTGGTCACTGAGGGATAGATGGGTATGGAAGAGAACGTGCAGAAGAGATGATGGATTGGAAGGAAGATAGCCTAAGAGTAGATTAATTAAATTTGACCAGACTACAAACAGGATAATATGTATTTATATCATTTAAAATTTTAGAATTTAATTATTCTATTACTCTATGGATAGTTATCAATAGAATTTATAGAAAAAGGCTCTGCTCAGCTAAGCCAGTGGATATAAAATCAAAAGTCCCTGGATCAGTCAATATCCAGGCAACCACCCTCCAATATCACATATAGGAACATTAATTCTGCTGGTCCAATTTCCTCGCGTATTCTGACCTATCACCTACAAAATCCATAATCGGAGAAGAAGGGATCAAGACTGAGGAAAAGAGTCTATGAGAAATTATAATCTACACACTTACCTTAAGGGCACCCATTGTTTGTGGGTGCCATTAAACACCCATGTGGATATAGAAAACACTTTATTTGACAAAATCTTTCAAATTCTTCAACATAAGAACCTTGGGCATAGACACAGTGAGCCTAGCAAGTTTGCCACTGTCTGTAGGCGTCTTGGAAGTCCTTTTTTGGAATCTTGTTAAGCACTTTCGTTGCGGTTCTTTGGACATCTTCCATGGTGTCGTTTCAATGCCTGTTTCATCCTCTGAAAACACAGCGGAGCAGTTGGGGTTGGTTATGCCTTATCCAGTCAAAATCTCCATGACAGCAAACGACTTGTGCAACAGAGCATTGTCGTGGTGCAGATGTCGCAATCCCTTGATACATGCACAGTATCCCTAATTCTTCTGTAATCATACAGAGACTTAAATAAATGCCAATTAGTGTTCAATAAAACACTCGCACAATTTACATTAGCTTCTGTAATTGTTGTCAACAGACACCTGGATTGTTGCTAGTCATGGATGTCTTGTTGGCTATCTGTAAATATTTTATGCCATTTGAACACTTGCAATCTGCACATTGCATCATCATTGCTGTATGGTGTTTTAATCATGTCAAACTCTTGTCAGGAGACTTTTTCAGTTTAATGGAAAACTTCACTGCATAGCACTGCTCCAATAATTCATTCCATTGTTGCTGTAATGCAGCTACAAAACAGGGGTATATGATTACTTATTTTTAAAATAGTCGTCAATCTAGCTTTGTCTTGCTGTTATGAATTCAAAATTGAATTGCTGTTTGTGAATTCAAAATTAAAGTTTCTAAAAATTTATTTTGTATACAGTATTGTCTGGTAAGTAGGGCAGACTGAAAACATAATGCCTAAATTCACTAGAGCTTCTAACACATCAGCTGTTAGTGGTGGTGGAGCAGGCTCATCTTCATCACCATCACTTTCCTTATTTCTTAACTCTTTTATCATTTGGGAATGTTGGCACATTTTTAAACATCTTTGTGTTTTTGCCTTTTTATGACTAGACGCTTTATCTTCTCTGTACTGTCTGCATTAGGACTAACTAAAACTAAGTCTTTCTTTACTATTTTTGCCACCTTGACATTTGTTTTTTTTGTGAACCAAGGACTTCTTTGGCATTATTTTAAAAAAGAGACCAAATTCATCTGCATTAAAAATATCTTGTGGGCTTTAGTCCTAAGAGTAGGCAGGTTATTTTTCTAGATGCAGCATCGTATTTGTTCACTGACTTATTCACCACAGATCTGACAATATCCATGTCGGTATTTGAATCTGTCAATGCAACCACTAGATGCAGTGAAAATTGGCAATTTGGTGTTTCGTGGCTATTTCCAGTGCTTTTTCCTTTAACTGTGTCTCATTCATTGGCAGGTTTAAGCTACGGACTAGGTGAAACCATTCAATAAATGGTTTATTTATTGAATAAAACCATTTGCCAGCTTTTATCTTCTTTCTTTTGTTCCACATTGTAAGGAACTTTTCTGAACTCTTTTTTTAAATGGCTATATCAAATCAGGAATGTTATAAGATCTTTAGCGATTTGAGTTATTAATTTATAATTTCATCACACGTTTTTAAAATTTATCATTGACTGATAATGCATAATGTTTTTTTTTTTTTAATGCTACTCATGTTTCTTTACACAAATTTCATGACTAAACCTAAAAGAATACTTTTACTAAAGAGAAACTAACATTTCAAACAGTTCTTATTCATCAAAACATGAGAATCACATATCACGTCAGCTTGAATTCACATACAGGATTGAATTTAATTCTATGATTCATATCTGCTGTTAAGGTGAATGATTATCTGATTGTTTAGGGAGAAATTTACAGCAAACTTCTGGTGAGTTAAGTTTAACCTTATTTTCATGAATAAATTGTGAAACAGCCTTCATAAAGGGACTTAATAAAAACCACATTTTAAATAGAAAGTTGTTTTATCAGTAAGCATATTAAGTGGAGTTTACTGTATGTTGAAAATATATAAAAAATGTAATAGTAATTAATTTGTTGGTAATATCTTGGTATTGTTATATGTAGATTGTGTCATATGTTGTTTCTAGGTGTTTGCTTTAGTTTGTCTTCTGTACAATGAAAGGTGTCAGCTGCAATGTGTGCACTGTGAAGGTTGATTTATTAAACAAGAACCTTCTGTGTACCTTCCAAACTATTGTTGGCTTTGTAAAGCATTTTCATGGCAAAGCATGCTGTTGACTGGTTCTCATGATAACTGAGTGGGGCAAGGTTTCCTCTGCATAAAGCAGGGCTGCCACTACGCATTTCAAAAGTTCCTGATTTTTTTTTTCCTCTTTATAGTCACCCTCAGCTTGGGTGAACTACAATTATCATGCTATACCAGTTGGCCTCACTACCAGCGAAGCCGGTGATCGCTGGCAAGATCAGCTTCACTGGATTATGTGCATGGCCAACTGTACTCAGCTGTGTTTTCTGTTTAAAACTAAAATCGTATATTTGTTATGGTATTTTATTTAGGCGTATTCAACTCAAACATTATTTATTGACTACCACTTTATGTCTCACTTCAATATAAATGTTATATATTTTCTTTTAATACTCATTTAATTTTATGATTTATTTTAATGAGTATTATGCCATGACGTGTTTTGTAAAAACTGCTCTTTTTAGTGCTGCTCTCTATTTTGGTTGCTTATTTCCATTATTAGGCATGAAAATCATGTTTGAAAATGATTTTCCTGGCAACAATTAATTTTTGAAACAATTTTATTTTAAAAAATTGTTTAAATTCTTTTTAAGTGCTTAAATTCTTTAGTGTTTAGTTAACGATATAAAATTTTCTAGTGATTATTACAGTTTAGTGGCAAACATTAAAAAAAAAATAATCCATGTATTAATGTGGTTTTATGATTTTATTCTCTAGAACCTGATGTATTAATTTTTTTATTAAGATTAAGGTTGAAACAGAACCTGAAATGAGATCCATATATAGAATCTCTCCAGTATGCCATAGATATAGTATTAGTAAATTAATATATTTGTACAAATTCCATGTTTAGTCTAAATTTATATGCAACAATTATGGAGGAAAAGATTTCCCAAATTGTTTGAGAGATTGGGGTATCTTACTAGGATGGGTGCAAGACATTACTGACCAATGTTATTTGTATTGAATGATTTAAAAATAGTTGTAGCAACTTACTTTTCTTGTAGATTTAAAGAACTACCAGAAATCAAGCTCAGCTTCTTCCTGGGGACAGCATTCTTTGCTGATCCCATAATGTTGTGATATGTGAAAGTATTGAAGTGAACTAAAAACTGTTGAGCCAGACCTCCCATGCTATATTACCTGGAAAACATTCCGTGCCTTTGGAATGTTGTCTGTCTACAGACTGTTCCAGTATTCTTTTATGCCAGAACTATCTGTATACCAATCTAGCAGAGTGGAAAAGCAAGATACATGGTAAGGTTTATGGCACAAATATTTCCTGAAGGTCATGCTGGTAGTTGCAATGATTAGCTGTTTGTAAAGTTACGTTTTTTTTTTGACACATCTCATTTGTATATATGTATATACGAATTGTTTGTATTTGGAGTTACATATTAGATATTTGTTGATATTACACTGATACACTTGTTGCATAATGATTACAGATATATTTTGATGTTATTTATGTAGATCTTATATATATGTAAATATGAAAAATTATCAGATCCCATTTATTTTATCAAATTGTTAGTGCCTTAAATTTGTCTTGTCCTGCCTGCTGTTTTATTTCTTTAGAGATGAAGAAAATACAATTTGTGTACCCCTTTTTCATGTCAGGCCATTGTAATATCCCTTTTAAATATTTATTTATGTAAGAAAAATCTTTTCTTGTTGATATGTATGATTGGTTATTACATTGGTTAGATACTTTTGTATATATTTATTTGTACAAATTTTTCCTGAATACAAAGGTTCCAGGTTCACCAGATAAATATGCATTGTGTTGGTACTAGGCACTTTTTTGTCAGCTTATAAATCCTTGACAACTTACAATTTTTTTTGGGATATACTTTTATTAGAGTAGATAATATCCTTCAGATGAATTCCATTCTACAGCAATTTTTCTACTTACGGGAACATAATACCTTTTTATTTCTGAGGAAGTGGTTTGCATTTTTTTTGGATAGTCTTTACCATAATATATCTTTCATATAAGTTATGCAATTATGAGTGTTGCATTATAAGTTGAGTTTAAATTATTGTAAATATTGCACAGATAAATCATCTTATAAATTACTAAAGGTCTCTTTAACAATATAAAGTCATGTAACTAACCAAACAATATCATTTCTGCTAGATATATGCGAGTGTTGTTCATCATTACCTGGATTTTAACATTGTGTAATGTTAAAATTTGTAACATTTTAACAAATAAAATTGAGTGTATTTTATTTAAATACATTCTTTTTTAAAATGCATATATTGTTGTTTCTCTTATATATATATATCCTAACAATAGGATGATTAGTATTTCAATATTAAATATTTTAAGCCATTTTGTACATAGCATAATAAAACGATACTCGGTCCTAAATAATATCTTCATATGCTCTTGGTTAATTTTGTTATTAATTTATCTACAAATTATTTATTCTATACATTTGGTTAGAATTTAATTTATGTATTTTGAAAAACAGGTTGTGAAGAATTATAATCAACCCATGGTGGATCTTTATATAGTGACATTGTGAAATTTTCATTTTTTATTTCTATAATGACTTAACTGTTAATAAAAAAAATATGTTATTGAGTACTGAATGGATGGTATGTTAGACGTGGTTTTTATTTTATGAATAAAGTAATATATATTATTTTGTGGTTGTGTTATAGTATTTATTACATAAAAAATATAATAAAAATATTAAATGTAAATTTAAATAATTTTTTTTAGTTTTAAATTAGAAATTTATCTGATAAAATAAATTTTAATAATTAAAAATTGGCATGAATTTTTATAGATATTATTAGTTAGGGTTGTTGGAACTATTTTAAGTTAAAAGGCAAAAATGGTATAAAATCTGGATTGTTAGCTAAAAAATATATTCATTAATAAATAAATATAGTCAATCCAAGGAAGAGAATGAGAGAGTGTGTGTGTTTACAGGAAACGCAATTATATTATATCATTGTAAAACAAGCAATGTTTAAAATTTATATCATAACATTGGTGACTGTGATCCTTCCACATTCAGTTGTAATGCTTAAAAAGAATTAGCTATTTTTCTACTTTAAACTGTCAACTTGAGTCATTATGTATTTGTTCACATTGCTATATAATATTGTCTTAATTTTTCTATTGCTTCCTTTTGTAACTCCCAAATATCTTACTATCTTACAGTAAAAAGTTTTTCCTTTACTGTAAACTTCAAACTCAGATAATTTAGTTTTATAATTAGTTCTGTTTTATTGTAGTTATTACATTTTTTTTTCATTGCTTGTTAATATTTAATAATTACTTTTTTTTTCATTGCTTGTTAATATTTATTAATTTGAATTTAATATAATATATTTGAGACACATTATTTTTTTATAATATCAATTTAAAGAATTCTATTTATTATTGTAATATTTACTTGTCTACTAAAATACAGTATGTAAATCTACGGTTGGAATTTGTCATCCTCCCTCCACTTTTTCTTCCTGTTGTAAATATGCCACATTAACAACGTATAAATGTCTGTCTAGTAAAGTTAAGGATGTTCCAAACTTCCTTCTGATCTTTTATTTAGCTAACTCTCTACTTATTTCACCAATTTGTATGTATGCTTCTATTGTTGGATCCTATTGTTATTAGACCAATTTTTCTAATATGATCTCGTGTTTCACGACAAATGATTTCAAAACATCTGTTGATGGTTTTTGTAAGTCCCCTGTATTTTTGTTGATTAAAAAGCAATTCCTAAATTTCGACTATACATCCTTCCCTTGTGATTACTTGGTTAGTAATTTGTTAGCATATATTTCTAGTTATTTCTGTCAATCAAACCTAACTTCCCATTCACAAAATTTATGAAGTTAATTTAATTATTAGCTCTAAGTTTCAAACTTGTTCAACATTTGCATTTTTGGCATTGCCAATGCTTTTTAAAAATTGTAATTTTATGATGGCCATTCACACGTGTCTTATTGCAGGTAAGAAACCGTAATTCTTTTTAAGTTTCATTTTTAATTATGTGGGCTCTAATTTTGAAATTGCTGAAGTAGGTAAAACAGATCCTGTTTTTATTACCTGCTTTATCTCTTACTTTTATTGATTGCTTTCGGTTGCCAAATGAATGAAATTAAAAATTAATTTATATGATATGAATAAAACTGAATAATAATAAATTAATTTTGAGAGTAGGAATAAGAAATTAAAATATAAGAAGTTATTTCTTGTTCTAAAAGTATAATGTGGTAAAATGTATATACTGATTGATGTGTGTTGGTGTAATGTAGAGATTAACTCTTGATTGGTGATCGAAAGATCATTTGTTCAAAACCTGGTATTACCATAAAAAATAAAATCTGAGTGTAGGGAGGACAGCGGAATATATAACCTTAACTTAGTTATTAATTAAAAAAATTATTTTTGGTTTATTGTAGAAGGTGATGAGAAACCACATCATTCTTACTTTCTTTAGTAACCATGCCATGGAATGCTTTTCATCTTAACAGCTGTACAGCTGTGTACCAGTTTGAGAAAGTGACTTGTGGCCATCTAAAAGTTAAAACTACTATTATTAAATATAATTTGATTAGAAAACATGATCTAATTTACATGATTTTAATATATCATTTTATTTATGTTTGATTTAGAGATTTTTTCTTGTGTCCTATTTAAAAATAAATTTAGATTCTCTGTGAGTGTAGTGTTTTGGCCTTACATCCGTTTCAATATGGAAATTCCGTTTTCATATTCCCAAGTACAAGCTTCTTTTGTAAGCTTTCATGGTGAATTAATTAATCTCAAAAAATAATTTATTTTTTTAAAAATAAATCATTCAAATATCAAGTTTTTAAATAAGTTTTAATTATTTACAGTCAGTTTATTTATTGATCAGTAATGTTAGTTTTTATTTGGAAAAATTAATTATAAGTATTAAATTATACCTAGAAAAAAATTATTTTTTTACAATTATAAACAAAGGAACAAGAACCTCTGATCCAGTGGTTCATTGGAAAAATCAGCTGATTTTGCCAAGTCAAGACTTCTTAGGTTCGAGTCCTTGTTAAGGCAGTTGCTTTTAAATGGATTTGAATGCTATACTAGACTGTGGATACTGGTGTTCTTTGGTAGTTGGGTTTCAATTTTCAACACACATCTCAGGAGTAGTTGATCGTAGTCTGTTCAAGACTACTTGTTTCTAGTTCATTTACACTTACATCAGCCCTGGCAAGCTAGTACTGGTGCTACACACACCCAAGCCAGGCAGCAATAAATTAATGGAACAGGTATTATTAAAAAAATAAAATGGCTAACACTAAACAGTGGATGCGTCATTTGGTAATCAGCTGTAACAAACTTACTGATGACATAAAATAAATATTAGAATAGATTTAAAGTAAGATTTTTATTTCTAATTTTAGTAAGTATGTAATCTTAATGAGAGTGATGATATGCTGCACTATAAAATTAGTTTAATTGTATATTTTTGTTTCCTTTTTTTGTAATATATTGTTATATAATATTTTAATGTGTATAATAAAATAAATATCTGGGGGAGCATTGTTTAAATATATGTTAGCACCTCTTGTTTATTATTATTATATTGTCTATAGACTAGTCTTATGATATAAAAGATGTGTACTGAAATTAAAATTATATATATAATAAATCAAATGTTGTTTAATTATCATTTTAAAATTATTTTTATTCTTTTTTTTTGTTCTAAATGACAGTATTTTGATATTAATTTGTGTTCTCAGGCATATTTAGCTTAAATATTCTTTAATGAAATATTTAATTATTTATTAATGTTTTTCAGTATAATCTTTTTCTACTCAGTTCATTCAAATTTTAAAGTTCGCCGAAATTGGTGAAATTCATCTTTGGCAAAAAGATGAAACTCACTTTGGCAGATCAGAACTATGCTATGGGTTGTATGAAATCAGACTCACACATTACCCTGAAGCAAAATCACACCTTTTGTCTTAATAATCACTTGTTCATAATTTTCAATTACTGTTTTATCTTGAGGTGTGTGAACTAAATAAAGACAATATCATCAACTTTTCTTCAGTTGCGAGTTTAAATTGAAAAAATCCTAGCTTTATTAAAGAGAGTAGTCAATTTGTAGATCTTGCTTCCATTTGAACAAGGAATCTTTTATCAGAGAAAAATTCTCAATCTTTCTCATGGAAAATACCCAGCAATTTACAAGATCAATTGCATGTTCAATGTAAGTAGCAGAGTGTATGAACACCCACCCTATGATTGATAAGCCCTAGTATAAGGCCAAGATACAGGATCAGCTTTGCTACTAGCAGCATCCTAGGAGAAAATAATTTATAGGTTTCTGTCTTTGTGGTGGGCTAGCTACCTGGATAGCAGTATTATATTTTTGAGATAAGGTAAGGGACAGCTTCTCAGAAGCAGTGTTAAAACTAGATCAGTTAAAACTATCTCCAGCTATACCCTGTTCTGGACCAGCTTATTTTATCCAGTATTTGTTGTTTCTATCTGACTGCTAAAACAGGTATGCAACTACTACATCCATTTGCTGTAGTTTTGCTTTTGCTCCCAGCTACTACTGGCAGCTTCCAGTTTTGTTTCTAGATGCCAGAGAGCTTTTAGTAGCTATATGTAATATGTATGGAAACACATATCTGTAGTTAACAGGTTTCCACATCTGTCAGAAGCAGGTTCTGATCTCTGAAGTGGACCCACTTGCTAGTAGCTGCATCCAGCTACAGCAGTTACTACCACCGATACAGATAGCTTCTGATATATTGTAGGGCCTAGGCCACAATCAGCAGGTATATGTCCTGACTGTATATCTGCAGGTTTATATGTGGGTGTAGAATTAATAGAACCTAATCCTAGCTCTAAAATTTCTACCCAATTTGGTTCCAGCTAGTTTCTTCTATAGCTAGACCAGCTACATTGAATATAAGATCTGGATCAGAATTTCGAAGTTTTGTACTCAAGAATAGGGCTAGCTTCAGGCAGTGGTTTCCAAGAAACAGTGTAGGAGCAGTTTTTCTGTCGTGGATTAACTTCTCCTGGTGGCTTCCCAGAAGCAGTTGTAGTTGTGATGAATGACAAATAGCTGATTCCAGCAGCTAATGGTTTTATGAGCAAGTACAAGGCCAGCTACTGCTGGCAGCATTCCAAAAGCTGCATCACCTGGTGCTGGTCTAGGTTACTAAGCTGAATGAATTCAGCAGCTGTAGGTTTTGCACATCAGTGCAGACCAGTCTGATCGTGGCTGTAGCCTTCTCTCCCATATTTTATTCTGGAGTAGTACCTTTATCAGATACTTGCTGTTTCTTGGTGAAGCATTAGAATTACTTTAAAGGGTTAGGTAAATAATTATTTTATATACATAAAAAATACAAAGTTTAAAGGCTCATCTAATTTTATTAGAAAAAAATGACTAAAATAATTGTAAATTACTCATTAAAAAAAAAAAAAACTACAAAATAATAATACAATACTATTTGGCAGTAAATAATTAATGGTATTCTAATCAGCAATAATATTTACTACAATAATTTGTATGCTTCATTTATTTTATTAGCTTATCTTAATTTCTATTAAATGATAAATTATCCTGAACAAATATGTATCAGTTGTACAATTAAGTTAACTGAAACTGAAACTATAAAATATTTAATTTTATTCTAAATTTGATTTCCAATACAACAGTGGATATCAAATAATTATGTAGTATCATTGGAAGAATTATCAGTTTACTACTAAAAAAAAAGTATTATCTTACTTGTACGAAATACAAGTAAGATAATATGTACATACATTATTACTTTCTTTGTAATATTTGTTATTAAGAAAGACTATATTTCAGTTCAAGAATTAATTTCAACTGACACTGACAACAGTCTGAAACTTTCTCGTTATAATATTTTTCCTATAATGTAACTCAGGGTTGATTTTTTCTCCATTAACTGAAAACAGTGTTTAAACTGTAATATGTCCAAGATTGTCAAAACTGATATTTTATAGCAGAAATCAGATTTTTCAGAAATATAAGAGGGTTTTGGTTGGCTCTGAATGACATGAGTTACTTCATATAGTTGCATTACAAAAAAAAAAAAATCAGTATTTTGTCTGTGATTTATAATAATCTGTTATGGACATTTTTGAATACGATCATTTCCTTATGATCTGTGATCTACAGCAAAAGGTGAAACAGTTACAGTGTTGTGTTGCTTCAAATGGTAGTGTCAAATGATTTTCACCAAGTAATACAGTTATTTTTTTAACAGCATACATATTATGATGTAAATGTTATTGCTATTTACATTATAAATATTCTAATTCTATAATTATAAAAAAGTAATAAATAAAACTTATTTGATAAATTTAAAACTAAACGCCTGACCTAAACATGGATCTAAACAATATTATAAATAACTATTTGCACCTAAATATAGATAAAACATTAATTAATGAGCCTTAGGTTATATATACCTTTCCTCAATAAATAAAACTTAATTATTTGGATAAATAAAATTACTCTAAATAAAAATCACAAAAATTTATAAACTTTATTAAATCGATGTATCATATACTACAGAATACTATAATAAATAAATTAAACATTATAAAAAGCTGCCTACATTGTAATTATAAATAAATAAACTTGATTTAGATTACTTTATCTAAAATATTTACATGAAATACAATTTAATCCCTATAATTTGATTACATGCCATCACTCATCATTACACTGCACAATCATTTGAAATTTTATCGGTGAATAAAATAAGTAACTATCCAAATGTTAGTTGCACTTTATAAATTAAACTTTTTCCAGTCTCTCATCCCCTAAAAAATGGTTACATGAAAAGTCTGTGGTGCGATTTAAATAAAATTTCTAGTGCCAAATTGTTATTACTGTAAAAATATCTAGAATTGGGAAATCCACGTCATTCATTCTATTTCATTAATATTTTAGATTGTGTACTGAATGATCAGACACCTAATTCCTGATTTGTTAGATTGTTTGCTATCCCTATAATGGCAAAGTATTTAAAAAATTATTACATTTACACAATAGTACAGCATACCACTTCTATATAATGATGAAATTTCTATTCTTTAAATCATTAGATTCTAAATAATGTTAGGATTCAACTGTAACGATTTGATAACAAATATACAATGATAATAAATAACTAAATTACACAACAAAAAATTAAACTTTAAACCAAAAATATACATTAATTACGGCAAGTAAACATTTCTTTGTAAAATTCCATAAATTTAGTGTGCAAAAATAAATCTAGTAATCATTTGAGGTTTTTTTCAATTTAACTGTCACAACTACTGATAAAAATTAACACAGTTCACTGTATTAAGAAAAAGCTGGGTGCAAATTTTTTTTAACAATTTTTTAAAATTATAAAATGATCATCGATCTTCCAACTAAAACTAATTTAAGTGCTATGGAAGATATTACAACCTAATAGTTCCACAACGTATGGAACACCTTGAGGAGTAAGTGAGAAATTGGTAGATACCAAATAAGAGTAATATGTCAATAGTTGAAGATTTGATTCCTGTATATTAAACTAAGCAATCATTTTTAGTGCTATTTATTGATAACAGAATTTTCAATACCATTTAAAAAAAAGTTGCTGCAACCAGTCATGAAAAAACATCTTCAAGTTATTAAAGACACATAATTATTACCCACAACATTTGAATTTTGTGAAAGTCGAAAAACCTTTGAAGCATTGCATATGTGTGTGCGTGCACACTTGTGCATAACAAATAATAAAAGATTAAAAATTTAAATTTCTTTTTCTTTGTAATTTTACATCAGTGAATATTTTAGAGACAATTTAATAAAGGTGAAATAAATGGAAAAACTGTTTAAAAATACAAAAGATACAGCTGACAACTGAAACTGAAGCTAGGACCTGATGCACCAGTCAATATCTGATTAAACGAATTATAAAGATGACTTTATAATTCTATTAACAACAAAACACAGTTTAAAAAATGAGACAAGTTCATCTAGAAGATTATTGGTTAAATTGAATGTTGCAAAAATCAAACCTAAAGAAGGAAGGACACTTTTCTGCACAAGTATTTTCCCCATTAATTAATACTTTTTATATATGAATGATAATTCAAAGCAGAGTAATTTCAAAAGTAACTAGTGATTCTACAGACTTAGTTGGTAAGCTAAAAGGCTTATACGTTCAAAAGGTTTTTTAATTTTTTTATGACAAGTTTATTTATGTAAAAAGGTTCAGGTAGCGAGGACGAGCAGGAGGTCATAATCATGTAAAAAGATAAGTGAAGAATTTTTCTCGGAAAATCTATTCAAGAAAAATTTTACTTATTTAAAAACCTTCCACTGAAAGGATTAAAAACAATCCAATCTTTACTTTCTTTCAATAAAAAATGATAAATGGAAAAAACATCTTAATAATTAACAAAAAAAACTACCGACTAATGAGCTCATTCAATTCATGAAACAAAATTATTTTATAGTAAAATACTCAAAACAGAATTTTATTCTAGAACAAATCTAAAAAAATCTAAATTTATTACCAAAGTAGGCAACTTAAAATTTAGTTTACTTATGTGATTTAAAATTTAGTTAAAATATTAAATTTAAATTGGAATAATAAGCTAATTTATTTCTGTGTTCTATTATAATAAAAATTAATAACATTTTATTAATTATATATATAACACATAAGTAATCAAATTATTTTAAATAATTATTTATGATTGTAACACAACTCTTCAGTAGACTTAATTTATTTAGTTATGCTATTATCATTTGCTTATATACACAGTACAACTATGTTGATCCAAATAGTCTCAGTGGTTCAGACTACTAAAAATATGTGTGTGAGTGTGTAAGAATTATATTAATATAAACACTAGCCACCAAAAAGAGTGATAAAGTAAGTTTTAATTACATGAGCTTCATCATAACTAAACCATAAAAATATTCTATAATTATGTAAAGTTTACTATCAGATAATTTTACTTCTAATTTTAATAATGAGGGTACTCGAAAGCATTACTTTATTATTCTGTTTTGGTAGTTAATATACACATATATAAATATAAAACATCTGTTCGAAATGTATCTGACTTTTTTTTAAAGAAAATAGTTGGATTTATTTCAGTTTTACTCAAATAAAGTCAAATTGCTTGCTAGCAATTGGTCTACGTGATTATGCAAATTTTACATTTTGCATTTTATTTTTGGTGTAATAACAATACAAAGAACTGTGAAATAACTTTGGCAAAGAACAATGCTACTGCACAACTTTTTCTAAGCGCTTGAAACTTGAAGCAAAACAATTCATAACATTTAGCAAGAATGCTAGAGTTACACAAATTAAAAGATGATGTAACTGATTAAAATAAAAGTAGCCGAATTTGAAATCATTAAAAAACCAGTATTATCAAGATATACTAATTTGTACCTGTGTCAGTCCAAGATTTCTTGGCCAAGCATGAAATTATTTTAGAAAATTTTTACTTCTTAGACCTGGCACTTTGTGATAACTGATTATTTCCAAAGCTGAAAGGGTCCTTATTTGAAAATTCAGAGAATGAAAAGAAAAATTTGTAAGCAAAGCTGAAAGCCGCTCAAAAAAAGCATTACCAGGAAACATTTTTAGTGATAAGAATGTTGGACTACTAAGAAGGAAATCAGAATAGGAAGCTATCATTATCATGTAAGCTTACAATTCTTATCCTCTCCACCAATCAATGGTCAGATACTTTTTGGGCAGACCTCATATATTATATATCTCACCTAGAGAAATTTTCAAACGTATTAACACAATTTATAAAAATTAGCAATATTATAGTCAAGAATAAATCAATAAAAAGTAAAGAATCAAAATTTTTAATACCAGACAGTTTAAAAATCAATTATAGTTGCAACAAACTGCACCTGATTTAATCAAATGAAAATATAAATCAGAAAAGAACAAAATGCCTTTAATAATGTTTTAATTGTAACTTACAGATAAAATTTGTAGAATTTAAAACAATTTCAACTGGCCAAATGTATTTCAAGGTAGTGTGCTTCGTTGAAAATTATTGTAAATTTTTACAAAAGTAATTTGATAAAAATTTTGGAGTTCAGTATATATTAAGAGAGATATTAATCTCATTATTACAACTAAAATTAAAGTCGTTAAACTATTCCAAATGTTTTTGGTTTCACAACCACGAAAAAATATTTATTTTTTTTACACTTTTAACCAATTTGATTTTCATAATCTTGTTTTTATTTTATGTGATTTTTATATAAGATTTGAAAGTGTCTTACAGTGATACTAGTAGAATAGTTCAATAGTGTCATTTATTTTTTAAGCAAGTGATATATATAAATTTCTGTTTTGACCGTTAATCCTATTTGTAGCTTAAAATTTATAAGCAGAGTTAATAAGCTTGTTCATTAATACAATATATTTTAGTAATGACTTTTTTTCAATAATAATAAGAAAACTATAATTATTTATTGGTTTGAATTACAGAGAAGATTACTACTTCCCTACATTGGCAAACTAACAGAAACTACTGTGTATATTAATACATTAACATACTAATTAATAATGTTGCTATGTAATAAATTTATTATTAAAATAATAAATTTATTTAATTAATAACTTATACTAAAAATTACCAGTCTAATGGTTTAAATCAAATCTAGATTACTAATAATTGAACGACTTAAAATGTAATTATTTCACAGCATGTATTGTTGGCAAGTTAAAATATGTGAACTTCAATAAAAAGAAGTAATACTACTTGTACTTTTAATTTAAAAAAAGAAAATAAATAAAATAATAACTGAAAATAAATAACATACCAAACAATAAGGAACTTATATAACGTGGAGTATGAGACAGTTATTAGTAATAAACATATTAACTGATGACCTATGTAATGATTAAGTTAATAATACATAACATATAAATATGGTAATTACCATTATTATTATTAAAACTATTGGAAAGAGAGCCCATATTTCTTCGTTACTTGAGGATTATGTATTGATGCAACAGATAAAAGCAAAGGAACATCATTAGGATCAAGATCAAGAGCTGTTGTTAAAGTAGCCATATCTAAAAATTCTGTACTAATTAACATTTCTGACAAGGCAATGCTACGTAACCAAAATTCTCCAAGTTTAGCTTCAATATGTGATACACACTGCAAAAAAATTAATAATTGTATAAGTAATTGTACAACAAAAATCTTAACTTCAGAAAAATTAGTGTATAAAAAAATGGTACATGTTCAATAAATGACTTATCGGCTTCAGAAATATTAAACATTTTCAATCCCATGATGAAATGAATGTCAAGTTATTCAAGGCTATCAAACCAGTATTCTGTTAAAATGCCTGACAAAAAAGTGACATGCAATTTCTAGACATCCCAACCCCATAGAGGGAAAGACACCCACCTTGTGACATTACCAGTCGCTACACCCCATCCCCTCCGTTGCAAGCCCTGAGGGGCTTTACCGAAGGTCGTTTTTAGACCCTCTAACTGATTACATCTAACAGTCATCAGCCAGGCCTCGGTCAGGACACCACCGATGTAAATGACTCGGCAGATATTTGCATAAGTAAAATACAAATCAAATTTTGCCTTCACGTAGGCCTCAAACAGACATCTTCACACCCAAATTAACTGATAGGAAGCGTGAACCCCGCGCCTAGTAAATATTTGACAACAGTTTGTGAAGTGAATGCCTCAGAAAACGAATGAGTTTAAAGGTAAATCAGTGCTACACTCATACCAATCAAAATTATGTTTTACGCAACATAGAAATTCAGACTTACAACCAATTAAGTCGACCAATTTAGGTCACCTAACAAGGAGAACGCAACCTCATTCTGGTCTGCGCAGTAGCTGGGGACAAACCTCACACCCCCATCCGGTCCCATCATGGTGTCTTGTGTGGCATTACCATGTCACAATCAAGACCGCCACTGGCAGAGGGAAGTCACACCCCCAGTTTCACGGGTTAACATACCCCAGCGGCGCAGCAACCCCCACCAGCAGAACCCTGAATGCGAATCGCAAACAATACCAATATAATTGTGGCATGATGCCAATACACCTACCTCCAACCAATCCAATGTCTAAACTGGAAACATAGCCACCCAGGATCCTACCACAATTGAGTACCTCGATTAAACTCCCTCTACAGACCTACACACTGCAAAAGCGTGTAGAAAACCAGCCACTATAGATCACTCCTCATGGATCATCCAGTTAATACGGAGATCCAGAAAGGAATGTGTTCTCTAAAGTTCCTTAACAGATCGTGAACGTTCGACCTCGTATCGGGGACAGACGTAGAGGATGTGGTCCACTGTATCATCAGTCCCGCAATCTGAGCAGACTCGAATCCACCAAACGAAACCAAGTCAAATTCGCCTGAAAGGCACTAAGCCTGGAGAGAAACTGTGTGATATACTGATTGGGGGAAACCCATCCAATCGCACCTATAACAAATACACCATGTGTGTAGCGACCTGTGGGGGATTCATCCCACCTGACCTGCAAAGACACAAGGCCCCGGGTCTTCAATTTCCTGCTTTTGTTCTGATGTCAATAGTTTATTTACCTTGGAAATGTAGCGTTCCTTACGCTCATTAGTCAAGATATTTACTGGTTTGACTCTGGCCATAACATAGACTGTTCTATAACAGTCAGCAAGAGCAGTCACTGGGCCTGCAGCAAAATGTCTGCGCAATACCTAAAAGCCATGTGGTGAGCCTAGCACCCACAAAATTTTTCCAGTACTTTTAAAAAATTTTATAAAGAAAACAATTCCCACAAATTGACAAATTATAAATATGTTTTAATATAGTTATAGAATTCAATACCAAATGAAGATGTGGGATCCTGTGAAAATTGATTATTGGAATTAATATGGTAAGTGTAACTTATATAATTACTATGTTTTGGTCGTTTATATTTTGTATAATATTAAATATATATACATCATACACGTGCGCGCATTCACACACACACATACACTAAATATTAGAATATTAATTTATATAAAGCAATAATAAACTTACATGTTTTGGATGAATAGATAACTTGTAGAGATTAAGTACAGTTTCTAACATATTAGCAACCAATTGAGACATACCAACTCTGACACCAATACATCTACCTTCCAGAATTTTTTCTACAATTAATGTATGGCTTGACACAAGCTGTACCTCCCTTTTATAAAAAAAAAGCAAACAAAAAATCAAAAATGTAATAAAGTATCATTTTGAATCTAAATATCCATTTATTTTCATTAATTTTCAAATAAATAAAAAATTATTTATTTATATATATATATATATATTAAATGTTAATTTAGGAATATACAAATAATATCTTTTTTTCTTATAGCTATGATGTAATTGAAGTACAAGAGACACAAATCAGAGATGTCTTCTCTAAAAGCAGGGATCACTTAAATGTCATCTAAATTTCAAATGCAGATGAAAAACAGTACATATGGCTTATTGAAAAAGATGATGGGAAACAAATAACTTCTCATAAGTTATTTGCCAGGTATTCTGATATACCAATATGAGACTTTTTGTTCTTTAAAACAGAGATATTTTCACAAGTGTCTTAAGTCTCATGTCAGATTACCTAAAACCATTAGAGTTATGACATCTACCAAGCATTACAAAATAAATATCTCAGCGACTCACTCATTATCTATGTAAAGAAAGTTTCAGATAATATTTTGTGTTCCTAATCTCAAAACTAAAACAAATGATAGAATCAAAGCAAAGTAGAATAGTTATAATTAATCTATTGATACAGAAAAATAAAATAAAGCTAATTTATCAACAATATATGTTTAGGTAGAATAAAATATACAACACTCATTTAAACTCAAACAAGATTTCAGCAATAACAAAAAAATAGTTCTCCCAATTAAACAGTCCTAAAGTAAGACCTGCATTATAGCAGATCTTACCATGAAGCACCTACATATATAACAGGAAAAGACTTCCTGCCATACATGTGATCTAATTTCATAACAAATACTACTAGATAAGATATTTTTTATAAAAATACAATCTACAGCTTGAAAATGTTTTTATACCTAAAAATTATTATTTTTCAATAAAAATTAATTACTTATTGATTTCACACCATGAGATCTGACACTCTTAAAAATGTATGCCAAAAAAAAAATATATTCAGTAATAAACAAGATTAATTAGGTACTAAATATTAAGTATTTGTGAATAATTTTTCCGTAAAAAAAATCAAATTTATTTTAATGACTTAAAACATTAATACAAATACGTTTTACAAATCTATTAAACTACAGATTATGTTTAATTTGAAAAAAAGACAGTTTTCTAATAATAGCTTTACTCAACGAGGACTACATTTTGAAATATTAATGCATTCACTATTATTTCAACTATTGTTATAACACATTTGTTTATATTATCAGAAACTAATTCTCCATTTTTCTATTTCCATATTTTCCTCCCTAGAGAATAAAATTTCTATTTACCTCAGCAGTTTTATTTTTTTTTTTTATACAATTTCAAAGAAATAATTTTTCATGAAATAGATAGGGAGATAATTTAGTCACAGTATATCCAAATTTTAGTTATTAAAAGAAAATGATAAAACAACTGGTCAGCGATATACTGTTATAATAATAAAATATTTACCAAGTATCAACATTTGCAATAATGCATACAGCTTCACTAATTTCTTGATTTAATACAGGAGAATGTACTTCTATCTGTAAATCACGCCTTAACTCAGACTCCCATGTTGGATGTGACGTATTACCATCTTCTAGTATACCTTGAAGTATTAATGAAGGAATATAATGATCACTAACACCACCAAGTAATGATTTAGCAAGGCATATTTCAATCTCACCATCATCATCCCTCTTTGAACTAGGAATAAAAAATAATAAATAGATGAGAATTTATTACATTTATAGTTATAAAATTGAAATGTTGTTAAAAATATACAAAGAGATTTTAAATATGAATTTATTTATTGAATCTTTGTCTAGATGTTGGACACATCACTCTTATGTAGTATCTGCTATTCTTTGGTGCTATGCAATCCATGTTTGAATCCAGTAAAAGGTTTATGACACCTTTAACTAGAGCTAAATGACTAGTGTATTTTGATTCATGGGGATCAATTATAGTGATGTCTAAGGACTGGTTTGATTTTAGACTGGACAAATTCAAAATGCTGAGCTGTAATTAGGTTTATAGCCATATGTTGCACTACAGTTGTGGAAGATAATTCTACAAAATCTATATATATATATAGAATTATGGCTGTGGTTAATATCATCAAAGAGAATCTTCATCATAATTAAAAACAATAATAACATTGTAAAGAATTTAAATTTCAAACAAGCGTAACAAAATTAACTGAAAAACTTAAAATATATAGTGAGTCTAAAAGTATGTGACAGAACACCAGGATTACCACAATCACCATTTGCTAAGGGTTTCAAATAAAATAAACTATGTTACAAATGATACAAGCTAATCAAAGTTAATATAATTAAATCTTTATTAAAGTACAACCCTATTTGCAATTAGCAGCTTTTACATTCTGACCTGAATAGCTGAACATTAATTTTAATTATGGTTTTAAACAATATGAAAAGATTGTTTTATAGAACTTTATTCAAACAAGGATGAAATTTAGCAAAAAAAAAAACTTGTCATAGCTGTATTATGTGGTAGTGAGAACTGCATCACAACAAAGAGATTTCTTTATTAGTTGGCAGAAATGACATTTTTGAAATTTGATATATTAAATTAGACAGGAAGAGGAACAAGTTAAGGATATCTCCTTGTTAAGAGACGATTAAACAGTATAAAAATAAATCCAACTGATGTCCCCACATTGACAAAATATCAGAACACATGCCAGCTAAAATTCTGAGATATAGACCAAATGGAAGAAGCAGAGGAAGAACTATGAAAAGATACAGGCCTCATAGTATACTCATGAAAAAAACATGAAGTACTTTATCTTTTTTTTAAACAAAATATTAATAATAAAAATCATATTTCTATTATTACATTATCATAAATGCTAAATAAAAAAATAAACAATAAAGGTGAATTTACCAATTTTTGAAAAGATTAAACATAAAATTAATATGAATTAAGTATATACTAATTTTCTTTATTTTTATGATCAATGATTTAATTTAAATGGCTACACCAACCATTGATGAGTTCAACAATTACTACTTTTAGAGTTAAAAAATAAACTACAAGAAAAAAAGCATATTTTCCTTTGCACATGTACTTACTTGGGCAATGGCAAATGAATGTTATCAGATGCAACATCAGATTGGTTTTCTTTAAAACAACTATAAGAATCCTTTTCTACTTCAACAGAATCACTATTTTCAGCTTCAGCTGTCGTCCTTGCACACAAATCACAGTCACTATTATTAGGTAAAATTAAATCAACAGTATTGTTGTCACTAGTCCTATCGGTAATCACATTATTTATAATTTCACTAGAATTTTTAGTTTTAGCAATATTACCTTTATTGATAGTTGCTGAATTTGAATGTTTTAGAAACTGTTTATGTTTATCAGAATAAATTTCACTATCACTTAACCAACGTCTAATAATTTCAATCGTTTCTCGACTACGTTTTTCTTTTATTTCATCAGTAACTAACATGGCTTCATCTGGAATGCTAAGACACCTTTGTGGAGGAGAACTGATTGAAGGAGAAAGTTTATTACAGTCTTGTAATAAATCGATAGGCGTTGATTTAAATACTAAAATTTTACTTCTACTATTACATTCTTCATCCACTAAACCAGTCTTTTTACAATTATTATCATTTTTATCTATGTAAGTAGTCTTTGATCTCTCTCCATCATCAATATTATTTAACACTGTTTTATTTTGACTAATACAACTTTGGCTTTTATCGACATCATCATTATAATTATCTACACATATTTTCGGTGTAATTATATTTAAATCTACATTATCATCATTATTTAAATTTTCTAACTTATTATTGTCACCATTATTAATATTATTATTTAAACCAACTAGCTCTTCGTTCTCACCGAGAACAAAAATAACATTACTATTGCATTTATCAGTTTTTTCATTATTTTTATCAGCTAAGATATCTTCATTAAAAAATGATACCTTTTCATCTTTTTTAAATAATCTATTATTAATGTGATTTTTAATATCGACTGAAGCCATCTGTTTTTCTGATTCAATTCTTTTTGGATAATTAACAAACGAATGATTATTTTTTTCAAAAACTGCAACACCTTTTTCTACTGCTTGATTTTTTTCAACATCATCTTCCAAGTGATATAAAACAGCAGATTTAGGCACTCTGCATAATTTTGTTACTTTATCAGAAATCACATCTGGATTTAAATCATTCTCATATATTTTATCTATGATTATATTATTACAATGCTTTTTTAATTTTGCATCAGTTGTTTGCTTTAATCCGGGTGATTTTAACAAATTATTATTAAGATTACCAGATTTTACAGAATTTAAATTACTAGGTCTATTATTACAAGTTAAATTAAGTTCATAATTTTTTAAATCACTTTCACTACTATTATTTGTTTCATTAAGTGAATTTAAATGGCAAAAATTTTTTCGTTTACTTAAAGACGTATTCGTAGAATGACACATAATTGTTTGAGAATCTTGTTGCTGAATATCCACTAAATCGTTTTTGTTACTTATTTCATTCTCACTAGGATTTAATTTTGAATTAATTATAGCTTCAAGTAAACAATCTTCACTAGGATCTTCTAGCCGCTCTTCAGGGGTATAAAATATCTGACCGCACCTAATAAAATACGATAGTACAGATAAAACTTTTGATATAAGAACTTCTGATTGTCCTATGATAATAGTCTTCACTACTTTTGGAGGGAATCCTAAAGCTCCTTGAAGATCACTAAGCTGAGCCCAGAGCGGATTATATGGATGTGATTGTGACAAAGCAGATAACTGAAAAAATAAGAAAAACATCATTTAAATTTACAAAATCAAATTAATTACAACAGAAATGTAAAAAAATTTTTTTGCCTGAATTTTAGATTGTAATAATAGTTACATTCCTCAAATACGAGTGCAGATAGTGATGTAATCCAGTTTCCCCTCCCCCAAAAAAATGGGTATATTAATTTACGTTCATTTTATGAACGAAACTTATAAACCAACAGATTTGTAAGTGGCACTAATCTGAGAGAAAAGATGTTCATTATACAGAGTGTTCAGAAAGTTTCTGGACACTGGAATTATGGAAGTGTAATGACAAAACTTTCTTAATTATTACTTTATATTTTTATTTAATTATTTTATAGAAACTGATACAATAACTGTAATGGAATTTATAAGAGGTGTTGAAAATGACCTCCTCCAACATCAACACAATACTCACATTTCAATTTGTTTTCAAACACTTTAACCAGCTGATGCACTGGAAATGTATCATATGTATGCTGTTTGTGGTTTTAAGTTTGTTAATTGTGGGTGGTCTGTTGTGATACACTGCTTGCCTCGCTTCCCCCATACAAAGTAATCTGAGAAAGTCGGATCGGGCGATCGTGCAGACCAAAAATCCCCTCAAAATCTTTCATTCACCAAACAAATTTTGTAAAAAAGTCACTGATCTGTTAGCTGTATAAATAATGATACCATCTTGTTGGAACTAACAATGATTGATTTTCATTATAAATATCAAATTATGATGTTAACTAAATAATGAATTTTGTTAAAACAGCAGAATAACAATCATTATTAAATGTATTTTGAGAAATATTGGGCCCATAGTGCATGTTCTACTCACACCAATCCAGACCCCAATTTTTGCTTTGAGTAAAGGTTGTTCATGTAATTCATAGGGATTTATTGTTGACCATAATCATGAGCGCTTCATCTGTAAAAAAACCTGTAATGTTGAGGATACCTATGGAATTTTTGGTTAAAAAAACATTTACATCATTGACAATAGTCTTTTGGCATGATCTATAGGTTTAAGTTTTTGAACACACTTTACTTGTAGGGGAAAAGTTTCAGTTCTTTTCTTACAGCTTTATCACTTTATTTGCGGTAGCAGGTCCAATATTTTGCTGTAGTGCTAATTTTACACATTGACTTTGATCGATTTTCAGCCACAGCATCTGAAATATTAAGCAGCTTCTGTTCGTTTAGTTTAGGTGAGCAGTATGTTCAACACAGTCTGTTGCCTGAAATTTTTTGGTCAGATTTTGAACTGCATTGTGGTGAGGAACAGTTGAATTTGAAAACTTTTAAGAAAACTTGAGCTTCACTAAATCAGTATGCTAGTCACATTAATGAGAGACATGTTCAACGACAAAAAATGCATTTCTCTACCGAGAGAACCATTACGTTTCTCACTATTAATTCCAATAAAAAACAACACAAAATAAAGCACGTTCAATCATAACTCATAAACTGATGTATTGGTTTATTACTGAGCAATGCACAACAAACCCAAGGGCAACCAACCTAATGCTAAAAACACAGAATGCACTACATAATTCCAAAGCATACTGCACAGTGACTTTTCAAATGCACTGTATAACCAGTACTATGAAGAATAGAGTAATTATTGCTTTAATTAAAAAATTAAATTAAAAATAATTTTTTTTTTTATAAAGTAGAACCTTTTTAAAGCTAAATACATTGCATACGTGAGTAACTATCTGCAGACAAAGAAATATTAATCAATAAGTAGCGTATTGTGTAAAGGCAGGTCCTTACAAGAAAGGTCAGATAGTCTCATAGTTTATAATCCTCAATGTTTCACGACTGTGTAATTCTCTTAGTGTTATCATAATTTTTCTCTAATTTTAACTGAATCTATCATCAGATACCTCATTTTCCTCTTTTCATCTTTCCAGCCACCATCCCTCAATTACAGTCTTCAGGAGACATTCTTTACTGAACCACTGCCTAAGCCAATTTTTCTTTCTTATATTTCCTTTCCCAATCCTTTGCAGCACTTCTTCATTCTTTATGTCATTCTCCCATCTTGCATCTTCCATTTTTCTTCATATCCACATCTCAAGCACCTCTAATCTCCTTTTATCCTCCTTCCTTTTTGTTCATGTTTCAGCATCATACAAGGCTACATGCTGCTTATACGTAGAGAATTTTGCTACTGTCTTACTTAATTTTTTCTTTAATGTAATACATCAGCAAACTTCTCCTCCTGTTAAAATATTCTTTCATCAATGCTACGCTGACTTCTTATTTCTGATGTACAAAGCATGTCCTTCGGTTATTGTGCTTCTTAGTCACTTGAATTGTGCTACTTATTCTACTTCTATCTCTTGAAAGATAAAGAATATATAGTTCTTTAGCAGAGACTAAAAAGTTAATAACAATAAACACTAAATGACATAAAATACAGTGGTACATGGTAGAAGAGAAATTAAATTTTAAAATAAATAAAAAATATCTAAGGTAATAAAATATGGTACAAAAGTGAATAAAAAAGGAAGTGATCAGAAACAGACTGATAAAAGAAAAAAAAAACGTTTATCCATAAATAAATCTTCTAGTATCAAATAAAATTTAAGAATAAGACAAACTAATTCTTTAAATTATTTCTAAATATATATTTGTTTAGAATGTTTTTTTTTTTTTGGCAAGAAAATCACATAATATAAAAGCCAGAAAGGAATGACCACGAGAGGCTTTTGAAATGTGATGTTACAAATTAATATTTGAAATTAGATGGGTGATAAAGTCAAAAATGATGAGGTGGAAGAAAACATGTAGAGGTTTTCAGACAGGATTACGATTTACAAAGTTGCTAGGCGTAAAAATTAACGTGTCAAGAGTTAATTAATCTGAAACTGAATTGAAGCAGAGAAGGTAAAAATAATAAAGGAAGACAAGACTTAAAATATATAAAACAGAAAAATATGGGTAAGGGAGAAAATATATTAAGATTGTAATAGAACAGAAAAGAAAAAATAATGCATAAAACCAGTCACAAGATTGATATAAAAAAATAATAGACAAGATCAAGCTATTATACCATATCATGATTATTTCTTTTATTACTCATATCCTTTCCTTCATCTGGGACAACTGTTGGCACCCAACCAAGATGATGTGTCAAAACTGCTGTCAATAATGTGCTCATGAAACTGAAAAACAAAAAGAAAACAATTTTATTAATATGAAAGTAGAAAAAAATAATTTTGATTAAAAATTATCTGAAGAATTGTAATTTAAGAAAATTTTCAGAATTGTAATTTCTGAATTATTGTAATTTGAAGATGGTTTTGGTTTAATTTTATACACATTATTCCATTTTTGTGTGAATAATAAAGCTTAAACACGTCTTATTTTTAGGGGAATTTTTTCATTTAAATCACTGACTAAATCACATTATGAAAGAGACAGTTCTCATGAAAGAAATTTAAAAAAAATATACTGAATTTTTAATTGGATATTTACTTATATATCATTAATTTAATTCAAATAAACTGCTCTAATGTAGGGCAGTTACATAATAAAAAAATTTACTGTATTACAACATTCATAGATAAGTAATTAAAGTAATTTTTTTGTAGTGGGCACTAATATGTACTAGAAATATAATTACAATTAGATCTGGAAATAAAAGTTAAGATGCATTTTATTTTCACATTATCTTTGTTTCCTTAAAAAAATAAAGCATAAGGGTTTTGTTCATTTTAATTTATATTTTATTCACCGCTGTCTACTCTCTGTTTTAACACAGATGACATGTTTTGCACAGATCACATAAGAAAACATAGCCTGTTTTAACAAAACTTTAAGCATGAAGTACACATAGGAATTTTCATGGATAGGATTTGTATATGATAGACAAAGATAGAAGGAATACAGTAATGGTTTTATAGCAAACAGAGCACGTACTTGAATCTATGAACGGATGGAAGGAGCTGAGCTAATACATCTTGGCATTATATATACAAGTATATGTTATACACAGATGAATATAATTAAACCTAAAAGTTCTTTTTCATTAGTAATTTAGATCATCAGTAAACTCATTTTTATAAAATAATTACAATAAGAATTAAAACATAACAGAATTAAACAAATTTAATTCTATTCAGCTTAAAAGACAATGCACTGATACAACAAAATAAACAATACATTAATTCTATTTACATTGGCGAGATACTCGCCAAATAAAATCTGTAAAGGGATTTAATTGTCAAATATATGACAAGTAAATCAGACTGATATTTAACAGCTAGGTGTCATGGCGTTAAAGTATTAAAACATAGTGTGCAGTGGCTTTTATCAATTTTTAGATTAATTTCAACAATGTTACTACTAACACATTCCAGATGTGTAGACAATTAAACCGTAATGAATGCAGTTTTCACAAAGAGGATCAGTTATTATTTTGAAAAAAAAAAATATTATTTCTAGATTATTCATTTTATAATTATTTTAATGAGAAAAATGTTTGAAAGAATTGTTATACATCTTACTTTAAGAAAATCTACCCTTATTTATTATTGCGTGCAGTTAGGGTCTACTTTAAAATAGTTATAATTGAATGCTTCAAAATAACTAAAGTTAAAAATGAATTATTTAAGCTTTACAATACAATGTATACTTCATACATTGTTAATGATAGTTTAAAATAATTTTAAAGCACTTAATTAAAAATTTTAAATAACATTGTTGAAAAAGTGGACTGAGATCAAAGAGGCTGGTAATGAAAGGAAAACGGGAAATGCAAAACAAATTAGACCTTGTGATTTTACAATTGGTTCCGTAAAAAATAAAGTAATTAAAAGTTTTAACCACACAAAAGGCATGTCTGTTTATATAAGCTTGTTTATAGAATTGACATGCCATCAATATTTTATTTAATTTAATAAATAAATATAACTCTTTGTATTAACAAAAATCTTTCAAAAAGAAAGTAAAAGAAGATATTTAATATTTCTATCACGAGTTTAATATAAAAAGATTAAAAATAAATAATAAAACACACAAATTCTTATAATGAAAAAGAAACAACGTAATAGAGAGTATATTAAATAACAGTAGTATTTAAAATATTATTTTTTATAGGTAAGTAAATAATTTACTTTTTTTAAATATATACACTTTATTTATTTATATAAAATTTAAAAAGGAATTAAGAAAAAAATAGAATTGTTATCATTATCACGATTACTGTAATGTTATAACTGATAAGATAATAGAACAAGTCATGAGATTAATATAAAAAATGATTTATTTATATTTTATGCAATGTTTATTTATACTATAAACATTAAGTCACCAGACTAATATAATACTAGTCTGCAATGTAAATATAATTACTGGATTCAATTAATATTGGATTTTCTTTGGATTTTGTCTCAATGAAAAAAGCTGAAATGTAGGAATTGTATTCATTTATAATTTATGTTTCCTGCTATTAAACTACAAGTACACTGATTCTATGAGACTACATAACTTAAAATATTTGTATATATATATACATGATTTAAAGAATAATAATAAAAATAAAAACAGTAGTAAATTACTTACAAATTTGTATGCTTTGTGTCAATAGTTTGTAATAAATAACCAAGATCTTTAACTAATTTATACAAAATTTCATTCTGACATTGAACATTATTTTGAGAATAATATGAAGTTAATGTCAACCAAACAGGTTTTTCAATACAAGTACCACATAAAATATCATATAATGCCTAAAAAAAAACATTAAAAATTTGATTAAAAAAATACACAGAAATAAAAACAATAAATTAATATTTTATAATTTTATTTAAATAAAGTATTCTAGAATATAAATATATTTATGTAATATACAACACTATAATGGGAAAAAAGCTGGCAAAGTATTGTATAAATTTCCTGACTATTAATAATAAAAATAAAAATTAGGAGTTAAAGCCAAAAAAATCTATTTTTTAGAGGTGGGGAATGAATTTTAAGAAATTTTTTTTTTAAATTTAAACATAAGTTAAACTTAACAAATCTGCTAAAGTTTTCTCTAAATTTAACACCCCCATCAACAAAGGCTAAAATAAGAAATTTTTCAAAAAAACTTTTTGCATTTTACATCCAGGAAAAATAATTATAAATAATTGTAGTCATTTTTTGATGACTCTATATATGGAATTTTTAAAAATATTTAAACCGAAGGGAGATAGAGCAAAAGAACAATACATTTCAATTTTAAGAGGTGGAGGTAGATTTTTTGGATTATTTATATATACATTACAGGTAACAAATTTACTTTAATAGTTGTCTCTGAAATGCCTCTAAATAAAATCAAAATTGATTATCCACCATTTCCCACCCCTTTAACAAATTTTGAAAAGTGAATATGATTAATGCCCCATATATAGAAATAGTTGAGCCAAATTTGAAGAAAATTGCTTTGGTCAATCCTGAGGTATAAGGTCAAAAGCAGTGTGACACTTATGTACATATGTATGCACATACTTATATATTTTGGTCTAGATCATTTGATTCTTAAACTTTTTCACCCACCGCCCACATTGAGAATCAAAAATTTTCTAGCATCCCCAAAATTTTTAAACTTACCATCTGTTAAAAATAATAATTGCAATTGCTGTTTTTAAGATGCGCTCTTAAAAACAGCAACTGCAATTATTGTTTTTAAACGTGACATATCCTATTTCTGAGTTGAAACTTACATTTTAAATGAGAGCAATTACAACAAATATTTAATCATGTTTGGAAGTATTTATATTAAAATTGCTCTCAAAACAATTACAATGGTATTTATATAGTTATATACACAGTAGGTCTGAAAAGTTCCCGAACTAAATTTCTGTAGTCAATACAAGTAGCACCATCTCTCGGACAACCAAGGAACTATGTAGTACAATGTCTGACAGGTGCGTGTACAAAATTTTATCACATTTTGTCACTCCAGTCTCAAGATATATTTGACCAAGTACGTTGTGTTCATGTGACCTTCTGCGAGCTCGTGACATGATCAGAAATCATTGAACAATCGACTATAATCCAGGGTAACAATTGCAGGATTGGCTTTTGCAGCTGAAATTCTAGGTAGCGATTCTTGAATTTTATTTTTATTTCTTTGTTTGTTGTTAGTTCTATAAGTTGCTTTTCTAACTGGGATGATCCTGCTGCGTTGATATTTGAAATAGGATCCAACACCCAGTCTGTCCGTATGTAAAATGTTCTGTAATCTTTCTTTGAAATCACCGTGGAGGTTCTCCAAGTGTTGGCAGTAAACAAGCTAATTGTCGTTGTTGAAGGATACTGTTGATAAATCAGGGAAGTTATTAAATTCACATCTGCCAATATTTCTCTTGTGTAATAGCAGTTTGGCTACCAAAGCAGTAACAACATTTTTTGTTTTAATCATGTTCAAGTCGTCATCTTGAAGCTGAAGATTAATATCATTAAACAATGTATATAGATCAGTCAAATAGGCATTATTATCATTCTTTGATGTAATGAGGCTATTGCGCAACTCTGTCTTTATTTTCCAGGAACTCTATCACAGAGTCAGACTGTAAAATTGAGTCAGACAAGTATCTTTTCTTTTCAGTTCCAGCACCCTTCTGTGTGAAGCAGCAAGCAGTTGAAATCTTCATCATTGGCAACGCAAAGCTGACTAAATAATCTGTCATTTAGTGAGTTGCTTCTGATTTTATTAACTGCTCTGATAACATATTGTAGTGAAGTATGCAGGCGTTCACTGAAGTTTCTTGCAACTAAATGTTGACGATGAATAATGTGATGTACAGCAAGCACATCTGAGAACTTTATTTTTTAAGTACACTATGAAGCCTTTGTGACACCCTGTCACAGAGTATCAGAGTATCAGTAGCAATTGACATAATAATATTCTTCAAAAAAATTTCTTTTTTGTCAAAAAATGTTTCCAGTTGATTATATATGATTTCTCTCTTTGCATCTGTCTCTAAAAGTCTAGCAAATAATAGTTCTTGACATATTTTCTCATCTTTGATAAACCTTAAGTATGACAACAACAATGCTTCATTAGTAAAGTGGACTCATGCAACTGAATTGAAAATTGGCAAGTATTCAGATGATTGCATAATGATTTTTCGATGTTTTCAGCCATCTCATCAATTCGTCTTTGCACAAAACTATTGCTCAAAGGAATTTTTCGGATAATATCTGCCGCTGGTTTATGGAGCACAGTGGTTATTACTTCTTTTACTGCTAGTAAAATTAATTATTCCCCAATAGTGTGTGGTTTGCCTGTTTTAGAAATTAACAATGAAATATTGCACGTCATTGTCTTGCTTGGAAGCCGCTGAAAAAAGTTTTCATATAGTTGGCTGAGCTACCTACTTCTTTTCCAGGTCTTGAAAATAGACCACATCTTTGTCTTTCTTATCTGAGTGCATTTTATTAAAATGCTCTTGTAGCCTGGAAGGTCCATCAGGGCTATGAACGAGGAGGGTTGTGTGGCGACCAGAAGCGTCACAAGGCGGGAATCTTCCCCTATGGGGTTGGGATGTAGCCTGGAAGGCTTCATCGCTTCATTTGAAAAAGTTAGGGCACATTGGCGATGATGGATTGTGTGATTTTCGATAAATCCGTATTTAATATATTCTGCACCGTACTGCCGTTTCTTCTTTTTTTTTCTTCCGACATGGTTTTGACTTTACAAATACGTGAGCAACAGATTGACTTTGAAAAACCTGCTACCGATTGCACCAGAAAATGTTAATGAAAATAAAAGAAACAATTACTGCCTTTATACAAGTTTGAAATGTAACATGCACTGACAGGAATAAACATGCAGTTATTTGTTTACCACATGTGACAGAATTAGTACTGAGCAAGATAGAACAAGCACCAATAATCCATTCAATTCATGCAGGATTGGATAAATTGCGTTGTTTAACACATATAGACCTAAAAGTCATATAAAAATTGACTTAAGCATTGATAACTTATTAATAATTTTAATACATTTTTGAGAAATGCTACATGATTCATAAACTAAATGGCATTTTAAACAGGATGACGTAAACTGTAATTTGGTATGAAAACATACAATATCTGATAATTGGTTTGTTTATAATTTGTGTTCAAAAATTAAAAATATGTTTATTTTTTTTTACCTCAATTTTATTTTCTGTTATATATATATGGGGGCCATTCAATAATTAAAGAGGCAAACTGATGTAGAAATGAAACAGTTTGAAGGAGGAATTTTGTACTTTCATGACTTAGGTTGCCATCACTGGGATAAGCTGAGAGCAGCTGATGAATAAAAATTGTTTTGTTTATAACCTCAATATTGCATTTAATGATGGCATGTCTGCTTGAAGTTTTCACATTAGTTGAAAAAAGTTCAGTGATTCGTTTTTTGCTTTCTGATGGTGAAAAACCGGCTAAAATCTTTTCTCAAATGATTTTACAGTATGGTAAATTGTATAAACCATGGAAATTTTTATAAGTGGGTTGAACAGTTCAAGAACAGTCGAATCTCAGTGACTGACGATCAATGTCCTGGCTGGCCAGTTGAAGTGTCAATTTCTTCACTTAATACCTGCATTAACAACATTATTTGTGAAGACTGACATATTATAGTTGAACATATAGCAAAAATAGCTACAGTAAGTGTTGGCACAGGTGATAATGTTATCAGCAACAAGCTCAAGTACAGCAAAACAAGTGCAAGGTGGGCCCCGAAAGAGTTAACACATCAACAAAAGGAAACAAGATTTAAACTGTGTACAGACTTGAAAAATGCTATGAAAGGGAAGGGCCCTTTTCTAAAAAAGATTTTAATGTGTCATGAAACTTGGGTTCAACATTTTGAACCAGAATCCAAAAGACAAAGCATGGAATTGAAGCACACCAGCTCACCAGTTAGAAAGAAATTCAGAACACAAACATCAGCAGGAAAAGTCATGTTGACCGTCTTTTGAGATGCCCAAGGTTTCATCTTTTGTGATTATTTGGGAAAATCACCGTACAATAAACAGTGTATACTACTCAGATATGCTGATGAAAAAAGTATAGCCAGCAATGAGAGGAAAACATTGTGAATGCGATATTTTTTTCTTTAGGAAAGAAAATATGTGATATTGCTACATGCATGACAATGCTCGTCCTCACATCGTCCAGCTGACCCAAGAAACCATAGGAAAAATGGGTAGGAGGATATTACTACATTCTCCCTACAGTCCAGATTTGGCTCCCGGATTTTCATTTGTTTGGTCCACTCAAGGAGGTATTACGTGGAAATAAGTTCAGCAACAACGACGAGGTCAGAGAATTTGTGGGAAAGTGGTTCAAACAAGACAAAGACTTCTTTCCATCAGGTATAAAAAACTAGTTCATTGTTGGGACAAGTGTATTAAATATTGGTGGGGATTACGTTAGGAAGTAGTAAAAGTCTCATTTTGTAAAAATACACAGTTTTTTCTACATCAATCTGTCTCTTATTGAATGTCCCTCATATTTCCTGTCGCTTTTTCTTCATTTCTTCATTGATAATTCAATAATAATGCTTTGTATATAATAAATACTAATTTGTTTTGACATATTTATTATAAGTAGTCGTCAAAATGACACATTAGGCGACTGCTACATAGATCAAAGAAAGGTTCGAACTTGCATTAGTAAAATGGCTGAAAGAATATAAATCGGTTTTATTTTTTTATTTCATACTACTGCTACATTATACATTGGTACAAAATATTAAAGGGACACCTACATATTATGAAAAAAAATGATTGTATTCAAACTGTTTTAACTTTACAACCAAGGGGCTTAGAGGGACAAATAAAAAAAGAAATTGAAGTTTGAATACTCTACTTTTTACAGTGCACTTCATATTTCAAAATCTTAAAAAAAAAATCAGTGAGAAAACATTTTAAAAATTTGAAAGTTTTTCATTATGTACCCAGAAGACCTCCAGCACCCACAAAGGGGTGTTACCACTCACTTTGAGAATGAATGGCCTAGATGAACTAGTTGGACCCTTAAACATAATTTGACATGATCACCGTTAGTTTTCCCTTGAATATAGCTATTCTAGTTATATTCGCTGGGAAAGTAAAATACAGTATTAAAATTTTTCTATATTTAAATGAAAATGATTATACAAATTGAAACACATTGAAGAATAAAGAAAATTTTCTGATAATGATAAAAATAATAGTAAACTGATTTACCTGTGCAGCATCAGCAGTGGTTTCCATCATTAATTGGACAAAAGAATCCTTGTGAGCATAAGCTCGTTCAGAATTCTGTTGCAATCTTGTAACTAAATGAACTAAAAGAGGTATCCTTTGTAATAAATATTCTTCCATACCACTGTAATGAATAAAGAATATTAACATTTTTAGAAAAATTATCTACAAACAGTGGAATATTAAATATTTTGAACATTAAAAGACATATTGAAATTTTAAGGTAAATTTAAAGGAAAAGGCCTAGGATAATCTCAACAAAATTTCCAAACATCCTTTACTGAAATTTATTTTAAAATATATAAAATCTTGTTGTAGCCCCTCTGCTGAAAAAACTCCGGCTTGTTAATTTTGGCGATAATCAGTATCACTATCACAAAACTATTAGTCACACATAAGCTCAAAATTGTGTTTGACAATGTGGAATGGAAAATATATAGACAATATTCTTCAAAGAATAATTAATCAGTTTTTAATTAACATAATTTGAATCTGGTAATGGTGCTTTGTAAATGGATTATTGTATAGGCGTACGCAATGGCCTACTTGTTCATGATTAGCTAATACTTTTTTTTATTTAATAAAATAAACTTTTTTAAATTTTATTGTAGTTTCATAATTACAGGATTACTGTCTTAAAAATATTGTACTATATGAAACTGCAATACAATTAAACAAAAATTGAGTTATTAAATAGAAAAAAGTATTAGCTTATCACAAACAAGAAGGCCATTGCATATGGCTACACAATCATTCATTTACAAAGCACCATTACCAAATTCAAATTATAAAATAATTTCCCTTTTTAAATATTTACAAGCAATAATGTATGATTAAATACATATAAAACACTTACCACTTATACATTCTTAATTATTTATATATTCTTATAAGAGATGAATTAAAAAAAAATCTATAAGTTATATAGAATAAATTTTAAAAGTGCAAACACTTAAATTATTTTACATAAACTTTACACCTGATTTTACATACATTAAAAGGTAAACTTATTCCCTGATTACTTTTAACCATTTTTTTATTCAACCTGTAGAATTTTTTGGACAAATATTTGTAAAAAAAATTTTTTACAAATACAAAAGTTAAAAAATCTGTTATTTATTAACACTGTCACAGAGATTACTTAAGATGGTTCATTTATTTAAAAAAGTAATTATTTAATTATACATGAAGCGGACATGCAAAAAAAAATTAATTAACATGAGAAATATGATTTATTGAAACATTACTGCATAATTTATCAATTGGCAATAAGTTAACAAAAACCATATCATTCTGAAATCACAACTGAGTAATGAAAAACAAAGGAGTCTTATTATGGAAACAAGCCAAGGAATATAAGACAACTACATAGTATCATCATCTAAGTTTAATCAGTTACAGTCATGTGCTCAATATATAGATCACTGACATCACCAAATGATGTCAATTTCATTTAACCTTGTGATTTACTATCAACAGCTATGTAATTCAGACTAATCTAAAAATATAGATCAAGATTTACCTTTGCATCATTTTTTAATTAATTACATCAATTCTAAGACTATAGAAATAAGATAAAAAATAAACTTTTATTTATAGATTAAAATTTAATAATTTTAGAATAATTTAACAGAATGGAACTGTTTAGAAACAGCAAAGCAGTAAATTGAATTAATGATGGAAAATTATACTGAGTTAATTACATCTGTTTTTCCACACATGTTTTTTTACTTTCTACCTAACAGATCACACATAACATTAAAAAAATTCTTAATTTTGAAAGTTTCATTTAATATCAATATATTTCAATACGAATAAGACTTAATGGTCTTCATTCCATACTGTTAAATGTACAATTTGTTGTTAAAGAACACATTAATTTTTACAAACAAATGAATATTTCTTTTCTATTTTTTGCAAGACAATACTAGCAGGATGTTAAAATATAATAAATTTCCTATTAGGAAGAAAATAAAGGTAATGACTCTATTTTTTTTCTGTATAGATGTCAAGGTGAGGAATCATCATGTAATAAATATATATATATACCTTTCACAGGGCAACTAATTGAATCATTACTATGAGTCAATAAAATAATTAATATTTAACATTTAAACTTTAGAGAAAATAATTATTTTTCATTGGCTCTAAACAAAGTACGAGGTATATTCATAAAGTAAGGGCCGTTTGGTCATTAAAAAAAATTAACATGTGAGAAAAGGTCTTTACTTACAATTTTAGTTTACTACATAGCTACTTCATTTTTCCACATAATCGCCATTCAGTTCTAAGCAATCTTCATAACGCTACACCAGTTCCTTTAATCCCTCCAGAAGTTTGGCAACTGGGAATTGAAACAGTTGACAATGGCAGTCTTGAGTTCCTACTCATTTTCAAACCATTGTGCACCAAGCCACTTTTTCAAATGCAAGAAGAGGAACTAGTTGCTAGGTGCAAAGTTGGGACTTTATGAAGGGTGGTCAAAAAGTTCCCAATGAAAATTTTGAATCTTCTTATTGGTTAAGGCAGTGGAGTGAGGGCACGTGTTGTGAAGGAGGATTACACTGGATGACAGTTTCCTGCGTTGTTGATTTTGGATCGCAAGTCTCAGTTTGGCGAGCATTTCGCAGTACATGTCAGTTGTAATTGTTGATCCACGTTCCACGAAATCAACCAAAATGATGCTCTTTTTGTCCCAAAGAATGGAAGCCAAAATTTTTTTGACTTGAGTATAAAGATCGTTTAAACATTTTCAGCTTTGGGAAACTTGGAATGGCGCTACTGTGTTGACTGTTGTCTCAATTCTGCATTGGTGTAGGATATCCACATCTTGTTACTTGTAACAATGTGGGAAAATAAATCATCTCCATCTTGTCGATAGCAGTCCAAAAACACTCATCCACTGCACATTCTTTGCTCTCTGTGTTGGTCGGTGAGCATTTTGTGTGCAAGATCCCACCTTGCATAAAATTTGTGATATCTGAGCTTTTCTATGACGATTGTGTAGACAGAGGTGCGTCCAACATGCGAAAATTCATCTGCCAGAGCACTAATCTTCAATCACCGATCACATTGCAGTTTTCAGTTTACTTGTACAATGATTTTTTTGGTCTGAATACTGGACCTGCCACTTCGCTCTTTGTCATACACATTTGTGCAGCCAGTTTTAAAGTCTCAACCCATTGCCCTTTACTCATTACTAAAGATTCATACACTAGGCACAACTCCTGATAAATTTCAGCAGCTGAGAATCATTTTACATACAATAATCAAATCACAGTTGCACTTCACAATTGTAAGGAGAAATGATTGTCATGGACATTGCAATCTGCATTCACCAGCAGGCAAAATAACAACTGCAGTGGCTTTATAAATAGCCGATACATGGCACTGCATGTGTGAAACTGTGTTCATACCTACTAATATTTGAATACAAGTCGATGTCCCTTAGTTTGCGAATGTGTCTTGTATAAATAAAATGACAACAGTATATAGTGTATAGTGATTATTACTTTATAAGAAATAGCATTACATCAAAAGCTTCCATGGATTTAGGAGGACTGATCACTAGAGTAAAAAATGGTCAAATCAAATTAAAGTATAATTCTGATACAGACCTCACAGTTAAAATCTGAAAATCTTGACAGTTTTAGTGAGATTTGGAAAAAAATTCATAAAATGCAAAAAAAGGTCATATAAGTTCAAGTCCATTGACAAGTCATGACTAACAAGTTTTATTGAAACACATCGAAGATACAGAATACTCTAGTCTTAATATGAAATACTAACTAAAAAATTTAACATTTTTTTTTTTTTCTATACACTGGTACTAGTATAAGAAATAGTTAATTTTTCCAGGGCTGAAAAAACATTCTAGGGAAGAAAGACATATTTTTTTGTGTATATTTCTGATAACTTGAAGTTGTAAATAACAACCGACATGTAGTCAATTGGCAATTAGAATTAGTATGTAATTTAGTATCAACACTTTTGCAAAAAAATTAAGTTTTTAAAAAATATAAATTAAAAAAAAAAAAATGAAAAGAATTTAACCTTGTAATAGTTTTATTGCATATGTTTAAAATACTTTAATTTACATGTTAAGTTTCAGTTTCTCTTGGTTTTGTATAATTTCAGAAATTCTAGCAACTCAGCTACTACCTGTTGTACATGAAGATTGACAAAGAATTATCCTAAAGGTAGAATTCCTATGTCACTAAAAGGAGTAACATCAACATATTTTTAAATGAAATAAATTGCAATCATTTTAAATATATACAGAATTTGTAAAATACTAAGAGATGATTTAACATAACCTCAAAAAAAAACTGTGGTTAAACTTACTTTTCATGCGATTCCTGAAGTTTTATTATAATTGCAATTCCAAGTTTAGTACGTTTATGTGTAGATACTTGAGAATTCTGAGTTGATTCTGTGGAAGAATTTGATTCAATAGTTTGAGAAGAATCCATGTCAATCAAATTGTGCAATGAATCAAGATTCATTGATGTAGTTACACTTCTTAACCAACGTCTTCTTAGGCTGGTTAAACTTCCACCAGACTGGTTACCTAAATAATATTTTAAAAAATTAAATTCAAATTCAAAAAATCTCTGGTATAATTGCTAGGATATGTTGTAAAATGTGATTTTTGAAACTATCTACAAGTAGATTGGTTCAGAAAATCATTTTTTTTACAATCCAATTATATATGGAATCTTATCACCTTCAAAATACTTCCCTTTGGAAGCCACACAGTGCTTCACATGGTTTCCCCACTCTTCATAACAGTGTTTGAACTCAGAAACCAGAATATCCTTCAGATGGTCGGTTACATATTTTTTAATGTTTTCTGCTGTTCCAAACTGGTGTTCTTTGAGGTGTTTTTTCTGTTTTCAAACAGAACAAGAAGAAGTCGTAGGGACTCAAATCAGGTGAATAAGGTGGTTGAGGAACTACAGGAATGTTTTTCTTTGAGAAAAATTCTTTAATTGAGAATGCAGTGTGACAAGATGCATTGTCATGATGCAGCATCCAGTTATCTGAATTTCTCGGTAAACATACTGATTTACAGTCTGTCCTGTAAGCAAAAACTCTTTATGGATAATGCCATTACTATCGAAGAAACAAATTAACAATGGTTTTGATTTTTGATTTGTGCTTTTTTGGGATGTGATGAATTTGAAGTGTGCCACTTCTTGCTCTGGCATTTTGTTTCTGGGTTGTACTCATGAATCTTTGATTATCAAAGATTTATCACCAGTAATAATATTATTTTGAAAATCAGGATCAGTTTTAATTCACCCTAGAAGATCGCAGCACAATTCCACTCTGTTGTTTTTCTCTTTAATAGTGAGGTTTTTAGGAACCAACTTTTTTCATGTCCAATTTGTTTGTCAAAATTTGATGGACTGTGGTATGGTTCAAATTCAATAGTTCTGCAATCATTCTGACAGTTAATCATCGGTCATACCATATCAAGTCTGTCTCACTCAACAATGTCATCACTTTTTGAATGTTAATGGTCTTCCAGAGTATGGATCGTTCGCAACTGATTCCTGGCCATCTGAAAATGGTTTAAACCACCTAAAAACTTGGGCTCGTTACAGAGCATCATCTTCATACTAACTTTTCAATTTTGAAAAAAAATTCAGTATCATTCTCAAAGAGTTTAACACAAAACTTGATTGCACAACTTTTGTAATGCACAACAAAAACTCATTTCACGAAAAGTTTGTTTACGTCTCACATGGCAACAACAGACTAAAAACACTAATATCTAATATAAATCAGCTGTTCATATAACCATATGTTTACTAGCAACTTTACAGTGTCGCCACTTTGGCAGCCAAAAAAAAACTAGTCTCGTTACTTTATTCACAGACCTCGTATAACACGTAAACACAAGATTATAAGAAAAACTAGTTGAACAGTGTTTAAAATTCTGATGTGGACACCACAGTACTTCCTTGTACGCCTATTAAATTACATAAACACTTTTTTTTTTTAATTGAAAAGTACATAAAATTTTATTTTATTAGTAACTCTATTTTTCATACTTTTTTTTTATTATTATTGAATTACTATTTATTGTAATTTTTTTTTTACAATCAGAGGTTAATAAATTAATAAATACTTTTTTAATTTAAAAAAAAAGTTAAAAAAGGAGATGAAGTCGAACTGATATGCCTTCCCATTGTAAGATCCAAATATTTCATTAATGAAAATTTTATTTGGCTATAACTCTGGAACCAATGAAAATAAGTACCACTTATGATATATTGTTGAAAAGCTTTAGAGGACTTATTACTGCAGTTAAAAAAAGTCTAAAATCCTTTTTTTTTTTATTTTGGACTTCTTTGGATACTTTTGGTCCAGTCGATTGCAATAAAAAATGGAGGTGCACAACTAGATGTTACAACAGTCCTAAATCCAAAATTCCAACATTCTATGGCTAATCATTTTGAGTTAAGTGAGATACATATGTACATATGTCACAGCGTAACTAGTCAAAATGGATATTTCCATTGAAAACTGAAATTTTTTGCGATTACCATACTCCCTTTACTTCGTACATGTAAAAAAGAAAAAATTGAAGATTTTCTTTTACATATAAATTATAAACCTTACATTTAACATTTTAAATAGCATCACAAATAAAAAAAAAAAAACTAATATAATGAAAGAGATAATTCCTTTATACTTACTGCTACTGGAATTAGCACTATTGCAATTTGGTGTTAACGAACTACAATGTATAGGACAATAAGATAAGCTGTCACAGTTTCCTACTGAATGTTCCAATGAAAAATCTTGAAAATCTATAGAAACTGAAAAAAAACCAATCTACAATTTAGTAAATTACATCCTTCAACATAAAAATTACCTTATTAAAAATTTATTTTTTTTACTAACTGCTTTTATTTATTACATTAATTAAACACTTCAACTGAGATCTCTGCTAACTCTCTTAACAAAGTTAATAAAGTAAAAAATTAAACATTATAATATAACCCCATACATGAGTTCCATATTTTTAATCTATTTAGAGCAACTTTTCCTGTAAAATATATTTTGGAATTTAAAAAAGCAATATTTATAAGGAATAGTACCTTTATGTTAGTAAAACTTTACAAAATTAAAAAAAAAATAATAATAAACAAATCATACAATTAAAAAATTCTATGAAATTAAGAAAAGGTGTGTTTGTAACAGCATGAAATTAATAGATGTTAAGACAAACTGGAGAAAAGAATTTTGTAGCAGAGGCTTATTAAAAGAACAAGGTTTGTAGGCCATATGCTAAGATAGACAGGAAATATACAGGATAGAAATAGTAAAGAAAGATAATATTATAAATACATTAAATAGATAACTAAGGATGTAGGATATATGTTGGGTTTAAGAAATTGCAGAGGAAGAAAAAGAATGGACAAGTGTATAAAATTAATGTAAAATTAAAAAAAGAATGTAAAAAAAGGTAATATAAATAAAAATTAAACAAATTTTAATAAGATAAAATTAAACCAATACTTCCTTTCATTATATAAATATATAGGGTCTAAATGTAAATAAATTATATACACATATGTGCTCTCACATGGAAGAAAAGAAAATGAAGTAGCTATAAACAAATTCATAGAAAACGAAATCAAATTAACTAAAAATCTATGTTATTCTAATTATTAAATTAATTTTGGTCATATAAATAAAACATTAAAACTTAATTCAATTAAAATTTCCTTCCTAAATTTAAAGATGTAAATAAACTAATTACATAGTTTATGTCAACATCTCCCAAAACATTAAAACAAAGTTAAACAAGATTTAAGCACCTGTTTAGCTTAACGAACACAAAAAATGTAATGCAAAAACTTCTATTTTTGTGGGTGGCATAGCACATCAGCTGTAAAGCATATATTTGTTTACAAGACTGGTGAGTGTATGATTTATCCTACTGCATTGCAGAAGGAATTACTCCAGACTCCTCTTATCATATTTAATAATACAAAAACTTATTACTTATACGTTCTAGAAGTTACAATTTTATGTTGAAACCTTTTAAATTGGCAAGAGATGATTTTTTTTTTTTATTATCCTATACCAGGCTTTTATATTTATTAATAGAGTATAATTGCTATAGCTATAAGTTTGCTATTTATTGTGCAAGAATAACAATCTTTTGAATAATACTTAAAATTCAACCAGAGAAAGATGGTGGTTAATTTTTTATAATGTCTTATTGAGTGACCATGGCTGACAGAATATAATAAGAAAAAAATTGGAAATATTTTTTTTCAGTGTTACAGAGAATAAATAAAATTTCAAAAACAAATTATGCGTGGGAAAATACTGATCTAAAAACACACCTTCAGCAGCTTATTTTATTTATCAAATACTTCTTGCCTAACTTGCTAATCTATTAAATCTATAAATAATATTAAATCTATCTATCTAATAATAATATTAAATCTATAAATTATCAATAAGATTCTGAGAATTTTAAGATAATATTCTGTTAATTTGTTTTTTGAAAAACTAAACATAAATATATAAAATATAATTTTATTTAAATTAATTTAGATAAATATATAAAATTTATATATTTATTTAAATTAATTTAGATAAATATATAAAATTTATATATTCAAATATTTGTAACTTTCAAAACAATATATAAATGTTTAATATATTCAATTCAATAATTAATAATTCAATTACATAAACTTTCACATAAAATTATAAAAAAATACCACATCAATTTCTAAATTTTTTCACTTGGATATACATTAACATAACTTGTGTATCACAGTAGATGCACATTTTACAATAATTACTCTTCATAATGATTAAATGAAAAATAGTATATATTTTTAGGTTTTTTTTCAGACAAATAAATTTATAATTTATTTAAAACTAGAGGGGATCAAGGAGTGAAAATTATAAACAAGATAAAGGGTGTACAAAGTGCATCTGATTGTTTAATAATGAACAAAAAGTGTCATTTATGTTTTTTAAAAGTATATTAATACTCACAGTCACTTGATTTAACATCACTTGAAATTCCACTGAAATAATCACTCATTGAATTTATGGAACTACCATAAGAGTCATCTAAACTACGATCACTGTAAAAATGAAAAACATAACTTTATTACAAATACGTAATATTCTTCTTTTTTCTTTAAAGGCAAACAACTAGAATATTATCACAAATATAATATTCAAATATAGCATAAAATATATACATACAAAATGCTAAAAAAATTTGTTTTTAAGTACTTAAAACAGTAAAATTTGTAGAAGGTTTCTACTAACTGAGGAACAAATGACGTCGTAATTGTTTTTAAAACTATTTTTAACTCTTGAAATGATGATTAGAATCCTTAAACTGGCAGCACATCATGATTTTTTATAAATTTTTAACCATTAATTTGGCATAAAATTCAAATCCAAACATCTCAGGAATTTTTTACTATTTAATGCATCTTTTGAAATTGATGTTTTTTTTATAAATAACTTATCTTACTACATTAGTTTAATTTTGCATAAAATATAGGAAGGAATTGGTCTAATACAAAAAAAGTAATAAAAATCACTTAAAACATAAAAAAGAGATAAATTTTTTTTACTTATTTTTATTAATTCTATTAAAAAGAAAAAAAGAATACCTGATTTGCCGTTTTCTATTAGGATGTGGTGAATGAATTACACTTGACAGCATAAGTCGTCGTGGACTATTAAGCAAATGAACTTTAATTGAGGATCTTCGTTGTGATAATGCAACTGACCCAAAAACAGTTTCACCCAGAGATGTTGCATCACGACTAGGTTTTGTGTACTGTTATTAAATACAATAAAAAATTACATTAATATAATATTTTAAAAAATAAGTAAAATAATTGACAAATTGCATCAATCAATACTGAGATTCCAAACTACAACCATGAATTCTTAACATAACAAATCTATGACAGTTTTATCCCCTAATATAATCCCCATAATCAACAAATGCAGCAATTTCTGCTTTTCTTACCTGAAAATTAATTTTTTCAACAATTATATGTGTACTCAAAATGTTAAACATATTGTAGTTCTACATCTAATTATAGCTTACACTTTTCTTAAGGTAAATTTTACTAACTGCTAGATCAAATCACAAATATGACTAGGTTTGATGAGATAGATCCATAATTGATTTTAATGAATCCATAATCAACTAATGAGGAAACATTTAAGTACTAATGGTAAAATATTTAACTTATATCAAAGCATAATTTACAAAAAAAATGTATAAACACATCCCTCAAATTCAAACAATTACAAATCTCTGATAAATTTTAACTAAATATTTAAATAAGTACAAAAAAATCGTTTGAAACAATATTTTTAACATAAGGTTATTTAAAAAAATTTTTTTTTAGAAAATCAAATTTAAGAATTAATTAGGCTAGGGAAATCCAAAGGTTAATGAAAAAAATTAATGAACTTAACTATTCAACAAATGATATAGCTATTAGAAAAAAATGAAAACAAATAAAAATCAGATATTTACATTAAAATTAATGAAAAAATAGTACAATTCAATATGAAAAAGAGTCAGAACTGAAAATATGAATCGTGCTGTACAAATCCAAAACAAGAATGTTAATATTGCATTATAAATGTCCTATGACTAAATGAAATTATTTTACCTGATATCCAAAGCCATTGGAGATTTCAAAAATTAAATCTTTTGAGTTACTTCTTGGTCGACCACCAGTCAACTGTAGATTATTTACTGATATTTTCTGAACACAGGATGAATCAAAAAGTAATTTTCTACCTCTCCAATCACATTCTCTAAACAATAACACACGTACATTATCCCGTTCAATTGTGAATGATGATCTAAAACAAATACAAAATTAAAGATATATTACCCAATACCAGATATATATTTTACTGAACATCAATCATTTATAAAAACAGAATTTTTATTTTGTTTAATAAAAACTAAATCAAAATCTGGGCCATATTTCTCAGTAGGGACAAATTGATTCATTCAAATTTGATTTCGCATGAAATTAAATTTTTCTATAAAAAATAAAATGAATGTGAGCTAGTAAATAATAATATAATTTAAATGATTACAATATTAACGAGATGATATAATCAGTCATAAAAAAGTCAAAATTCTTCTTCAAATAAAAATAAATTTAACTTTCAACACATTCGATTTTCATAATCTATTACAAAGTAAATTTTATAATACTGACTCACAAAAGACTGTACATAATTTACCTTAACACAAAACTAATAACTGAACTAAAAATGTAAAATAAAAAATATATATAATTTTTTATACATACATAACACAATATGCTTATATATTAACTTTTAATAAATCAACAAAATAGTGTACAAAAACCTGCCAAAAATGAATAAGCAATCAATAAGCACAGTTCACAAACTCAAGGTAAAATCACTTTCTGCCTTTACACTTTGGCTAAAAATATGTAAATAGCGTTCTTAAAGATAAGTAATAAATTACACAAAACCGATTAATAGTAGCATTACTGCTTGCTTAAATTACATCTTCAAAATTATTATTTCTTAATTTCCTGAATATTTGAAGTTGAAGTTATAGGCTTTGAAAGATTCACATGAAACAATTATCTAAGTCATCCAATACGATCCTCTAACAGTTAAAAATTACCTTAAGGAATTTTTATTCCGAAGAATTTGATGCACGTTAGTTTCCTTTTTTTGACTTCTCCTTGGTGAAAAGAAACGTGAAAATAAAGCCATTTTAATATTTGTATACAGATGACTTGCATAAGTATTTAATTTCTGAATTCATCACTGAAACGTATTAAATTACAATGAACTAAAGAGAAAAAAACGTTTAAAATTACATCTTGCAAAAAATACCTCAACCAGAAATAAATATTTTATAATAGCTTAGTCAAATGTAAATAAAAACTGTCACGTGCAAGTCTGGTCATATGATTACGAATCACCTGGCACATATCCAGGCGCCATTTAAAAGTTATAAATTTGTTTTCAATGCAGCCAACATTTATTTATTTTTGTTGAAACAGTTTTTTTTAAATTTTGAATGTAATGATTATGCACTAAAGATAACTTTATTTATTACTGATGCTGATTATCGATAAGTGTAAATAGACATTTAATACTTAGGTTAGTAATAAATTGAGGCTACCACAACTATTTAACTTTCAGTCCCAAGTAATTAGGTCAATGATACATATTTTGTCTAGGCTATTTTTAAATTTCATACTATTTTTATTGTAAAACTTCAAAAGAGACAACGTTAAACAAGATAGGTATCTGTTTCATTTGTTATCATGACGTAAATTCAACTTTTTTTTCAGTTTAATGTTGGTCTAAAAGAATTCGATTATTTATAGACGTTGATGAACAACTTTTTTTAAATGCATAGATTTGCCATTTGAATCACAAACGTTTGTAGAAATTTATCACTTTGTAGAAATTTACAGGATAAAGTAAAATATACGCCAGGATAAACTAAAATAACGTAAACGCCTATTTTGTGGTTAATCGACAAGTAGTTTTACGATGACTGGCGTGGCAGTTATACAGTTCGTGGAATTTCCAGAGTTAAAAACAAAATATGGCTGATATGTGTGTTATGGAAGTTATGAACAGTTATGAAAGTTTAAGAAGTTTCCTAGTTAGATCTAGTAATGACATTTCAAATATTGAAACTATGAAAAAACGCTTTAAATTATCGAAAAGAAAGTTAGATTTTGTAACCAACGTTGCTGTTTTGATAAAAATATTAGAAAAACTCGGAGAATTAGATTCATTTCGCATTCATCCCATAGAAATAATAAACGAAAACTTGGATAATGTTACTTTAAAAAATGAATTACTACAACGTATTAGGGCCCATAAAAGTTTAATCAGTAAATGTAGCATTCCAGAACATTCTGTAAATTTATATGGTAAGTTCGTGCTCATTTTAACTATTTGAAAAGTTTACCTTCCTGAAAATTATTTTTGCACATTAAATAAAATTGTCCAAAGTACATACAGTATCTTCTTGTTAAAATGAAGTCTGAATTAAGATATATCTAAAAAAGCAATGTTTACAATGCACTCAAAGAAAGTAATGAGAATACTTGAGGAGCACAGAATATTTCAGTACTTCCAACATTTATTGTAAAGTAACAATATTACCTAATTTATATCAGAAAATATTTATTTTTTTTTACTGTAGAAAAAATATTTACGCAGCATATTGTTCTGTTTTGCATATGTTAGCATTTGCCATTACTTATTACAATTGGTTAATGTTTTTGTCAACCCATAATTCTCAGTGTGAACAATCTCAGTTGCTGTTTATATTGTGAAAATATATTAATGATTAAACTAATATAATACAATTAAGATAATTATTCATTTTAAACAATTATTGTGATTGATAGTTATTACAGAGTGCCAGCTTGTATCAAGATTTCAAACACAAATTTTAATGTAATAAAGTGAAATTATTATTATTTAAAAAATTCAAATTAATAAGAATGAAGTAATAAAAAAGAAGTTATAAATTAAACATTTGACTCCTGCTCTTTTGGGTGGTGAATGTTTTTAAATAATTCTGCACATCCAACTAGTATAAAAATTAAACACATTAAAAAATTGATAGTCAGTACTGTGTATTATAACTCTGGCCAAAATAAAACCACTGTCACCCTAAATCTGCAACTGGCATTTGTGAAGTCTCCAACCTCTGGTGAACAGTTAAGGAATTATTCTCCCCTCTTGTTTCAGTGTTCTTGACATGTTGATGTGAAACAACATTTTTACGAGAAGATTGGTAAATTACTTCTCTACTCATCCGTCGCATGTTAGTATTTTTTATAATTTTAAGATGTTTCCATATTAACTGTGTTAGAATATGTAATGTTTAGACATAAGATTATGTAAACATATCAACATTATATTAAACGATCAGGCACTATTTAAACTAAACCACTATAAATATGCTTTCTTATCTCCCCCCCCCCCCCAAAAAAAAAGGCATCAGTTAATAACTTTGTTTTAATATCTTTAAACGTACAGAATATAATATTGGTTTATCATCAAAATTAATAGATAACAAGAGAAAGAAATTTCTCATTTAAGTGTTATTTTTAATTTTAAAAAAATTTCATACACTGTTTTATTATAATTAAACTTAAAAAATTTAACAATCTAGAGACTACATGTGATGCTTTTTTTCAAATTTGATAGTCCTTTCATTGTTAATGTCTGGTTTTACCACTATCAAAATTCTGTACCCAAAGTACAAAGTCCTGTTAATAGGAGTTTATGCTTAAAGTGCCAACATCGTCTTACGTTAAATACATTGCAGATTGCTTTTTAAAGCTGTATTTAGGAACAAAGATTTTAAAGAAGTTATATGGTAGATCAACCTTCTTAAGGTCAGTATGATGGATCAGTTTTCAAGAATAATAAAGAATTTAAGTTGTAATTGTTTTATTAAAAAATAAATTCATGAAAATTTGTTTTCAAGTCATTATTATAATGAAGTCCTTCATGGTGCATATTAATTATATATACAGATTTTATATTATACTATTATTTGCAATAAGTGTTACATTTTTAAAGAAATTATTAAAAAAACCTTCATTGGTGTTATGAGGTTGTATAGTATGCTGTGAAAGATTTTTGTTTTATGTTATAAAAAGTTATTAGATACTGTTCATAAATGATTTTTTTTGTTAGTTTAACATGAGTTTTAAAATTTAACTTTTGAAAAGTAGTTACTAATAGTTATAAGTAAAGAATTAAATAAAATAAAATTGTATGTACATGATTTCAGCCAATGATGTGTTAGTTAGAGAGCATGACAGCTTAAGTCAAACTGGGGAAAGAAATACTAGTAATTTGTCTTGTACTTATAATGAAAGCTGTGGTGTTCAAAATCAAGGTAAAGACATTTATTATTTATTGGTTTATTAATTTTTGTAAGCATATGAAATCTACTGAATTGTTTATTTTACGTTTAAAATGTTAAAATTTATTAAAAATATACATTCTGTTGCATGATTTGAAAGAAAATAAAAAAATATGTTCTTTGAAAAGGACTTTAGATAAATTGACATCTTTCAAAAATGTTTATTGTGTATTAAACTAGTTAATCTGTTTGATTAAACAAGGTAATAGTGTACTGATTTTAAGGAAGGTCATTGAAATTGATTAATAAGTAATAAAGAAATTATTAAAAATAAAATTGTGTAAGTTACTAAAAACCAACAGTGTTGGTTTTTTTTTGGCAAGCTCTTGGAGGAAAATGCACTTAAGGTACACCACTTGGAGAAATGTGTGGCACTGAAACTATTAATCTCATCAGTTAATTTATTTTAAACTGTAAGTTAGAATAAAAAAATTAATAAGTAAATAAAAAATATATGTATATTTATTACATATATTATTTATATTTATTATTATATTTATTATATATATTTATTACAGTTTCTAACAAAGATTTTATTGGTTTTGGGTTTTTTGCATGTGCCCTGCTAAGAGCAGATTTGCTTCGATCAGATTTTTGTAATTATACTTAATGAAGTTTAACCAAAGGACATAGTAACCTTTTTCAGCAAATTTATTTAAATAATTACATATTCATATATGAAAAGCATGCAAAGAACAGAAACTTATAGGTGACTATAGATTATTATTTATATAGATATATGACTTACAGATTATTAGGCAGTTTGATCATCATTATTAGACTGAAGTTTACCCCCCACCCCATCACCGTTGGTGACCTTCTCATGTTAATTGGTCTTTGGTCTTTGTTAGCATCATAAGAAGAATACAAATCTGGTTATGTTACAAGAAGAATTTTATAATATTATAAATAGCGTGATGAATCCTGATGCTATAGTTTATACAGACGGCTCTAAAAACATTAATTCAGTTGGTTGTGCTTTTTTGATGTTTGCTTTTGAAAAGTTGCGGAGTTGTATGCTGTTAACAAGGCCTTAAATATAATTAGACCAACATTTTGTCATGTACTTGTTTGTTCAGATTCCATGAGTGCCTTACAGGCACTGTATTAGTGACATGTACTACTGACACCATATTGTATGTGAGATTCAGCATGTTATTTCACAAGTGACTCAGTATAATACAACTGTGAGCTTCTGCTGAATCCCCAGCCATATTGGAATTTCAGGCAATGAGCACACTAATAGTGCAGCAAAAGAGGCTTGTTTCCAACCTCCTTTCACCAATCGTGTTGTTTCAAACGATCTTACCAGTTTTCACAAAGAGAGTGGTTCATGATGAGTGGCAAAATTAATGGAATGGTAGCATCAATAACAATAAGCTTCTTCCAGTTAAGAACACTGTGTTACTGTGGAGCTCCTTATACAGAAATAACCGTTGGGAGGAGTTATTTGCAATATGCAAATAGGGCACACTAGGCTTGCTCATTAATATTTATAACAAACTGATGCACCCATTTGTGCTCATTGCAGCTGCCAATTAACTGTGCACCACATCCATGTGGATTGTATCTGAGGAAGCATTGTGTCATAAGTTTAAACTACGGGGATTATCAGGTGAACAATATGTTCATATATGCTTACGTTGGGGAACAATGTTACGTAATCTTTTTATGATTCCTCAGAAGCATCTGCTTATATTCAAATCTTTGAGTATTCAATAGCAGCTTTCAGCTATTCATACTATTTGGCGTATAGCAGATGGTAATTTTATTGTTTTAATTTAGATTACTGCGGTTCTTCATTGCGGTTTTATTTTTATTTTTGGGTTTTTAGTTTTTAATTTAATCTTTAATATTTATTTACATACTATATAAATATCATGTCCGGGTGCTGATGACACTTCGTTGGGAGCCTAGGAAAGAAAAAAAAAGACTGAAGATTTTCATTTTACTCATTTCTCTTTACAGTATATTAAGCTTTATTTTCACTGCTTAGTGTAGTTAATGAAGTAAGTATTGTAAAAATTCGATTAGTGAAATGTATTATTCATACTGAGTTCATTCTTTGTATATGGTAGATTCATTGGTGTTAAGAAGTAGTATAGCATGCTGTGAAAGATTTTTGTTTTATGTTATAAAAAGTTATTAGATACTGTTCATAAGTGATTTTTTTTTTAGTTTAAAATGTCTTTTAAAATTTAACTTTTGAAAAGTAGTTAGTAATAGTTATAAGTAAAGAATTAAATAAAATAAAATTGTATGTACATGATTTCAGCCAATGACGTGTTAGTTAGAGAGCGTGACAGCTTAAGTCAAACTGGGGAAAGAAATACTAGTAATTTGTCTTGTACTTATAATGAAAGCTCTGGTGTTCAAAACCAAGTGTTTAAACAAGGTAAAGACATTTATTATATATTGGTTTATTTTTTTTTTAAGCATATAAAATCTACTGAATTGTTTATTTTATGTTTAAAATGTTAAAATTTATTAAAAATATACATTCTGTTGCATGATTTGAAAGAAAATAAAAAAATATGTTCTTTGAAAAGGACTTTAGATAAATTGTCATCTAAATAGCAGGTGGAATAATTTCAAAATGCAATAAGAAGTTTTGTATTTCACAGACTTTTTTGTCAATTGTAATGAAATGTAATAATCAAATATTAATGATACCCTTTCAAATTAGCAGCCATATTACTAGCTTCAAAAGATCCTTTGAAGAACAATTTATAATTTTTGAAAGCAAAATACCAAATATCAAATTAATATACCCAAACTAAACTAATTAAAATCTTTTGTTATGTCTATATGCTGGTCCGTGATATGATTTTTCTTAGTCAAAAGAACAGTAGTAATCATGGTTGAGGACAGCAAATCTTGATTGACTGGTATGCAAACTTTAGGCTAGTCAACATTCTGTACTATCTGATATAGACATATGAGAAACCACATGTCATGTAATTATAATTTTCGGAAAATCGAAACTAACTTTCTGTCTGTTCAACAGGCTAAAAATTCTGGAAAAAGTTATACAATTATTTTAGACCCTATGTTAATCTCTACTACATTAAAAAGTTTAAAATTTATTTTTTAGTAAAGAAAAATGGCTTCCCATTTTCCTTGACCTATGTTGTTTCTCAAATTCCCACCAGGAAACACCATTTTTTAACAACGTTGTATGAGATATATCAAATTATAATGCAGTGCTAAATATTTATTTTAAAAATTCAATATTTTACAATAAGAAAACATTTTGTTTCATAAAACAATCAAGGATTATCATTAAAACAATTGACTTTTTATCAAAATCACAGAACATTATACATTATTATACTGTAATCAATTATGAAAAATAAAAAACAATTGTCAGTCATTGATATCAAGTATCTCCAATTCATTCTCGTTCATGTATGTAGTAGGTCGGCTACATAAATCTTCATAGAAGTTTTTCACTTCTTCATTAGGCAGGTACTGCATTAATTTTTTTATATCTAACTTTTCGATATTGAGTGGTGTATATACTGTAGGATATGCACAAGTGACTGGAATAGAAAGGATTTCCATATTTGTACTTCTTAATTGAAACGTGTGTTTTTCAATACCACCAACATATTTCCGTGTACTAACTGCACGTACATGATCAAAATAACATGAGAAATGAACTTCCATAAGTTTCCACAGAAAGCATGTTTCTCTTAAAAAAATTTGGGCCAACAATTTTTATAGTTAATAACATTGTTTAGTTCAGGAAGAATAGCAAGGAATTTGTTAGTCTTGGAACAGTTAAAAATTAAATCCAGATATTCTTTTATGGTGTAGATGTGATTACAAGATTTAATTTTTCTTTTCATTAAGCTGAAATCTCGATCTTAAGGTAAGAATGAGTGCCCTCTGATTGGGAAGTATTGCTCTATCGTTCTGAATTTACCTAAGGAGACTAAAGCAGACAAAATGCGTATAAAAGTATGGTTTTCATTTGCGCACCATAATATCTGCCTGAAAATATGTGCAGGTCCTTAACCCCACTCATGTTTCTTTCCAGGTAATAAACCACATAAGAAGAAACTTCATTAGGCCTTTTGGTGCCTGTGCCTTCATGGTACGAAAATAGTTCTACACTGGAATCTTTCAAGTTATGTATGCAAAATACACTTACTCAGTGATTCCCAAACTGTGTGCCGTGGCGACCCGGGGAGCCGTTGCCTCTTCATAGGCTTCATAATTAATTGAACCAAGACATTTACATTTGGCCTAACTAAACAAAAAACAAAGTGAGAAGCTAAAAATATCTCGATTTTTTTCTGTTGTTTGTTTTCATTTGACTATATAAAGTAAAGTCGCCGGCACAAAATATTCTAGCAAATGTGAGCCGACAACTCTTGAGCCTTCTCGATCATGCTAGACATAACGAAGTGCATAGACCTTTTGCAACAGATTTGGACTGTTCTGGAAGATCTTGCACAAAGCATATAAGCAAGCATTGCCAACTTGATTCATTCAGTCGGTTTTTAATCTAAGTCTACTGAAATTAAACTCAGTGCTTCATATAAATAAACAGTGATATAAATTAGTTCATTTAAAGTTAGTGTTATATTACTTCTTGTTTGTTGTTTTTGATAAATAGTATTGTGATTTTTTGCTCTTGTATCTTTAATGATGGACCAATTTTTGAATAGTAATAAACATAATAGTACAGATAAAAAAAGTATGGCTTCAACCAGTGGCACGACTGTGAAGAAACAAAAATATCTTAAATATGATGACTGTTATTTAGAGTTTGGTTTCACATGAATAGAAATTAACGGTGAAAAGAGACCACAATGTGTATTGTGTACAAAAGTTTTGGCAGCGAAGTGTGTGCTTCCAAGTAAATTGAAGCACCGTTTAGTAGCTAATCACCACAGCATGATTAGCAAAACTCGTGATTTTTTCGCCAGGACATTAAAAGAACTGAAACAAGAAAAAAAATACATTTTTTAAGACTGCATCAATACCAAACAACGCTTTGCTAGCATCTTACAAGGTGGCTTACAGAATCACGAAGTGCAAGAAGCCTCATACCTTCGCAGAAAAACTTATTCTACCAGTGCTGTAGATATAATGAACATCATAGTTGTTGATTGTTGAGTCTGCTGGAAAGCTGCTTTGGAAAGTGCCTTTGTTCAATAACACAATTAGTCTGAGAATACAAATATGGTGGAGGATATCAGTGAACAATTAAATAAAAAAAATTAAAGGAATGGAATTTGGATTGCAGCTAGATGTGGCTACAGATAATAATAAGGATTTTCATTTGATATGCTACATATGGTTTACAGATGGTAATAATATTAAAAAAGACCTTCTGTTTTGTAAAAATATCATTGCAGGAGTGAAGGATCCTGATACAGACTCTTGATACATTCATATATGAAAGTAATTTGAATTGGCCTAAGTGCGTTGGTGTCTGTACTGATGGAGCTCGCTGCATGTCTGGCTAGGATTACAAGGACTTATTCAAAGTAAATTGTCAAATGCACTGTGGACCCGTTGTATTATTTATAGAGAAGCACTCGCATTAAAGCAATGTGAATCCTGCATTGAATCAAGTGTTAGAATGTGGTAAATTTTATTAAATCTTGTCGATTGAAAGCAATTTTTTTTTAAAACTGAGGATATGGGAGCCGAACACTTGTCTTTGTTGTACTATAGCAGTGCATGATGGCTCTCTCATGGTAATCTTTTATTACGACGTACCTTTGAATTCTGGAAAGAAATTTTTATTTTCCTTAAAGAGGAAGGATACAGAGATACAGATTTTGCTGATGCCGGTTTTTTAAAAATAAAACTGGCATATTTATGCAACATTTTTTAAAGCTGAATTCCCTTAATCTCTCTCTGCAGAGAAAAAACATGCACCTTTTGAAGTCAATGGAAAAAATATCAGCTTTTATAAAAAAACTCAAACTATGGAGAAGAAAATTGAATAAAGATACAGACAAAGATTGTTTTTTAATATTGCAGCAATTTTTAATATCCAATGAACTTGATCTTACTCAAGATATAAAAACCTTGTTTGAAATCATATTGGGCACTTATCACAGCTAATTATCTGGTTTGAGAAATAGAGAAATACTTTCAAAATGAAAATTTTGATAGGTTTGCATGGATTCAAGATCCATTTAACATTAATGGTCCATCTGAATTTTCTGTGGAAGAAGAGAGTCTTATCGAGTTATGTTGCGACAACAGTTTGAAAGCAAAATTTGGCAGCATGGAATTGACAGAATTTTGGATTTCAGTAAAAGATGAATGTCCCCTTCTAAGTGATAAGGCTCAGCAGATTTTAATTCCATTTTCGACATCATATTTGTGCGTAGCTGGGTTTTCGGCAATTGCTGTAATAAAAAGCAAGGATAGAGCAAAAATCCACATGAAAAAGGAAATGAGGGTGGCCATGTCCAGTTTAATTCCACGATTTGAGAAAATGTGTAGAGATTTGCAGGGTCATTCATCGCATAAATTATTAATTTAATGTTAATAAAGTAAAAAAGAATGTTAAATAATGAAGATATTCGAGTTTTATTTATTTTTATCTTCTACTTACGAGTAATTGTACTTTTACTTAAGGTTGGGCACCATGGAAAAATTTTATTTGAAAAAGGGCACTGTGACTCAAGAAAGTTTGTGAACCACTGCACTGACTGCTAACTGGTGCAATTAAAATGTTTCCTACAAAGGAATATGTGGCAACTGTACATTTTTCATAAAATCAATGCAAATAGCACCTGTGGTTTGATGTATTTTTGCACAGTTCTGTAATCTTCCTTATTGTACTGTAAACATTTTTTGATTTCCGGATATGAACCATTTTTTCAGCTATGTACACCCTTTTTTGCAGCATCACAAAGGTATTTGCTTTTGATTCTCATTTCCAATTCTTTGCAAGTACAGAATGTATCAACTTGTGGATGTCCAAATTTTAATGAAAAATGTTCTTTTAATATTTTAAGATAAAATTTGTAATTAACATCTGCTTCAGGATGTTTTATTTTTTGAATAAATCATGCATAATAACAACATTTAATTTTTCACTTAAGTAATTATATTCTCTATTAGTATAATGTGCAATCTTGGTTGGGAAGGATGATATGTTTTCCCTAATTAAATGTAAGATCAATCCAGATTTTGCATTTCCTGGAGGATTTTTACCTGTCCACATAAGGTTTACCTGCAACACAAGCTCTTTCTATTGCATTATTTTTATATTCAGTTACATTATAAACTCCTTTTTGTCTTTTCATTTTCTTGACTACAGTAGTTTCATCATTATTATCATTTTAAATTATAAGTAATTAACTTTGAAATAAAAATTAAATAACATCTGTATCAAACAATATTAATCTCAACAGCAAGGTGAAACAACACTGCACAATCTTTTTTGTTACACCAATAAAAAAATCAGCTGTTCACAAAACTGGTGTTCATTTAAGAAACCACATGAGTCAATTGACTAATCTGGTTACTTGCTGGAATGTGTGTCTATGTATGAATATAATATAAATACAACAATATCATTTTTTGAAAAATAGTTTATAAAAAAAAATAGTGGTTTCTCAAATGATTGATTAATTTACAGTGGCCTTTTTTCAAGAAGTAGCTCATAAGTCAGTTTTTAGTAAACTTCTACAATCCGGTAGTTCTAGGATTTATTTTGTCATTATTCTTCAAGAAATATCACTTTTATAATGGTTGAAAATAAGGAAAGTTTCAAACTTTTGGAAGGTTGAAATACTTAGGAAATATATAATTATTCTTTAGGTACAGGTTTACTAGCTCACTTAGTGGATACTTTTGTCTTCAGAGCTTTGATTAACTGTTACTTCTAAAACTAAAAATATTTTGGTTGATCGAAGAGTTTTATTTTTTTATAATGAACTGAATTTTTAAATGAATTGATTCTTTATATCTGACTGTAACATTTTTAATTTGATGACTGCATCCATATGCAGATCTGTATAATATTCCATTTTTCTTCTGAACATTATTGAGAAAAAATTAATTTTAGAGATCCAGATCAAAATATGGTGAAAGTCTTGTTCCTCTTCTTTTCATATTCCATTTATAATTTTTTACGCTGCTATGTATTCAGCAGTATGTTTCATGAAATTATTGTTTAACTTTTTTTTCACTTTCTTCAGCTTCTTTCCATATTATCTTTGATATTTATTAGTTCTTAGTTACTTTCTATGTTGTCATATAGACTGATTTTAAAAACAGATATTACCAAACGTTTTTAATTCTTTGTAATAATTTTGGGGCTGTTTTAAATAAGTCTAGTTTTGACATGAAGCCTCTAATCATTAACTAGTAAAGAAAGTAAACGACCTTTCAAAATTTACCTTGCATAATTAAAAACCTTGCATAGTTATTGCCCTTCCTTTTATAATTGAGAAATAAGATATAGGATGTTGTTTTAATAAAATTCATACATCGACAGGAATTATCAGATACTGTACACTAACCACATCTTCCAGATAGACTGACGTATTGTTTAAGCATCTTAATGTTGAAATGCTTTTTTCAAATTTATAGCATGTTTAAAATTCTAAAGAAGGCTTTTTTTGTTTGAATTAACACTGTCCAGAATTAAGTCTGTCACAGTTAGTGCTTGTTATTTGATCTAATGATTAAATTGAGAAGTTTATTTAAAAAAAGCATGTTTTTCAATCATTTATTTCACCATCTAATGGTAAATATAAAGATAGGTAGATAGATTAGGAGTAGGTATGGATGCCTTTACCTATTTACTAAGTTGGCCAACTTGGCACCTCAGTTGCTAGTTTAGCTTGAAACCAGAAAGAGACCTTGGATAGTTCTACAAACATACAGAGTTGTTACTCCACTGTATCATAACTTTACATTGATTTTTATTTAACTTGTTTTGTTATAATAAGCTTTTTCTTAGTCTCTTAAACCTTAATATACCACTTTTAATTAAACTGTGAACAATATTCACATCAGGCACTGGATAAGTTTACAGTTGTAACTTGGTTTCTTGCTAACTGTATTATTTACCTGATATCTTTTTATGTCTTCTGACCTCAACCATTAAGGATGTCTTCTTTTATGATTTTTAAAAGGGTTTGTAATCACTAATTAAAAGTTTGTAATCACTAATTTATCCTTATTGCAAGATTCAAAAAGCCATGTATCACTTTCATTTCTTTGACCTACCTCATTCTACCCCAACTATAGTCCCTTTTTTCTTGTCTTATACAATTTCAGTCTATTACTGCAATATCTGCTACATTTATACATTTAATAACATCATCTGTTTCTTGATTTTTATATCTTTATCTTTTGCAGAAGAGTTTGGTATACAAATGTGCTCTGTTGCTTGAGATTGGAATCTCTGCCAATTAAAATAATCCTTTAATTGTATTGCTTATAATAAAACACTCTATGTTCTACATTAAAATTTATTATTATTCTTTTCCTGGATTTCCATTATTTGGGTCTATGCTAACTTTCCCACAATTCCCTGCTTATCTTTACATCTTATTTCAGTAATTCCTTCTAATCCTAATATATCCATTTATTGTTGTAAATTATGTATACAGAGTGTATCACAAAGTTCTCCTGGGACTTTCATAATCTATTCTACTTGTGAAAATAAGGGAAAAGGTTCATATAAACACTTGTCCTAAAATGCTTCTTTTGCAAGTTATGGCTAGTGAAAGATTTCGCTTGGATTTCAGCTACCTGGGTGAAATGAAATCATACTGACATTTTTAGGATGTTAATAAAGAAGCAGAATTAGTGATTTCTTATGGTTTATGACATGGAAAATCGATTTTTGAGAAAAGTTTTTGAGAAATCTAGTGTGAAAACCAATAAATTACAGTAAAAAACCCTGTTTTTTATGTTTGATGTAGAATAACATTGTTAAATGGGTAATAAACTCAAAGAAATTTTTAAACAAAACTTGTAGAAAATTTAATTCTGAACAAATCAGTGTAAGATAAGTTGAATAAAACAAAGAAAAGTTAGAAAAGTTTATCAGAAAGTACTTATTTAATGTAAACAAAAACCAAATTCTTTTTGTTGTGAAAAATTTGTAAAAACAAAATTTAATTTTAAAAATTGCAGTTAAAAATTTTTTTAAATATTGGTAATTACACATTAATTGTAAAATAAAAATAAATAAGTAAAAATTACTTATATAATATTATTTTTTTAATTAATTACAGAAATACAATAATTACTTGAAAAATTATTATTATTTCAAAGTTTGCAATAAAATAACAACAGCTGATCAACAGTGCGCAGTACTATATTAGTGTTTAAAATGTTTGTAAGGTACATTAAGTATATTGGGTACTGTGGATTGTAATGTTGTTAGTGAAGGTTTTCTGTGAATGTTAGTTAACGTGATTGGTATTAGTTAGAATGCTATTGCTATATGCTGCATCTGTCTGGGCTCACCGCTTGGCTTTTCGGTATTATGCGAACATTTTGCTGTGGGCCCAGTGACACCTCTTGCTGGCTGATATAGACGGTTATAGAACAGTCTCACGGGAGGCAGTCTGTGTTATAGCCGGAGTCAAACCAATAGATATCTTGGCTAATCAGCTTAAGGAACGTTACATTTCCAAGGTAAATTACCTATTGATGTCAGAACGAAAACAGGAGATTGAAGACCGGGCCTTGCATCTTGGCAGGTCAGGTGGACGAATCCCCCACAGGTTGCTACACGCATGGTGTATTTCCTATAATGTCTGATTTAGGTGTGATTGGATGGGTTTCCCCAATCAGTACATCACATAGTTTCTCTCTGGGCATGGTGCCTTTCGGATGAGTTTGGCTAGGTTTCGTTTGGTGGATTCAAGTCAATGCCCGGATTGTGGGACTGATGATACAGTGCACCACGTTCTCTAGGTCTGTCCCCGATATGAGGTCAAACATTCACAAGCTGTTAGGTAACTTGAGAGAATACATTCCTCTCTGGATCTCCGTATTAACTGGATGATCCACGAGGAATGGTCTATAATGGCTGATTTTCTTCATGCCGTTGCAGTGTGTAGGTCTGCAGAGGGAGTTTAATCGAGGTATTTGATTGTGGTAGGACCCGGATGGTTAGGGTTCCAGCCTAGGCATTGGATTGGTTGGAGGTAGGTGCATTGGCATTGTGCCACGGTTATATTGGTATTATTTGTGATTTGATTTGGAACTCCCACTGGTGCGGGTGGCTGCGCTGCTGGGGTATGGTAGCCCGTGCGACTAGAGACGTGGCTTTGTTCCATCGGTGGCGGTCCTGATTGTGACTTGTAATGCCACGCATTACTCCATGATGGGACTGGGGTATGTCCCCAGCTCCTGCACGGACCGGAATGAGGTTACTTCCCCCCCTTGTTAGGTGACCTAAGTTAGGTTGACTTATTTGGGTGTAGGTCTGAATTTCTATGTTGCATAAAACATAATTTTGATTGGTCTGAGTGTAGTACTGATTTAACTTTCAACTCGTTTGTTTTCTGAGGCATTCACAGTCACAAACGGTGCTGTCAGATCTGACTAGGCGCAGGGTTCGTGCTTCCGTGGTTTTGGTCAGTTAGTTTGAGGGTGAATGTGAATGTTAGGTTGGATGTGAAGATGTTTGTTTGAAGCCCATATGAAGGCAAAATTTGATTTGTGTTTTATTGATGCAAATGTCTGCCGAGACATTTACATCGATGACATCCTGACTGAGGCCTGGCTGATGACTGTGAGATGTAATCAGTTACAAAGTCTAAAGATGACCTCCTGTAAAGCTCCTCAGGGCTCAGAACAGAGGGGGTGGTGTGGCAACCGGTATCACAAGGTGGGTGTTCACCTACGCTCCAGATGTGCCCTTAGACATATTGGCGGACAGATATCGCGAATTCAAGAAGGATCTTGTTAGATGCATTCGTGAAAAAGAGATCCTGGAAGAAGCTAATTGCTGATGTAGAAATGGATCCATGGAACAGGCCTTACAACATACTGGTAAGGAAAGCCGTAAAGCCAAGAGCCCCTTTCACTCAGGATGTCCAGGAGTTTACAGTATAATAGACAAGCTCTTTCTTCTTTGAAAGGAGCTTGGGATTGATGATAGAAGTGATGGAGAGAGCTTGCCTCCTTCACTTCACATTAGCTATTGGTGGCAGCATCACGTTTACCTCTGACTAAGGTGCCGGGTCCGAACTGGATGTTAGACATGTTGGGTCTGGAAGATATGTTCTGCCTGGAGGATATTCAATGTATAATGCTAACGGGTGTTGAAGAATGGGGATTGGTCGAAAACTACATTAAAAAGGTGATGGATAGATTACATATGTATGAGGAGACTCGCCAGAGAACGAGATGTCGGTGGGTGCTGGGGCAGACAGGCCCACAGCTGAGCATTTAGGGGGGGCCCCCTGAGCATGTGGGGGTCAACTTTGTGTGATGAAGCCATAGGCACTCCGCATACCAGCATCTGACGGCGTGATACTCCCCACTTTCAGATGCAATGCTCCCATGAGCGGTCCTAGAAAGGGAAGGGGAAAAAAGATATAAATTGTTGAGAACTCTTTTCACAATATATAATAACTATAATTCCTTTTATGTTTGAAATTTGTTGGATATGAAGATTCAAAATTTCATTTCATATCTGAGGTCGGAGGACCAAAATGTTCAAATCAATATTGCCTTGATTTAATACCTCAGTTAGGTGTGAATTCTATATCTTAATTTCACTGGTTCATAATTCAAACAAATAATAATCCCTTGGTTAGATGTGAATTCTATACCTTAATTTTGATGGTTCATAATTCAAATAATAGTAATACTTCAAACAAATAATTCATAATAATATAATTCGAATAAATAATTGTTCAGCCATGATAAATATAATTTTTAAATTTTACACTATAAAATATTACGTTATTGAATATGCTATGAGTTGAATATATTATACATGATGATAGTATGAATTGTAGGTGAAGAATGAATAATATAATAAATTAGATACATTATTAATATAAAATATCAGCTGGTAACATGGCTAGCTGAATATAACCAAATTTACTTTTACAAATAAATAAGAAGAAAGAGACAGTTTATGTATTTACTTTTACAAATGAATAAGAAGAAGAAGAGACATGAGTATTAATAATTTGAACATCCATGAACTTTTGCAAAAGCCATGTTTTAGCAAATAAAAATCACTTTGTATTATAAAGAATTGATGAAAATATAGCAAAACACTAATAAATCTGTGAAACACAACACACAGTGTAGACCAAGTGAAGCTAGAATGAGTAAGATTTTAAGCTCTGCAGTAGGCAGCAACAGTTGTCTGTACCATCATACAGACATGGTACGTGTCTACTTCTCATGATACAGTATATATATTTATTTATTTTTTCTTTCTTATGCATGTTTGCTTATTGTTTAAAAGTAAAAATACAGAAACTATTCTTAATTATAACCAATAGTTAAACAAAATGAGTTTATTATAATTTTTTTTTTACAAATTTACGATTTATCTAAAACCTTTACAAGGTAACACAATTTCAACAGTGTATTTGAAATCAGCTCCTAAATTACAGTGAGAAAAGTTGTGTAAGATGTTAGATACAAATTTCATGTTGACTAAGTGCTGTTGTACTGAATTATTATAAAAAACTTTTTTCCTGATAGTGATTGATCACATTTCTTTGAAAATTGGAATGAGGTGGAAGGAATTTGCACGCTATATCAATATGGAGGAAGAAGAGATAGAAGAAATTGATGATTGTTCAAAATTAAATCAGAGAGAAAAAGCCAGAAAAGTAAGTTATTTCTCAGATTTATAAGATAATGTAATTTAGTAAAAAAATAAACACGTAAATAAAAGGAAAAAATAAAAAAATTCTATAATCTTTTTTATCTGTACATCCATACCAATGAGATTTTTATGTAGAGTATTTTTTTTTTTTTTGTTTTTATAAAATTTCAGAACACATGTACTTCCTGATTTTTATTTAATTTTTAAATTGGTGTAATACTATGAATTATTTTTTCTAATCAGAAAATTTGTATTTTTTGTATTTACCCATTAGTATGCAAAGACTGTAAATTATATACCCACTGGGTACATGCATTTATGTACAAGTGCAAGCTGTTGTAGCCACAATAGGACATGACACACATTCATTCCTAATTCAAAGAAATATAAATAATGTAATGACTTTATTGTAGGTCTGTTTATTCAAAATTGATCTTACTGTAAGTAAAATTTGAGTTTATTGTTTAATTAATTCATACATTAAAAATGATTTCAAATAAATGTTTTACACTTAAGTTATTGTTACCTCGATAGGCTCTTTGCTATTTTCAGATTATCAGGAGTTCCATTTATCTCCATCAGGAATTTTATAGTTCTGAACGGTCTAGATGAATAGGTGTATGCCATAGTTATATAATAGTGTTTTGCACTTAACATAAAAGTACGATTTCATTTTTTTAAATTATAATTGATTTTTTCTTTTTAATACTAGCTTTTTTTGTTTCAGTGTTTAAATTTATTATTAAAGAAAGAAAATCCTGACTCTGCAAAGACTATTATTTTGGAAGCATTAAAAAAATCAAGGAGAAATGATATTAGAAAAGAAATTGAGCTAATGTTTTAATCAATTAATGAAACTCTTCATTCGACTGCAGTATATTTTTATACTAACAGAGTATGCACATTTTTATACAGATTTTATTGTTATGATGATGCTATTTATTGTTTTTATCAAAAAATTTATTTGAAAAGGGTATGTTTTTTGTTTATTTCATCCTCTTCAAAATAATATCTAGATATTATGTACCTATTCCAACAGTTTTTCATCTTCAAAACATTTCTTTTAAATTTCATTAAGTGATTTCATTTTGTCTGTTACAGTTGCAAAACATGATTTCTGTTTTGCCATTTGTGAAGAGAAAAGTCATATAAGAGTCAAATTTCGTGAACACAATGGTGGGATATTATCTTTGGCTGAAAACTAAAATGAACAATTACATTTAGGTGGTCAGTTAGTGTATTTTTTATAAATTGTACTCTATATCTGTTTTTTATAAATAGCTTCATGAAAACAACCTATAATGGACAAATAATCCATATTAACTGTAGTACTTCATGGTAAAAGATCATGGAACACAATACCACAATAATCGAAGAAAACGGTAATAACTTGAATTTTAAAATTGATCAAACCAGATTGCTTTGATTACTTGGGAGCTCTCATTGAGCCTTTATTTGATGAAGTCATACCCATGTATGATTTTCTGACATTTATGAAGTATTTGAGCAATTTTGGACGATTAGCAATCAATGTTTACTAATGATGCAGTTTAGTCAAAATAGAACATACAGACCATACAACATACCAATTTCTTTACTAATTACTTTAATTTTTCATCAGTCATTGGTGTGTATTGCATTCCAACTCTATCGTCTTCAACTAATTCACAACTGTTCTTTTTTATTATTTATAATAAAACTGCACAGTCCTGGTTACTAGAGCTTTTGCCATATTGCCTCTACATTATGGTTAATGGTTAATCTAACTATTTTAAAAATAATGTCCCTAAACAAAACACAAGTTTCTGACCTGTGTATCAAATCAATTAACTATCAACTTTTTTGCCCAGTATCTTTGCACATGTATAGTATAACCAGGAAGTCACTGTACCCCTAAAGTTAACAAAAAATATGAGTTATTATATGTGTTTAAAAAATACAGTATTTTCATTAGGGTTGGTTGGCAACAGGTTTTTACATCACATCAACACCCCATTTTGCAACTCAAACAAGAGAGCGAGTGAATATTCTGTATGATCTTGAAATCAAGGTTACCAACTGCAATAAAGAAATTATTTTTTAGAAAACCAATACCACGTGACTTTCAAAACAGTAGTAACAAGTTAGTTGCAGTAAGAAGTACAGGGATTTCTCAGATGTGCAGTACTTAATACATTTTTTAATATATTTTTACTTTAAAAATTCAAGCAGTTAAACCATGCAGTTTAAACTATTTAAAAAGTTTAAATGGTTTAACAAACTTTAAATGCAATAATTATAAGTTGGACTGTATTTTTATAGATTGTGTTGTTACCAGTTTTTTTATAATCTATTAAAATCTGAAAATATAACTTTCATGGAACGTCACTGCAGTCATTAAGTAATACTAAATGCAAACCTTATTTAAAAACAAAAAATTTAGTTTTTTGTTTATTTATAATAATTATATTGGTTTTTATTCTTAAAGTTAGTACAGCATTAGATTATATCTTAAAAATAATTCATTATTATATTATCTTTTATTTTATTACTTTTACATTCAGATTGATTGTGTTCAGGATGTCTGGAAATTTTTGGCAGGAATAATTTTTGACAACTTTTTGGAGTCTAATCTGAGGCACCCCATACTCCACGTGAAATTCAATTCTACCTTTGGAGAAAAAACCAAGGTTCTTCCTATCCGACAGATAGAACTAGAGAGAAGAAACATCTCCTTTTACTGGAAGAGGGTGATACATGACTATCTAGTTCTTATGTTATGGCTTTCCACTTAATGCTGTTGAACGTGCTCCGAATATCATGAAGACTAATAGTGGTATCTTCCTGGTATGCCTGGAACTGTGCACAGCTGTGTCTATGGAGTTGACTCTTTTAAGTGCATTTATTGGTGATCTCCCTTCTTGAAAGCCAAACTGGTGATCTGAGAGACCACTAGCCACCTCACCTTCCTTCTTAAGTCTATTCAATAGGAGCGCCTCAAAAGGTTTCCCCAATCTGTTTCACCAGGTTTCTTCAGCAAAACTAACCTGGCACACTTCCACTCTACTGGGATAAACTCGCTGTGAATGATGTAGTTGACTGCTTGCAACACTGTCAGTGGGTCAACTTCCAACAGGGCCTTCACTGGTTCTACCAGAATCCCATCTGGCCCAGGACTTTACTGGCTCATAACTTGTGACTAGCTTTATGAAGCTCTCCAATTGTGAATAGAGGGATTTCCATTGCCATGCTGTATTTCAGTTTGATGCTGTATCTTCCCCCTTTGAGAACAGCGTCCTAATTATCTCTTGGAGTAACTCCTGGGACAAAATGGGTAACTTCCTGTCAAATGATTTATACTCGTTTCCCCAGGGATCCTCATTGACCTTGCAGAGTTTCACCCACTTTTTCTTTTTGGACTGTTCAATCACCAATCTCATATCAGCTCTGCATTTGGAGAGCCAGCATCTAGCCTGAGTGGTGTCAATGCCAATGTCAGCCCTTTTCTTCCTCTGGAGGGCCCTCCTGGTCTTTCTACATTCCTTCCGAAGACTGGTGATTTCTGTATTCCACTAATAAGTTCCATGCTTGGTGGAGTGTCCACACGGTACATGAAAATCTTCAAGTGCCTCTGTAAGGATCTCTGTAAGTCCGTCTGCATCCACGGAACCCTCGGAGAGCTTCTCTTTCAGTATTTTCTTGTATGGTACTATGTCCTTATGTTTCAGCCTGCAAGCCCTGAGGGATGTGTCCATTCCACACTTGGTCTTGGTTGTCTCAAACTCGATGTAGAGGTGGTCACTCAAGAATCTCCTTCTCCAGTACTTTCCACCCTTGAAGTCTGTTTTACACCCTCTCGTGGTCAAAGGTATTATCAAGGATACTCAAAATATCTCCTCTACTGAAAGTGGCTACCCCTTCTTTGTTGGAACAGCCATGGTTTCTGCTAGGATGGTTCCTCTATGGTGGTTAGTGGTACTGCAACCCCCATTCTTCGCATTGGATGTTGGAAGTCGCCAGCCACAATGCATGGATACTTGCTGCCGAGGATGATTTTAATGAGTTCTTCCCCCCTTTGTTCGAATTCATCGATATCTAGATTTGGTGAATAGTAGCAGCTGAATATCCGTAACTCAGCAGTATTGACCCATGCAAACCCACAACTCTGGCCTGTGTTCGAGATCGCTACTTTCTGTCCCACACGGAGAATGGCAGCATCTCAACAATCATCCTTGACCCATTTCCAGTCTTCAGTGACAGCAAGATTAGGATCGCTGATGACCAGGTCACCCTCTCTTTTCTTGGTAATAGCCCACAAGTCATGAGCGCCCTTGCTTCTATTTAGATTAGTTTGGAGTACCTTCATTTTGGGGTTTTGTCACACTTCTTGCTACCAATGTTGTATCCCTCCATTCCACAGTCGATGCACTTTGTTCCTGCTGTGCACTGATCCTTGCCACCGCAAGGATCAGTGCAGTACACCTACTGCACTGCAATTGAAGCACAATTTGAACTGGTCCAGCCCCTTGCAGTCGGTCGCCTTATGTCCTGTTGACAAACACCTGAAGCATCTCTCTTCTGTGTACTGCAGAGATACTCTGTAGGAGACCCAACCAATGCGGATTCGCCCTTTCTTAAGAATGGCTTACCAGAAGGGACAGTCATGGTCGTAACTTTGATAGAATCAAAGGCTGGCCTGGTCAAAATGATCTTAGCAGATCCACTAGTTCCTACAGCTGCCCACATACCTAATTTGATTTCACTGTAGAGGTAACCTTATCTATATCTTTGATGAGTAGGTGGACAAGCCTCTCTTGCCTGCCACCCATTGACATATCTACTCTCTCCGTTTCTGCCAAGAAACGGACTTTTTGAGTCTCTTCACATCACCCTTGTTGTTAATCCTTATCTGAAGGTCTTCTCTGGAGCCCTATTTTGCTGAAAGGATCTCTTCTGCATCCTCGCCACGTAGGACTTGCCTCAAGGAGGTCTGCATAAGATCTTCCTTCTGCTTTCACTAGAACTGTTGTGGTTGAAACTTCGGTTGTTTTCTTTTCATTTTTCTTACCGTGGGCTTCTTTGTCTGGTGCAGGATTCTCTTGAGGTACCAGAGAAAATTTTAGACCTCCAGCCATGAAATTCCACGACTCTTCTCATGGTTTGCTCTATATTGTCAATGACCCTGTTGCCTTTCCTTAGAATCATGTTTACTGCTCATTTCTTCGCCCTCATCCATGTTGACTGTGACCACATAATTAATCTTACTGTGGCAGTCAACTCAATTTCCTCTCCACTTAGGGCCTCAGCACTCGATTTTTCAACCGAAACCTGACCTGCTTTTTGTTTGTTTTTTTGGATTAAACTCTTAATCCAAGGAATTCCTGCTTCTGTATTCTTCTACAGGCCTTGGTCCATCTTTATGTCCAGATCGATAACCATTACTGTTCCCACTCCATTATCTAGAACAGGTTCAGTGACCAGCTCAGTATAACTAAAAAACTCTTTGGCCAGCACTTGGTACAAGTTTAGCTAAATTGACCTTGTCAGTCTCCTTCTCGAGCGCTGCCCTTATCTCTTGACTGGAGTTGGTGGAGGGAGTCTGAGTGGCAGACTCTAACATCTTTCATCTTTCCTGAGCCCCAGCTTTCGGCCTTTGGAGAAATATGCCAGGAGCAGTGAAGACCCTCTTCATTAAGTCACCCAGCTTCCTGACACATTTTTTTATCTCTGTCTTGGTGAAATTCATCATTTGAGCTGTTTGGTTTACATAACCAGCTCAAGCGACGACCCAAACATATCTCTATCAACCTTCCTCTGTTGTTCTCCTGAAGTGCCGGTTCCTTCGCCTTTTACAGGTGAACTTGGGAGGCTTTTTCTTGGCCTGAAGATCGTGTCTCGTCCTTTTGCATTTCATCAAAGAAATAATGTCTAAGTTGCACAAAAACAGGTCTAAGACTACTGTAACCAAGATGGTTGCCACCTATATTAGTCAACATTTGGGAAACCAAAAATGGTTTGGATTACCAAAACTAGCACGAAAATAGTTTTGCCACGTGCTTAACCTAGTTTATTGATTAATGTTATTCTAAATATTATATAATGCAGAATTTAGTTTAGAATACTGTTAATTAATTTCACTATGTATGAGTTTATTACCTTGAAACTTCACTAATCTAATAACATGCAGTCATTACAAGGAACATGAAAAATACAAAAAAAGATAATTGCGAGTGTTGAAAATCTGTAAATTAATGATTTTGTTTGAAGGTTAGAACAAAAATGAAAGTTCAGTTTTTTCTTCTAGAGCCCATAAGTTAATTTTCAGCTTTTACCATTACTACAGTGTATCATATGTTGATATACTGCAAAAACATATTTTTTAATAAAATAATGACAGAAAATTAGTTAATTCTATATTTATCATGGTACTTAACATACATTTAATTAAAAATTATTTTAAAAATCATGCTGTTAGTGAAGAATATATAGAATCATTAAGTAAAAATCTGACTTTTGCTATCAACCATTAACTATCTCAACTGATAATATAAAAAGATTTGAAGATATATACATGAATTAATGTAAATATTGCATAATGCAACTATAATCTATATTGTAATTAATTTTAATAAATTATTATTTATCAATATTTTGATTTATTTAAACTGTTTTAAAAAAGAATTATTGAAGATGGGTAGATTACTTTTTCTTAACTTCTCTGTCAGTTTAAAAAGTTTTTAATGGCTTGTTTTCAGAATACATATATTAGTGCTTCAAGATCTGTTCAGACCCAATAATGTAGCTTCACAAATGTAACTGCATTTCTATTAATCATGTCTGTCTTGAATTGATTCCTTAATTATTGAATACTACAATTGATCGAAGTTGTATTAGCAATATGATTGTTGACAAATATGTATTGTTTTTGTTTTATCATTTTTCATTCAATAATCAATGAAATTTTCAGTTTTGTTAATTATAATATTAATATTTTTAAGTTCATCCTCTTCAAAAATCCAGTCATGTCTTGAAGAGACATGACTTCTTTTCTTTTTACATGAATGATAAGGGGTGTTGTCCAAGACAATAACCGAATTATCTTCCAGAGGAGGTAATCCATTAATAGATTCATCCTCGTAAATCACATTGTTCACCGAAGCAGCACAACTTCCACTTATGTTAGCGGTTTATTAATGTCATCTGAAATCAATGCCATTTTTTTACTCATAATTCGCTTTTGTAAGTATTTAAAATGTGTTTTTCTCCACGACATGGGGCTTTTTTGGAGGGGATATGAGTAATCATGCACTATTATCAGTTGAATTGGATCAGACATTGTATCAAAGTAACTTGTCGTACAGACAGATCTAGGATTACACTACACTCACATTCCAATAAACTTTAAAAAATTGCGTTATATTAACTTTAAATAACATAAGAGTAAATAAATAAACACAAAATTGAACATGAGAACAAAGTAGTGATCATATGAAAAGATCAAAGGTTTTAGTAGAACTGAGAAGATTAACGTAACAACTTTTGCTTACATTGACTACTATATGACAAATAAATGATTATATTGTTGTATATAGATATCGACCTTGTTGTGAATCGAATCGGCATTGATGCAAGGGTCGTGACTCAGCAGATTCATTATGAACTTGCTCACACAAAGGTGACCTTTGGTTTTTTACAGTATAGTTAAGTGTTATAATTCAAATTATTAAACAAGAAATACTTTTCAACCATGTGAACAGTTATTAACAACAAAAAAAAACTTTCTGTGGAAGACCAACTTTTTGTCCCCAACCCCTCACTATTTTGAAACTCTGAGTTTGCCCCTGATTTTCAGAACACAACATACTACATACATTTGATTAATGAGTAGACCAGGCCATACACACAAGTCTCAACTCACTCGCTGCATAAGCATGTATGAAAAATACACCGGTACATAATCAACATAACCTCTTGTCAAATAGACAACATAATCTCAAATTGAGATTAATTAGACATAATTTAAGAACAATTTAAATAATTTAATTTAAGCATTATTTAAAAATGACTTCGCTCAATCTTATCAGATTTTCTCATGCACAACTCAGATACACTATTAATACAGCATACAAAAATTTTCTATGAAGTTGATCAAGTAATTTTGGAGATTTTCAAGCCACAAAATTTTAAACATGAATGGTATTTTGGAGACTTTTGAGCCATAAAATTTATACTGAATTATATTTCCATATTCTTCATATCTCAAAACATAAAGAATTTCAATTTCATCCCCCAATCACACTCTGTGACTGAAAGTAATGCTATACTTTTCTTTTTATAAGTCTTTAAGAAAACAGTAGTCAAATCTGGTGAATAATGATGATGATGATGATGATATTAATATTAGGGTTATTAGAATAAAAATAATTTGCACATCCAAATCTAACTGTTATCCCCTTTAAATATGACTCTTGTGAATTTACAAACTTAGTGCAGTGTTTCTAATTGTTCAAAACACTTCTGATATCTGCTTTCAGATTGCAATTCATTAAGGGAAGACCATATCCCTTAATGTTAATACCTAAAATGTTTGTACCTATATATATATATATATATATATATATATATATAAGTTAATTTCTTTTAGCAAGTTTTCTGTGTAGCAAATTTTCATAAAAGTCAAATATAATTTTTGCCGGTAAATTTATAAGACTATTAACATTCGGACACAGAAATATTGTTAAAATAATTTTTTAACAAGTCAGTATGATAAGATAATAAAAATGCTGACAGTACACAAAGTTGTAAAAATTAAATTATGAGATGACAAAAATAATCTGCAATAGCTTTATCACCCATTCGAAGTCCACTTTTTTCATTGCCAGGATTCAGCATCCTTTCTTCCAAAAGGGACATTTTAGCAATTTGGGCCTTCATGGGGATGTTTACTTTCAGTAGAGTTTTGTATTTTCCCGTTAGTACATTTTTTTAACAATATAACCTCTGTGTTTCCTCAGTCCTAAGAGCCAAATTGTACTTGCACCATGTAGTGTCCGAATCTGGACAAAGTTGATGGCGAAGCTGTTCATTATTTGATGATACATGATACAATATGTAGCCCAAACTGCTTTTCTCATGTCTGATACACTCACTGTTTCTTTTGATGGCTAAACCATAAAATGTTTGACGTCTGAGTAGCAGCTTCATCAGTCAGTCTATTTTTGTCTCCTGTAGTTTTGCCATCAGAAAGCCTTTTACTCTGGGATTATAATTCTCTTAATCTAGTGTCCATTATCTTTTCAATATGGCCAATGCATTCTAATTTGTCAACTTTAATATCAGGGCCGTACAGAGATGGCATTACATAGTACTTGGAAAGCCTTTGTGTCATCATTTCCTAAATACTCAACATACCTTACATATATATATATATATATATATATCTTTTGATTATTGAAACATATCAAGAGAAACTTCTATGCCACTGCTCACCCAGATAATTTTGGCTTTACAGTTGTCTACTTGCATAATAGTCAATCTCTGAGGATATTTACAAAAACAATGGATATTAGAGAAACTACTCCATTTAGAGGGGTATGACCTCTTTTTTGCCAGTACTCAACTCTAGAACTTCCTCCACAGCATTTGACATTGAAAGTGAATATTTTCACATATTGTTCTAAGGTACCTCTCATAATCATAATATTAGTTTGGTGGTGGTGACAACCAGTTGATTAAGAGAAGACAAAAAATTAAAAAAAAAATTACAATCAATAAGTAAGAACAATAATTTTAAAGTGGAAGTTTCAAATATTATTTTAAGGTAAATGATGTTTTCAATATTTTTGGTATGGACTTCCCTTAAATGAATGCTTAGGTAATAATCAGAAATTATAGGAAGCTATATTTCTTTCTCAAATTCATCATATACATGGTGGATTTGAGAAATTTCATGTTTAGTTAAAAATTTCTAAATTACATTAAGGAATGGTGTTGAGTTTCCAATTATCTGAACCATCACAATATTGCTAGTTATTTCTTTTAATATTTTCTTGCCTGTATTTTTTTTTAAATTTTATTAATATAATGTGTCTAAACAATTTATATAACTAGTGCTTTCTTACCAAAAGGATATTGGAAAAAATAATGATACTAAATAATTGTGGTAATTCAAAGATTTGGTCTTTTAAATTAAAATTTACAGTGGAAGACAACTAAATGCTTCTTGATGATAATATTATTTATATGACTTTCTGAAGCTTTCATGTTTAACATAAAAACGTTTTTCAACAACATCAAAATTACACATCTTAAAACGTACTTCTTATCCAGGATATTGATTCATTTTCTACAAAGTTATTATCTACGAGGAAAATAACAATAAATTTGTCATTTAAAGCTTACAAATTGCTGTGAATATTTTTAAATGAACTTCTATGTGTTCATTGAAAGATCATTTATTTCCCAATATAATCTATTTATATGTATATTTACTATAAGTGATATTACTATTTGTGAAGCACACATTTTATGTAAACAACTGATTCATTTTAACATTTGTATGAATCTATTGATTATATTTAGTTAAATATTTATTATTAACAACAATTAGTTAAAGCCATCTGAGATGGCTTTATAAGTTTTTTTAAATTCAATAATTTCATTAAATTATTATTACCAATGCTGAATCCTACATATCAATTTTGCTAAACTCTAAACGTTTTACAGTACTGTTACACAACTTGTGGCTTTTGGCTTTGTTACATTAAATTTAAAATTGTTCCCATGTAAATCTGTCAACAGACCTGTAACAAATTTATTGATAATAAATTTATATATTGCTTCTGGACACAACCATGTTGTTTGACAAATAGAAAACCAATTTTTACGGTAACTACAGTTTATATTTTGCTGATCCTGTGACTCAAGCCTATGTACAGAAATGTAGTAAAGCATAATAAAAAATTGGTCTTTTCATATTGTAAATCTTTTCTTTAAATAGAAAAGATTTACCCCATATTTGGGTCATAAAATTTCTCATTGTTTTAGAAAAAAAAAGTTAACACAAATTTTATAGTTTTCTATTACCATATAGAACAAGTAGTTTCTACCATAAAATTTAGGTTTTTTTATTATTACTTTATTAACAATACTACAAAAAAATTTTATTTTCTAATTGCTAAAACAGTTGATAATCTATAATTTGTCAGTACTACAGCAGTTTTCTGATAAACTATTGTTGCTAATAATAAATATTTAACTAAATGTAATCAACAGATTCATACAAATATTAAAATGAATCATTTGTTTACATAAAATTTGTGCTTCACAAATAGTAATATCACTTATTTTATAAATAGATTATATAGGGAAATAAATGATCTTTCAGTGAACACATACAAGTTCATTTAAAAATATTCACAGCAATCTGTAAGCTTTAAATGACAAATTTATAGTTATTTTCCTCGTAGATGAATATTTTTCTTTACCAAAGTGTAGTTATGAGGTAAGAAATAATAAATTTCTATATGTAGGGACACAAACATAATTTTTTATCTTTCTGATATCTGAATTTAAAAATGTAGTTCATGCTGTTCTCTGCTACTATTTGGGAATGTGAGTTATATCTTCACCAGCAAGATATTTTCCATAAGTTTGATATTTTCTTTAATGTTTTACTTTTATTTTTAAGCATGTTACATTAAAGTTTAATTTATTTAATGAACATGATAGTTGTTTTTATCGAACCAATATTTTATTACTTTCATAAGTTTTTACACCTGAATAAGTTTAATATTTTTATACATGATTTATAATGATGTTATTTATTAAGTGGTACTCAACATCAGTCACAGACAATTTAGCTTTCTGAGTATTTTCAAGACTGAATGAATCTCTTTTAAATTTTTTGTTTCAATGCAATTATTTGTTCAAAATAAATAATATATGAAGCATAACAATATAAAATATTATTGATGAAGAGGAAAATGATCTAAACTTTTACGACAGGTTTAAATAAATAGCTAAAACTAATAATCATAGAGCATTTTATTTCTTTATCTGCAGTTTAAAATAAACTGATGACTGATAAAACTATACAAGACTTGTGTTAAAACATTACAAAATTGTAAATAAAAAAAAAATTTATTATACATAAATATATCATTAAGTCATCATTAATACAATGTACAAATAACAGCATAATTAATTAAGACAAACCTAACGTTTGTTAAAATAATTTATTAACAGGAGTCTTCAAAGTAAACTAGAGACTGTTATATGCTGCTGCCCTTAACACCTAATATACTTATACAAAACCTTTTATGGTGATGATAAAATGTAAAAAAAACTTTAAGATATAATATGAAGACATGTGGATGCGTTAAAGAAATAACTAAATACAAATTTCCATAAGTAAATACAAATTTTAAAAACTGAAAAAACTATTTTTTGAACTCTAAACTACAGTAATAATTTACAAATTTATCATTAAATTTATACTAAATTTTTTTTTACAGTAAAACTTCTAGATCCCTATTAAATTAGATTTCACTTTATACTGTACATCTGTGAATAGACTCTTCTACACTAGTATATTTTCTGGTCTTATGCTGGGTTTTTTTTATGAATATTCACATAATATAATATTAGGCAAATTTATACAAATGATGTAATAACACGGTGTAAATATTGCAATAAAAAATAAAAATAAATAAATAAATAAAATAAAATAAAAATAAATTTACAAAGTTAAAATTTAATTGATTGAAAATAAAAAGAGGCAATTTCAGAAAATACAACTACAATATATTGTAGTCAATCTATAATTGTGCAATAACAGAGGATGAAAAATGTGAAAGAAAATCTGATAGCATTTAGTCATATTAAAAGATAATGTAATGTGGTTGAAATGAAGGTTAGAACTAAAATGTTACCAAAGAGCAGTACTCCTTTATTGGGAATACTACATCATCTTCCAACAGTGAAATGTGTTTGGAAGCTAATCAAGGAGGTATAGTTTTCCTAATTTAGCTAGAAGAAATATGATTTGAGCATACAATTTTATAAAATAGACAAAATAATCAGTTAAATTATGTTAGACACCAACAGCTATCACTCACTAGTAAATGTTAATGTTAACTTTTTTAGTGAACAAGCTTCTTAAATTTTTAATTTATGTCGTTACCCTTTAGCATTTTATCCTTAATTGGCAATGCTAAATTTACAGGATGCTATTTCAGGTATTGTGAAACCATCGGAGATCTTGATTTATGATTTAATTGTATTCTTCAATGTATTTAATTTACAAACCACTGTTTCATAAGTCACAATTGTCAAAAATTAAAAAAAAAAAGTATTATATCTAAGCTAACTTTTTTGTAGTCTTAACTGTGAAAAGGTAGATTAGAAAATTTCCGTTTTAAATTTAATGAAAGAATTACTGTTCTGAAAATCTTATGTATGATATAGCTGAAGAAGTTAAACAGTCAGTCACTTTAAGTAACAAAGATGAGAAGAATCAAAGAATTTAAGAGGTACAACTTAATAAGTTATACAGAAATTATTTTCTAATCATCTGTCTTTTAAGTTTTATTTTTTTTTAGTAATTTTTGAAGATTTGAACAATAATGTTTTAACCAAAACTAATTTTCAAATTTATAGTATTTTATTCACTTAAAAGAAAAATTTTTATATAAAACTTTTTATACTCATACATTCATATAATTTTTGTCCAAATTCTATCAGGACTTAGTTTGTGCTATCAACTGTTAACTCAAATCAACCTTTTTTTTGGACAATTGAATATTCGATTCTCATAATGACGACGGGCACCTCTTCATAAATCCATTTTGTAGATATTATTGCTTCTGATTTTTAGAACGTGCCAGGCTCTAAAGCTAGTATTTGATGGAGTTATTAAGGGGAAACAGGATTTCTGCCATCCTTTTAGCTTGCATCATACATTATGTATATTATGAGGAGTATTGTTATAGCTTACAGTAGTAAGCAGAGTATTTTTATATCATGTGCTTTGAACTAGAATTATTTACTCCCATCTACCTTCATAATAAAAAAAATATATTCTAAAGGTAGTATTTGATGGAGTTATTAAGGGGAAACAGAATTTCTGCTATCCTTTTAGCTTGCATCATACATTCAGATAGCAGCTTTGTACCTGGAGCAGACATTTAAAAAGCACAATGTACAGAAAAATAAGTAATATTGAGGGAAATCCACTTTACAACCTGCATACTCATCACATCAGGAAAAATGCCATGCATATAAATTGGACGACACCTGATCTGCCATAAACAGAAACTTTGTCCATTACTTTTTTTTTACGTACCCATCGGTAAGTTGGCCTCAACACATTAGATAACACAATAGGCCTCAACACAATAGGCCTACATGTCAGCAGTTTTTCAGTTTAACTCTATTTTTTCAGGATAGAAGATAAAGAACCAGATCAGGTGGCGGTAAAAAATACATATTTAATAATTCACATCTGATCATAATTCAGAAAGAAGTGACACTGAACAAAATAGCAAGTTTCTGTCAAATTCTACTGGTTGGAAAACAAGGAGTGAGAAAATGAAGAACTTCAATAATATTCTGAATTCACATATGTATTCATTATTAACTGAGATTTAGGACAATTTTTTTTTAAATCTTATATTTTATAAAATAAAGAATCAAGTTTTTTTTTGTTATTTATAATTATTTTTACATCCTTAATTTATATAGTAACGCCATTAAGGCTGGTGGAAAAAGTAACTTTTAATTTTCAAACTGTACTGTATATCTTGTACAGTAATATCAATTACTTCAAAGTTTCCATTTTCTGCTTCATTCTTACTAAATTTCTAATAATATTTCTGTAAATTATGAACAAATAAAATGATAATACAAGCAGGTAGTTGTCATGTCTAAATTTTCCAATGTCATCATTTTCAGAACCTCTAGGAAAATTTACTGCCTTTATACAGTTTATTGCCAACATAATGAGTTCCACTTTCAAACCAATATGCATAGAATTTCTTCTATTGCTTGTAGTGCAAAATCGCATCTTGTTTCACATTGCATTCCTCTAAAGTATTCTATCAACAGTCTACTAACATGAAATTTTTCTTTGAATGTAAAGTCATGAAAATTTTCAAGTTGTTCTTCATTTAAAACTGTAGATTATTTACTTAATCTCCAAACTCAACATCTGTCACTGCTGCTGCTTGATGAACTTCTGACTATTTTCACCCCTCCATTTAAAAAAAATAAAATGCATGCTAACAATATTTGTCAAAAGGAATATTGTGAGCACTATGACAGGACAGCTACTAGTTGATTTATCAAAACACGAACTTAGGCACATCCTCCTCTACTGTTTTGCAATTTGCTCTTTTTAAACACCCAGACAAAACAATTTCCTTAGTTTAGGATTAAAGAGGTTCCACTGCATTTAATGTAGCCATAATGATTAAAGGCAATCTGATACAGAGTCAGAGGAGTAGGGAGTGAAGTGGTTTCCTGTTTCTCTTTTTAAAATATACATATATGTCACAAATTACAAAGTTGATGAAAAAGGCCCATAATTGATGTTAATTTCTTTAACTTTAAAAATTTTGTTTTTTGTCAAAAATATTTTATCATAATTCAGAAAGAAGTGACACTGAACAAAATAGCAAGTTTCTGTCAAATTCTACTGGTTGGAAGAAAACAAGGAGTGAGAAAATGAAGAACTTCACTGTAGATATCTTTGTTACTATTACCTTTGTTGCTTATGTAACTATATATAAGTGATAGTGGTTCATTGTACTAGTTTATCTATACTGATAATAGTACAATTATCTAAAGCTAATTTAAGGTTGTTATCTACAAGAAAAAAAAATTGTGTTAAAAGTGTTTGGATATTAAAGTGTTTTATTTTATAATTTTTTTTTCTAAATGACGCACATTTAAAAATAAATGTTACATCCTATAGGGTAAAATTTTGATTTTATGTACAGCTACATCATATTTTGATTGACAGTTTTAATTTAAATTGACTGGAGATAATCATTTGTTTAGATTTTTATTTATTGGTAACTACATAAAATATTGTAAATCTAGTGAGTGAATTTTGGGCCACAAGTAATTTTTTCTAATTTGTTCATCTGACATTTTATAATCAATACCTAGATAATACAACTAAAGTACAAATCATTTGTTTAAATCCAATGTTCACTGTCACAATTAGTAATTGTTAATGAATGCAGACATTTTTTTCAATATCATTAAGTTGTTTGTATCGAAAAAGAGTAAAAATCAAATAAAATAATAATCATTATAGTTATTATTAAATAAGTTTTTTTTTTGCAGGTAAACTTGATCAACTAAACAGCAATAAACAAGCTGTATGATAATCTGGAATATCTGACATACTGACAAAAATAAAATGGCCAAATATAAAACAATTAACAATGAAATGTTACTTACAATCTAGCAACAACTATTAATTGGTAAACAAAAATGATAAGAGTAAAACTGATGATAATTTGGTTAGTTATGTTATGCATCTATCACTTGATCTTAAAACACTGAAAAGGAAGCATGCAACATTATAAAAATTCTTAAGTGTAATATTATTAACAAGGCTTATTTTTTTTAATAAAAATTACATTTTTCATTTGAAGGTAATGATCAACATGTGTTCCCCACCAAAATGAGTTCAGGTTTTATCCTTAAATTGAATACATAAATAACAAATAAAACTCGTTTATTTACAATTAAACTTCAGATAATTAGAATGTGTTTAGAAGAAAAATATAAAATTAATAAAAAAAAATAACTCTTCCAGTTAGAATTATTAGACAGCAAATTAACTGTTATATTGCCAGCTACTTGTAAGCATTTGACTTTACTAGTATCAGTTGATTAACTCGTTGGCAAAGCAAATGAATTTAATTTGCAGTTGAAAAATAGGTGGTATGAATACAATAAAGTTTTATATACAGTAAAATCCCGATTATCTGATTGTACATCAAAATTATCTCAATAAAAAAAATTTTAAGTTAAGCTAATTAGCATATAAATAACAATTGCTCGGCACAAATATTAAGAAAGATGTTTTTCTAAAGTACAATTAACAAAATAGAAAACGAATGAATATCTCTAAAAAAAAATATTATAATACGTATATAATATGATATGAAACAAGAAGGTAATAATACCATTTTTTATTTAGTTGCAAATGTGCTGATAATATCAGGGGTAAAAATATAAAGGGAGGCAAATAATAAGAGGTGTAGGAAAAGTTAAAACACTTTTATTAATTATAAAAGCACATGATTATAAAAATACACTGTATGAAAAGTATTGTTTTAAAAAATGTATAACTAAAAAAAATATGGAAAATTTACAATATCTTTTAATAGTAGTGCAATAATTCTGAATGTGGTTTAATAGAATTAGAATGCACATCTAAATCATACAGTATTTTGTTGCAGTTGGGCTAAAGACACCTCATGCAAATACATAATACAAGCAATCGAGTAATTAGTTAACTAAATTCAGGTGTATGAATAATGGAAACATACAGATCAAAGAATAAAGAAAATGTGATTTGATTTCACCTCTTTTTAAAGTTCTGACATGTAAAACAACAACGTTATAAAAGTGGACAGACCACAGCTGATAAATGTCTATTGTTGATTCCACTGAATCATCATCCTCAATGTAAATGAATTTTTGTGTTTATCTGAATTAATTACACAGCATACACAAAATTTTAAAATAAGAAGCTTGAGATGTAATGGTACTAACACTTAACATTACATTACATCCTGCAGTATTTGTTTTAATCCCCAATACAATATCCTATGAGTAGATCATTTTACTGCACACAAGAATAAATCAATTTACTTTGGACAAAAAAAAAAAATTGGATTGGGTTATATATAAATCTACCAAACATCACAACGTGGGCTATAATAATATTTCTTTTTAAAATGAATCTTAGTACACTTGATCTTATATATAAATATTAAAAAATCTACAATAGGTTCAATAGAAGGATCATGGAATACGGATTAGGGTGGGGTGGGGGATTATTGCAAGCTTGTCTTTTTAGTTTCAACATTCTTGTTGAATGAAAAAAAATTTCCTCACTGATTTCGTCTCGGTACTCTGCTCTTCATTGCACTAAATTTGATCCAAATTTATTAAATGATCGATTAATTATCTCATATTAGATGTCTGTGGCAGTTTGGAATTTGACTGAGTATTTAACATTTAATTCACTATTTAACTGACTTGTTTATTGTTGAGGAACCAAAGGTCTTTTGTGGACTATAGTACCATGAATATTTTTATAACATTGTAAAATGTTATTTCAAACTGCAAAAACCATACGGTCACCAAATAAATGGTAATAAACCTGGATGCACAAGGGTCTGATAAACGAGTATACTGTATATTTTACACACTTTATTGCAACAAGCTAATCAACAGTAACAAAACAGAAAGCAATATGAAAATATTTAAATATTAAAACTTTATAAGCAGATATCTCTTTTGTACATTTCATTTAAAAAAATAGAAATCAATTAAAAAAGATACAAATTTTCACAACGAAGATTAATAATTATTTTAGTCGATTATCAACCATTCTAAATAAAAGTAACAAATCACTGTAAAAAACTATGAGCAAAATTAAATTAGCTGATAAACCAATAAATATAAATAATAGTTAATGCAGTAACTAAAAATAAAACTATTTAACAAAAGAAAAAATTACTTAGAACAACTTAATACACAAAATAAAAAAAACTTCCTTAAATAATATCTGCATTACAGAGCGTTTCTACAAAATACACAATATACTTACTGTATGTAGTAGATAAATGATAAATATATATATATACATAATATATAAAATGTAATTATTTATTTATAAAAAGTAATAATAAGAACTAAAATTTGGAGTATATCTTTAATACAATAATTATACCTATTCAGACATATTTATTTTTAACACCAAATAAACAAAATATCCATACGTTAATCAAACAAAAAAAAATATGTTGACATTCATTACACAGTGAATTAATGAAAAATTAACTGATACATTTTTTATGTTTATTTTTAATGGTACAATTGTTTAAGAAAATCATGCATAAATAAATAGTGAAGAGAATTCCAACAAATAAATTGATTTACTTGAGCACTTTCACAAGTTTACAAAGTTTTTTTTTATTTTTCATTTCCTTTTTAAACATTTATATATATACTTTTTTCCATAATTATAATAATTGTTAAATTAAGTCTTTTTTTTAAAGAAACTTGTAGCATAAAAACACAAAAAGAAAATTATTTAATAAACTAAATTTATTAAATTAACACAACGTTATACAGTGTAAGTGTTTTTAGTTATTGATCCAGCCTTCACCATCGTATCTCTATGTATCTGATAACCAATTGTTTGATTTGTTATTTTCAAACGTTCTTTAAGTTTTTTCCTGTAAAATACAATATTTTTAATAATTATTAACAGATAAAAAGTGCAAAGTTAGTTGTCAGAAGTTTAAGTGGTAATACATATTTCACAAATCCCTCATATTGTTTAGCATATTTATATACTAAGTAATCACAATTGACTCTTCATTGGAAATGAAGCGTGTTCCAATTTTATATGGTTTAAAACTTTTTGTACATTTTACATTTTTTTCAGTTTTAAACTCTTAATGGTAGTCACAGACTTATCAGATTACGTGCGGCTAGGTTTGAGGATAAATGTTTTGGAAATGGATTTTCAAATTTGATAAAATACAATACAATTTTGGGACCAAGAAATCAACCTGATTTTGAAGCTTAGGCATTTGCATAATGTAATATAGGAACTTCCCTCACTCCAAATCCAATACTTACTATTGAGAAGAAATATAGATAAGACAGCAAATGGTTAAACTCAACATCTGTGGATATAAAAAATAACAATTTAGCCAATTTGGGAGGTTTAGTTATTGAATTTTATATTTTTTGAGATTTTAAAAAAACAGTTTTAGCCATTTTTAAAATATAATTTGGTAGCATTAAGTAGTAATTTAAAATTAAATTTTTTTAACTTATTATTTAACTGAAATGAAAGGTATTGAAATTTAGTTATAAAATAAATTTTTTTTCAGAATAAACAAATAATCTACTTGAACTACTAGAAAAACTTCATCTTTAAACAGAATCTACTCCAGAATGGAGCTAAGATCAAAGCTGTTATTATGGATTTAAAGTAGGAACCCTCCCTCCTTCCACCATGAAAACGAACATCAACTAACACTGTTATAAGCTGACTCCTACCATCGTGAGTGCAGACAATCTTTACTTCAACAACTCAATAGAATGGATGATTCAGATTTATTCCTGACTTTATTCATGATCAGTTTCAATTTCTTGCGTGTGACCACCTTTCCTATTTCTATTCATCACTTTCATCTAATTATATTTAATAAGGTCTACATCTCTTCACTGCTAAAATATTTTCCTGAACCTTCCCGACCCCTTTTTATTGTTTTCTTTTTAAACCATTTCTTTCCAAACCAAATCAAACATTCACTATGTCTTTCTCTGAAATTCTCAGCAAATGTACATCTTTCCTTAACATTCCTAATATGATCTAATGCAGGTGGTTTTAAAATTCTTGAATTCTATCTTATTTATCCATTACACAGTCTACCTCTTGTTCACTGTACCACTGTTCTTAAAAACGTTACCTCTGCTGCCTGAAGTGTTTAGGTTTTTTCTAGTTTCTAGTCAGAATGTTTCTGTATATATTATGTATGCATTCCAATGCAATGTTTTTTATATTCAATGATACTTCCACTTCTACCCAAATAAAAAATTTCTTATTTGGTTAGTTTCCTAGAATGGCTGATTATTCTGTGTAATCATGTTATTTATATATATATAAATTAACTATTTAATTCATTCACAATTAAGATTTTGTATAATTTTTTCTAGCAGTTAATGATGTTAAAGAACAATTTAGATTCGGAGTAACAGTACAAGGTGAAAAGATAAAGATGCTACGATTTGCTGATGATATAGTAATTCTAGCCGAGAGTAAAAAGGATTTAGAAGAAACAATGAACGGCATAGATGAAGTCCTACGCAAAAACTATCGCATGAAAATAAACAAGAACAAAACAAAAGTAATGAAAGATTATGGAGGTAGAAGAATTTTGTTATTTGGGAAGTAAAATTACTAAAGATGGACGAAGCAGGAGCGATATAAAATGCCGAATAGCATAAGCTAAACGAGCCTTCAGTAAGAAATATAATTTGTTTACATCAAAAATGAATTTAAATGTCAGGAAAAGATTTTTGAAAGTGTATGTTTGGAGTGTCGCTTTATATGGAAGTGAAACTTGGACAATCGGAGTATCTGAGAAGAAAAGATTAGAAGCTTTTGAAATGTGGTGCTATAGGAGAATGTTAAAAATCAGATGGGTGGATAAAGTGACAAATGAAGAGGTATTGCGGCAAATAGATGAAGAAAGTAGCATTTGGAAAAATATAGTTAAAAGAAGAGACAGACTTATAGGCCACATACTAAGGCATCCTGGAATAGTCGCTTTAATATTGGAAGGACAGGTAGAAGGGAAAAATTGTGTAGGCAGGCCACGTTTGGAGTATGTAAAACAAATTGTTGGGGATGTAGGATGTAGAGGGTATACTGAAATGAAACGACTAGCACTAGATAGGGAATCTTGGAGAGCTGCATCAAACCAGTCAAATGACTGAAGACAAAAAAAAAAAAAAATAATTTTTTCCTCTTTTAACAAACATTACAACTACGTTTTTGCACTGATTCTCAGTCTACATGCTTTAATTGCGCATTTTGAATGTGTTAATTGATCTTAAATTTTCCTTTTTCTGTTCTCTCATATAATAATAACATCCCTCATATAATAAACATAACAGTAATGTTTCTCAACTACAAAAAAAATTTAGGCGCATGAACAAAGCAACTATATAAAAATCCTACATAAAAAATTAAACCACTGATATAATTTCTTATCCAATTATACTTTATATATTATGTGCAAAATGATAATAAAAAATATGATACTGCAAAAATCAATCAAGCAAAAATTGAAGGGTAACTTGCATAAGAATTTTAACAAATGTAAAATTAATGATTTCAAAATGTTCAAAGATATAAAAGAAAAACAAATTTTTTATAACATATCTGAAATCTACAAAAATCAGTTCAACGTATACTTACCCAATAGCAATTACTCCTTCACCTTTGCCTTTAACTGCATCAGCTGTCCAAACACCAATTTTGTCACCTTTCGACCTAACATTAACAACGGCTCCACAAATTTCATCACTATAGTCATCAAATGCTTCTCCAATCATACACAGCATCTTAATGAAAAAAATAAATAAATAAATAAAACAAAATATTATTAAGAAAACAGATTATAACTAAATAGAATGAAAAAAAAAATAGTACAAACTATAAAAAAGAAACCATTTAATACAAAAAAAAAAAGATTTAAAAGGTTTAAGGGTTTTAAAAAGGTAAAAGTAAAAGAAGGTTTAACCTGTTGCTGCCAACAGTTATTTCCTTTTTGATGTTGGTCAGGCGTCAAATCTACAAGTTCAATTAAACTTTTATTTAATTAATTTCAAAAAGTAGTGTAATGTCTATGTTACAGAAATGTGAGCACATTCAATCAACAGGAAACGTTGGCAAATTTATTGATTGATCCATATAATATTCTACTGGCCATCAAATATCTTGTATAACTTTATTTCAGACCTTTACGCACTGCAGCAGATGGTAACCAAAGAGATAATTAACATTAAATTAAAAGAGACTGACCAGGCCGTGTCTCAAGAACTACATATCTCTTGTTCATGAAGATGAATGCTAAACCTTCTTTTGTAACTCTTCAATAAAACTGAAACAATTTAGTGTAATAGAGTAACAAATATGGGGAGCAGTAAATTATAAGTTAAAACATTGGTCCTCTTCTCATTCCTAATAATCTACAGTCTAAATATTCAATCTACAACCCCAAAAATATGAATTAAATTACAATCAACACATAAATCAATCAAATCCCAATTTAAATTTCTATGAATGCATAATTTTATTTATGCAAAGAATCGCCATTAAAACTGGATAACTTACGTTTCTATATGAAACTCAATACTTACAATTTCCAACCAAAATTCATCTAAATCGTTGTCTCGTTGTTTCTTTTCAAGACTAATTAACCAACGACCACCCTGCTTATTTGCTTCATCTTCCCACATGGGACGAATACCTTTCTTGAATAGTGAATAATCACATCCTTGCCTCAATTCACTAGCAGCTTTAATATGATTAAATAAACTGAAAAAGAAAAAAAACTTAAGGATGCTCTCTCAACATCTACAGATTGCTATGTAATATAAACAATACGTTGGAATGAAAAAAAAAATAATAGCACGACCAATCATAAGAAAATCACACTAAGGGCAATAAGAACATTGTGAAATTCAAGATAAATGATAACCATATTATGTGTTGGCACTTTTGTACCCGATGCTTCTACTCAAAATGCTTAAGTACCAAGGAAGAAAATGGAAGAGGAATATCAATTAACTAATCTTGGAAACAGTCTGTAAATCAAGTTATCCCAGTGCCTGGGTGCCTGAAATTTCCTTCCCTTGGCCTTCAAACAATTACCAAAATTATTTTATCATTTAATTATTTGTTAATTTTTTTTTATTAAAAAGAAATGTAACAAGAAATTTAACTGAATCCAACAATGGGTAAGAAAAAATAAAAGTTTATCACTAACCTCCAGAAATCCTCTACTGTATCAAAACTAGTTATTTCACATTGGTTCTTCTCCCATGTTTTTTTCCTGTCATTCTCATAATACCATAATGTCCAAGTATTGTGTAAAGGATGTTTAATATTCAGTTCTGGCACTAATTCAACAGCAGAATTTGTTGAAGCTGCAGTCAGTGCATTTGATGATTCAGATGTTGTTGTCTCCACAGCATTTTCATTTTTGTCCACATCCTGTAAACAACAGCAAACAGTTAAGCAGTTCAGAATCTCAATGAGTTTGTTTAAATAATAAAAAAATGATTACTTTATCAATAAACTATTATTTTGGATCTGACTTTGCCCATGCACATTTTAAACTTCAATGTACTGTTTAGCCAGTACAAGATTTGAGTTGCAGTATGAGGCATATTCAGAGGAGGAAAGTAGTAGTGCTTTTTGTCTATCTCTCTCACACACATGAATGTAATGTCTCTCTTACACACACGATAGTAGCTTGCCACTACTGCATTCTTTAGAGCACTTTCTTATTGTGGGCGAACAATAGCGTTATCAGTTTTTAAACTTATACTATCACAAATCATTTTTGCTACATTACAATGGATTTTGTTTCTGATTTTTTTTCAAATCAATTTAGTGTTATTCAATTATTTTAAATAGGAAACTTTTTAAAATTGACACTTCATTTTTGGTTGAAAGTTACAAAAGCCCTTATTTCAGCCACCTATCACTTTACATAAAACTGCTTCAGACTTGACCGGGAGGGCAGACTTTTACAAGTATCCAAAATCTATATCTTTCAATTCTGCTTTGTCCATTTGGAATATTATTCATACATGCTTTAGTGTACTGAATTGCTCAAATGTGCCTAGTTTGTATTTTCCATGTTATTGTTAATATTTGTGTGTGCTGCTTAACATGAAATTTGATTGTTAAACACTAACAACAACATACAAATATAGCAATGTAATATATAGAAATTCAAATAAAGGGCAATACTCGTACATATTCAAATATAATAAACTTCAAAATTCAACTCAAACCTCAAAACTACAATACTCTCTCATTACTCTCAAAAGCAGTCTTTGGAAAAGCTTTTTTACAGAGCTACAGATAGCTCAGACACAGTATAATTTGCAAAATGCTCAATTAAAATCAAGTTACCATAATCAATTTAAAAATTGTCAGTTTTATTAAGTATGACATGTCATCAATATATCAAACTATTTTTAATCGTTTAAAATTTAATTTAATTATTCCAAGAAATGTTTACTATATAATAAATCCTGAGAAAAAATTTATGAATTTAATTTATTCTTGCAGAGTGCATTTTCACTTGTACATTTTTAACTATTTTTATAAATAATATATATGTGCTCATAAATATTTATACTACAAATATAAATACATGTACTACTATAAATCTTTATTTACTTCTAAAGATAACATATTTCAGTTGAAAAATGAAATCTCAATAATAATTTATGTAGCTATATTAAATAACATAAGTAAATCTTTGATAGTTTGTATTATATCATGTTTGTAAATAAAAATCGTTATCTACATATAACAGCATATACATGTTCTATTTATTATACAGATAGCAGAATAACAGAAAAAGAAAAACTGGTTAGAGTAAACAGCATATAACATGTAAATCTTTGTTCTAAAAGGGTCATTTTTTTTTATTAAGTACTATCTCATTATTTATAAAAACAAATTAATTATTAATTAAAATTAATTTTTCCCGTTACTTTATTTCTTTTCTGCACAGATTCCAACTTCACTAGTACGTTCTGAGGAAGATACTACCATATATATATATATATATATATATATATATATATATATATAATATATAATAACCATATCAGTAATATAACATAACAATTCTGCTGTTTTTAAATTGTGGCAGTTTGCTGAAGTATACATTTATGAACGATTCATAAAATGAATAATTCACATACCACCTCTTTATATGTTTTAATCATGTTTTAACTTTAACTGCTACAAAACATTCTGGTAAAGCAGATACCTCTGTGTAAGGGAAGTATGAAACACTGAGACAATTTTTACAAACCAGCACCAGCCAACTCATATTCCTCTTAAACTGTTTGATCATAGTTAGTAATAATCATTAATTTTTCCTAAAAATGTTAAGATTCACTAATGATACTTTTTTTTTACAGAAACCGACAGAGCTGAAATTCTGAATAGCATGAATTTATTGCAAAGAGCAAATAATAATTAAGAATAAAGCCAATCTCTGTGGGGGAGTGGTAGTGCACCTTGGGCTTTCAACCTAAGGTCCCGGGTTTGAATCCTAGCCAGGCACAAAATTCTTCACATGCTACAAACTTCCATTAACACTTTCCCATGCACAAGCTTCTCTGTAAGCTTCTGGAGTGAATTAATTCATCAGTAAAAAAAAAACAAAATAATGATATATCAAAGAAGAACGAGGAATTAAATATGACACATCATTAAGTATGATTATTAAAAGTTCAACAAACCCTATTGAAGTTTTATTTGGATAGTCAAAATACAAAACATGGATGGTTTAAAACCAGGTACAGAAATTACGTTTTTTATAGAAACATAAATGTTTAAGAATTAGAAACATTTTTTTTAAATTGTTAAAATATTTGTATGAACTGCAATTCTTTATGATAGGAAAACTGAAAATGTAGAAAGGAAAAACAAGAAGGCCTGTGATGTAGTATTGAAAATTAAGTGAACTGATAAATATGAAACTGATCTTTAACACAGAACACCAGCTTGCTTGAGTTTGAATATAAAATATAATTATTTAATAGCAATAGGAAAATATCAATATAATAAATTATCATATAAAATAATTTGTATATATAGTCAAACAAGAGATAAGATACTTGTATATAATTAACTAAAAGTTAAGATTATTGTTAATATTAACAATATTTTTAAGTATTTATTTTCTTTTCTTACTAGCTTTGTGTACTTTTTATGCTTGTAAACCAGTTTAAATGTTTCATTTTGGTATTAAAATTAAACACTTCAAAAAAAATTTGTAATATCTGTAAAAATACTATAATTATAATTTCACCAGCCATTGTTTTTATTACTCAACAACTCCTTACCCTAATTTTTATATTTATTTTTCATAATGAGTTATGAATTTTTGAACATTCTTATTTTGTTTTTAAATTTCTTAAAAATTACAAAAATACAAGGGCAGACTTTTAATTTTATTTGTCATATTTAAAAGTGAATACAACAGGTGTGATTCAAATACACGAATTTAGAATTTATTTTAAAATATGGTAATAGTTATATCTAATTGTTCTTTATTATAACTAAAATTAGTGTTTGTAGATGTTTAGGGCAAATAAAAAGGTTTCTTGCATATTGTACGAATAAAAAAGTTATAACCTTTCAAAAATCACGAAAAACCTGTTAAAAACAATACCATTTTGACTCACTAAATACGTGCTCCAAGGGGGTTTTATGTCTTCTTGGTACTTTTAATATTTTCATACTTATTACTATAGTTGAAACAGACTTGTTTGAACCATTCAACTGCAGTGTTCATGTTATAACAGGTGCTTGAAGTCATTTCCAGTCATCAGGAAAATTCATGTTGCATGCTCATTTATGCTTGTTGCAACATTCAGCTTTGCAGTTACAGACTTGTCAGTCTGACATTAGTTAGTGACCTGTTCACATCTTTACTGACCGCATCAAATTTCATCCTGTGTTTGGAAGTGTTTATTAAATAAATAAATTTTACTTATTATATTTGCAAATTTTAAAATCAGTTAAATGTTATTATTTTCAAACAATTTCACAAAGAACAATATAAGAATAATGTTCCATAGGAATTTAGGTGAATGAACAACATTATAAAACAGTGTATGGGTACAGTGCCAAATAAAACTTATTAAAATCTGTGAATTTGGTGATGAAAACAAGCAACTTATTTTTTTTACATATTAATTCAGACGTCACTAGTGTTTGTAAATATCATGAAAAAACGTTTTGTCAAAATTCAAATGGCCACCACAGGTAAACTGCTTAAATAAAAAAAAAAAAAATAGTTTTAAGGTCCTGAAACATGTTGGACAAGTATGTATAAGTTTCAATTTTTTTTGAATTGATTGAGTAATCAGATTATGTTTTTTTGGGACACTTTAAATGGACTGACCTCAACAAATTTTAATAAACTGAAAATTATAACAGAATGACACAGACAGTATGTAATCTTGAAACCCACATACTAAACACAATAAAGATTAACAGTTAAGTATTACTAAAAATTTTAACCAAAGAACTAAAAATATATATACACTATGCAACTAAATTCTGAGGTAAAAACCTATCTACACCAAACTAATTTTGAGATAAATCACATTTTAAAACAATTGATCCACTTTGAAATCTCGAATCATTCAATGTTAAACCTCTCTGAACCTTAATAAAACGTAGAGCTTGTCATAAAAATAACAACAACCTCAAACTACAGAACTGTTTTGTGTATACAACACAGTACTGTACCTTATGAGAAGGAACCTTATTAAGCTTTTGTTACTATTTTTAACAAATTATTCAAATATTTAAAAAGTCTTCTTAGCCATTTATGTAAAATATAAATAATTTCTTTTATAGAAATTATTACTATCAATACATGTTTACAGTCCATGTGCTGAAATAATTTTTGTTGATAACTTCTGAACTGCTATTTATTTTATATTTTTGTAATTTGGTGCCTTGATAAAAGCCTTTACAATGGAGTAGGATAACTATTTCAGGCATGATTCATACAAGGTACTATATATTATATTAACATATTATGTACTAACATTAATAAATCAGCTCTTGAAAGATCAAGCAAGCTTTTAAAATTTTGTCAAATACAAGATGTGACACTTCATCCAAACTGACAATATGGTAATGTATAATATTTTAACCCACCTTTTACCATAACAATCTCATTAGCACACAATCAGTGCCGTCTTCATAAAATACATGGAAGACTTTCTCAATACTAAATAGCATTAGACAAGGATTACATATAAAGACATATAAAAACAAGAAAATTGCACTATTAATCAAAACTGTATAACCTAAAAATTGCCACAATTTTACTTTAATAAATAAAATGAGGCAAAAATAATAATTTGTACAACCGGATTCATTTTCCGATATACGTTGGAGACCACTGATAATCTTCAAAATATATTCTTTAATTAAAAAAATTACATATAAAAATAAATTTAATTACATTTATAAGGATATGTAGTAATCAAATGAATCCAAAATTACAAGTTGCTTCATTCAAAAAAATTGCGAAATGAGCAACAATATAATAAAGATAAGAATACGTTAACAGAAGAATTAAATCATTTTGAGGGGGCAATATCTCAACAATAGTAACGGTAACTGACCAGTTTTGGAAGTACACAACTTTAAAGAAAAATGTTAGTACTCATTAAGGTACACATCACTGAACTTCAGAAACAGGAGGTTAAATTGTAAACTTATATCTACTAAACAAATTTTTTTTAAAATAACTCATAACTTCCACTTCTTTAACCCTAAGCGGCCAAAGGCCACCAGATGTCATCTGATCCCGCAAATACCGACTACAATAAATAACATTATTAAACGATTTGAAGTATAAAGCGCATCTACCTAATTAAAATAATCAAACAATTCATAAATAAAAACTGAAATAAATTACCTCTACTTCATTAGGTTTATTACCAGCCATGCCGCAAATTGCAAACGTATAACACGATAGTTAAGCCACTACTCGGTCACATAGTTCCCAGAACCAGTGATGCAATTATGTTTTATAATTAATTTAAACTTAAAAACAACAAACACTTGTTTTAAAATTAATTTAACTTTAAGAAAAATATTGTAGGCTATTATATTATATTTTTTTGGCAAAAATATGTATTTATATATATATTTGTATATACTTTTTTCTGCTATTATATTTTATGCATAACTATATTTTAAAATTCGTTTAATAATATGTAAAACAACATGTTTTTGTGAAATTAAGCTTTCAGTTCAATTTTAATTAATTTGTAGTAAATACTAATTAAATATTTGTGACAAGTTTTTGTTGCCAACACTGTAAATTGTAGCAGAAGACAGGACTGAAGGATTGCGAATGTAAACAACTTCTGCACAGTGTGACTAACTAATAGCAATATTAAATTTTTCATCTTCTTAAATTTATTAAACGGTTATAATTATGGCATTTACTTTTAATTTTAAATTTCTTTAAAATTAAAATTAAGTCATATTTTGGGAAGAGTTCCACATGAAGTTTTTTAAACGTTGAATGCTCAGTCGTGTATATACATAATAAAACTGAAAATGAATTAATTACTTGAAAAATAGTTTGAGGTTTTTTCTTTTTAATTAAATTTTAAATATACATCAGGGATAATAGTGTAAGTTTAATTACATAAATAAATATATTTTTTTAGGTTGCTATTTTTTCTCTTCGTTGCCTTATACATCTTTCCTAAAGTTATCAGTGCTGTGAAAATTTTATATGTTAAATTTTTTTTCAGTGTCATTGTCAGTTTTAAGCTTGTACCGTATCTTGGTCATTATGGAAAGTAAATGAAAATTTGTAATTTATGAATTAATTTTTTCTTTTAGGTTAAGATTATTGTGAATGGATAAGCATGGATGCTATTGAAACACAAGTGCAGAGAACCTCACCAATCTTAAGAGTTACTACTGATATTTCTGAATTAAAAACAAGAGAAGCTAAAGATGATTTAAGGTTTGTATAGTACTGTAATTTTTATAAGCTATAAAAATTGTAGGTTTTTTTTTGTTGATGGCCATACTATTTTTGAATGTATGATTCAGTGATTTTTGTAGTTGGTAAATTATCTTGCTGTGTAAATTGAGTTGGGCCAGCTTCTTTGCTACCAGCTGATTAGAAATTTATATGTAAATTTCAGAGCAAGTTGTGTTTGTTTTTGTATTGAATTTTGATATTTTAACATGTGTTTATTTTTCTTTGTATTTCTTTATATTCTTTTTTTTATTTTGTTGAAATTAATTTATTATTTTGTGTTATCTGTAAGAGTAAGTAAATTCTTTCGAGTTAAAACTTTGCATTTTTTTCCTAATTATATTATTCTTGTATTTGTTACATTGTTAAGGTATCTGCCTGAGATTTAATTTATTTATTAGGTTAAAGTTGAGTGCTGCTATCTACATGCTTAAATACTTACCATTGATTCGGTGGCTGTAATATTATTTTATGTATAAACATTGCTACCAGTGAGTGGAAGATATTATTTAGAAGTTGTTTAATATTTATGGAATTGTGAGGCCAAAATTAACTGATTGGATAAATTGTATTATTCACCAGAAAAGTTATTTCATTTGTGTAAATATTTTTTATTGTTTTATATCATTTTTTTTTTTAATTTAAAATAGTATCTGTAATTACACATTAAATTTTTTTTACATGATGGGTAATTACATAAAAATTATTTTTTTTATTTATGTGTAATTATTTCATTGCCATATATTTTGATCCCATATTTTTTACAATTACATACAGCAAAGTAGAGGATGGAAGATGATCTTTTTCTTGAGATTTTAAAACAATCCTGTGTATAAAAAGACCAAAACTATTTAACACTAGTTTGTATATTGATAGTTGTGTATCCTCCATTGGTCTTGCCAAAACAGTTACTAGTTTGGTGTTAAATCTTAATATTTAAAACTGTTTGGCATTGAATTTCAAGACTTAACACATTTTCAAGATGAGTTAGTAAATCTTATTTTCTATTTGCTGAAGGATATATTTATCTTTTTATTTGGACCATGATTCTTGATTATCTACCGTGAAAAGATACATTTTTTTGGCAATGCAATTTTTTAAGCTGTCTACTTCCAATTTATAAATGTAAGCTTATTTTATCTTTAAGAATTATTTGGTATAAATTTATCAGTATACCTTCACTATCATTCACAGACAATTATAACAATATTTATCCTTCCAGCCTTGGTTTGAAAATACAGTTTGTTTGAAAAGTAACTATACACCTGTCATGGACTAGTACAAGGATATGTAACTTCGGTTTACCTTAAAGTAGTTGGAAGTGTTCCCATGAACATCTGTATATATTTGCATACATTTCTTCTTGTTCTTGAAGAATAAGTTGTTCATGTGGAATGTTCTTTGTGAAATCACAAATAGCAGTTTGAAGTACCTGGAGGCTGTGGTGGTTTCTCTGATAAATATTACTTTTTACATAACCCCAGAAGTAAAAATCTGGTTGGCTGAGGTGGCCACAAATCGTTAAACCAATTTTCATATGGACTTGGTTTTATTTTGCATAGCAGCTGATATGTACTGCATTTTTTCTTCATCAAGTAGTGATAGTCCACCACTTCTTTGTGCTTTTCTTGAGTTATATGAAATTTACAAATGCTCTAAATATGAAAAATATTACTTTAAATGAACTAACATAGCGCAATGCAACATTTTCTTTATATTAGTCTAAATACTGCTTTAAATATATGTGGCAGGCTATCTAGTTATTCTGAATTATTATATAAAAAATCTTGTGTACTACTGATTAGATTCTTATATGAGAAGTTTATTTAGTTTTTTACTTATAAATCTTTTTAACTTTTTACTGCACATAATTTTGGATAAGAAATGCTAGGAACAATTATAGGAATTCTAAAATTCCAAATGCCCTTAATGGAGAGACATGGATGTGTTGTAGTATATGTGAAGTATAATATTAAATTTCAAACTTGTAACAAGTTTTTGAATTAAATTAATTTTATAGTATAATTTCTCCATCAGATATATTAAGATTTTGTTTATTAAGGTGGATAAATGATAATTAGTAGTTATTTGTGTATTATGTTACAATTAGGTTGTTTGTCTACTTATTGATAGCAATTTTTAAATAATTTATTATAACGTAGTAACAAATACCACAACAATGATAATTAAGTAATACAATAACCATAACATGGTCATTGTGTTAATTATCAATAAACAAGAAAAAATTGACACTTTACCATAGTTTTTAAATTTTACTATATTTTTGTTATAATAATAGTAATTTTTTGGTACTTATGCATTATAACAGTCCCACTATGGTTGGAAGAGTATATAAAATAGCTTTGTAAATTTATGATGGCTGTTGAAAGTTGTTAGGAATAAAGTAGAAATGAAAAACTAGAAATTGAATTATTTATTCAAATTAACCTAACCTATCCTGCAAAAATCTAACAGCTTCCCCTTCACAACATAGGAGATCCCAAATTCTAAATGCACACATTTTACTTATAAGTTCACAATAAGTATTTGTTAAGATACCTTAACAAGTATTTTTATTTTATGTCTTACTGATAAGAAGTAGAATATAGTTAAACTCACCACCTGTCGCGCTGGTTATAACCTCCCAATGACACTGGCACCATTATAATACACAAGTATCAATTTTTTTTTTACTTAAAAGATTTTAAAATGAAGAATCAAAATATTACATTTTCTTGAAGGTAGTTTATTAAAGTTTTGGTTAAGATTTGGTTAGTAACTATTGATTCTGTGTACTGGACTATGTACAATATCAACGTAACGTAACCTAATGCTCAAAGTTAAGTATCAAATTGGCTTTTTTAAAATGTAAACATAAGAGAATCATCATCATTTTCAATTGCCTTTAATCCAAGTTTCCTTGGACTGGGCCTTCTACAAAATTTCTCCACCTGCTTTGGTCCAGAACCACCTCTCTTCCATTACTCTCAGCACATCCTCTCTCTTGCACACTTTCTCCGTCACCATATTTATCCATTTCATTCCCGGTCTATCCCTTGGTCTTCTGCCTGTTTCCTCTGTATGCATCATTCTGTTTGGTAATCTATCTACCCTTTCAATATGTCCAAATCTCCTGAGCTGTGATGTTCCAATTGACTTAACAAGACTTCCCAATTTCAGCTCCTCTCTAATCATATTTCTCATTACCCTATCCCTTCTTATCTTCTCCATCACGCAAAAAAACAAGTTGCATGCTCCTTCTGCTATTTCCTTTTTAACTTTTTTGAAGATTCCATCCGTAGTTATTATAAACAAAAGTAGACATATCACACTTCCATGTCTCAATCCATTTCTATCTCAAACCAATCTGACCTTCCCAGTCTTGTCCTTATACAACTTTTGCTCTTCTCACACATAACTTTAATCATCTGGATGTCCCCTTTTCTTTCTTCTAGTACCTGTCACACAACTTCCCTATGCATGCTATCATAATCCTTTACTATGTCTAGAAATGCCACTACTAATTTCTTATTATAATCCCACTTTTTCTCACTTACTTGTCTTAGCACAAATATGTGTAACAAATCTATCATATCTGAATTCCATCTATTCCTCTTTTGACCCTCCCTCAGTTCTTCTGATGTAGTTTTCCAATACCATTTCAGATAGCCTTACCATGTGTGGAAGTAAGGTAATACGTACGTAATTACTACACAACACCTTGTCCCCCTTTTTAAATATGAGGATTATTATTTCCTTTTTCCAGTCATCTGGAATCACCTTTATTTTCCATATACTAGTGAACAGTCTATACAACCATTGTAAACCACAAACTCCTGCAGCCTTCACCAAGATGGTGCTTACCTCATCAGTTCCTGGTGTTCATTGTTGTGTAACATCCTTGTCCTTCCTCACTCCCCCTCTCCACTGTTCTTTTCTTTTTCCCCTTCTTTCTTCCAATCGATTTGGGTTTAGGAGTTCACTAAAATATTCTTTCAATGTACAAAGTATTTCTGCCTTCCTTACTATCAAATTTCCTAGATCGTACTTAATAAACTTTGCATTTTCTCTCCCATTTATTTTATTTTTAATAACACCAAACAGCATTTTCTTATTCCCTTGCAAGTCTCTTTCTAGCTCTTCTGTGAACTCTTTTCTCTGCTTACAACTTTCTTAGTTTCTTTTTGCTTTCCTATATTGATTCAAATTCAAAACATTACCCTCACCACTATGGGAATATGCAACTTTTTTTATTCTAAAATCGTTATAAGGCAAAAACTAAATAAAGTGGCACATATGTGTGAATGCACTTCATCTTTCTAAATAATTACCTTATCGTATTTTGTCATGCTATCAATAGAAACTATAATATTTATTTAAAAAAGCAAGAATTGAATCTGTAGTATAGTATATTTCAAGCCATGTTCTTTTAGAATATTAAAAAATAATATAGTTTACTTTTAAACAATGTTATTACTAGAAAGGTGTAATAGTACTTGAACTACTTTTCAATATAGTTAACATCAGTATTAAGATGTTTCTCTTAGCATAGAACCAATTTCCAAATACCCACTCTATAAAATGATGTTGCCTATGAAAAAATAGGCTTCACCTATGACAATAGTACTGGCGGCGCCCTACTTCAACTTACCTCTTTTACTCGAGAATGCTAGTAGATTCATTACACAAACATCAGGAAATCCAAGACTCCATCCTGGGTGGAATGATGATTGTCAAAACATGATTAGGAAACGATGGCAGGCACTGTATACCACAGACCTACAAATGAACATCTAGATTTGCATCGTAGAACTAGAGCAGTATGTTATGGTGTATTCATAGGAGAAAAGTCATGGAGGAATTATGTAGACTCCATCTTATGGACTACTCCTACGTCTGTTGTATGGAGGAAGCTTTGTGCAGATTTACGGATCCCAGAAACAGTCTATCCTCGGCCTTATTCATGAAGGAGAACTGCTTATGTCATCTTCTGAAGTCGCAACTAACCTGGCTGATTGTTTTCGTTTGGTTTCCCTAACTTCATCATATACTAATGAATTTCAGAGATATAAGATAAAAATGGAAATATTACCATTAAAAATGTGCGACTCGGTTGATGAATTATATGCTTCCTTTACATTTAAAAATTTGTCACATGCATTAAAAAACTCATGGAATACCTTCCCATGAATATGCTCTGTATGCTCTCAAACTTTCCCCATTCGGCACTTCATCCCCTAATGCGTATTTATGGTTTGTTCTCTTCAGACTACTGACCTATTTCTTTGACAAGCATTTTGTGCAAATTGATGGAGAGAATGGTGAACCACTGGCTTACCTGGCATTTAAAGAATGTTTCTTTAAATCCAGAACAAGTGACTTCCACCAAGAGCATTATGGTTGTATCGCCTACTCTTCAGCGCACCATACCGTGCTTAAGATGCTGAATGCTGTACATCACGCTTTTCTTCGCCTTGCCGCAGGTGCATTGAGATCAAGCATTGTCACAAGCATACTTTTTGATTGTGGTGATCCATCACCCTGGGATAAACTGAACCAACTGCTAGCATCTTATTCTGCCCCCCTGGTGGTAGAGGCTACCACTCAGTGAAACACCACTGAGAAAATAAGTGAAGCATACGTGGCGATAAATATATGGATGATAGGGCAGGGTTGTCACTTGCTCCAGACAAGACTGAGGTGGTTGCAATCTCCAGAGCAAGGAGGAGACCAAAACTGATACTAACGCTAGAGAATAGAAAGATCGATTCAAGGCCAGCAATAAAACATTTAGGAATGTGGATTGATTCCAGAATGAAATTCGGCATTCATGCCATAGAAACCACCAACAAATCAGAGAGGATGATGAAATGAATTGTTGCCCTCCTACCAAACACTGGAGGACTGACAGTATCGCAGGAAGTTCTTGGCCAGAGTCACATATTCCACCATGCTTTATGGGGCCAAGCTATGGGCCGACGTGACAAAATATAAAAGGAAGCTTGAGGCGGTATATAGAAAATGCTGCTTGAGAATTATAGCAGTATACCGGACCATCTCAAAGGAGGTGGCCGAGGTCCTGGCAGGGGTCATGCCAATAGATCTAGTCACACAGCAAAGGGAGGAGGCTCTGAGAACAACAACCTTTCCTGCACGGGCACAAAAAACGCCTATCATCGCAGATTGAAGGGGAGCTACTTGGGGTCTGGTAGGTGCGCTGGGAACAGGAAAAAAGGGCCGCTGGACCCATCGCCTTATTGGCAACATTAGAAGTTGGTACAGGAGAACACATGGCATGCTGGGAACACAGTTCCTGGTGGCCCATGGAGGTTACAGATTTGGTCTAGATTATATGGATCTATGCCCTGATTGTGACAAGGAGGAGTCTCCATATTTATTTTTGCTGTCTGTGGTTTGGAGGGGAGCGTGAGGAGATGCTCGATACTTTGGGCCTAGAAGGCATGTTCCATCCCAAGGATACACAGGGTATCATGTTAAAGGAGGGCAGGAGAAAACTTCGTCAAGAATATATTAGACAAGTTACATGTTACATCCCTGTGAAGAGCTCCTTCAGGGAGTAAGATGCCGGAGGGTGCCAGGCCAGACAGGTTTGAGAATGAAAGACAATATTAAGTTGGTTACACTTTCTGCCCAACCAAACGCAAAAAAATTTTTAAAATATATAAATAACTATTTCTCAAAAAAAGGTATGATTTTATTTAAAATGTATTTTGAAACTGAAAATGGTGCCAAATGAAATCCTGCTCGCCATTTTTGGATTCAGTTTTGTTGTATCTGTCACTGGTTTTAGAACACTGGATTAAGCCACACGTTATATTTCCCTGAAGTTGCACAATATTTCCACGGAATATACTGTGACTTTTCTTTTGAATCAAAACTCAGTCTCTTTAAGATCTCATTAAGGATCAGCCATTATTGTTTGTTTACAGCAAGAAATCAACAAGCAAACTATATATATAAAAAATTGTATTTAATAATTAGTAGGTTAATTATAGAAACATTTGAAATTATAGAACATACTCTAAGCAAAAACTGTTCTTCCACAGTGGCATCTTAGGTAGGTAATATATGAAGGCGGTTCACAGGTAGTGTATATGAAGTGCATGCTAAAGCCCATATTTGGAAACTACTTTCTGAATATGTCTTGTATGTAAAAGGAGTATCGTAGTTACTTTAGCTCTTGCAGATATATAAAATATTTATTTAAAATTATAGGTCGAATATCATAACCAATAAGTACCTGTGATTTTGATTGTGTCAGTAAGCAGTTGTGTCCCACTGTAGTAAAAAAAAAAAATAGTTTAGTGTAATATCAGAGTGTTTCTTCTTTATGTTAGTGAAACTGGTATAGTTCCTACCAACAGTGTTTAATTACTGATATTTACATATCAGCATACCAAAATTTTAATGTGATGTTTTATATATTTAAATTTTACCTGCATTTGTTGATAGGGCATCTGAAACAAGCCGAAGTGGTAATAGTGGAGAACCAAACTTACGACATGCATCTAACTTACTGCAAAAGAAAAAACAGCTCCGCCCATTGTTTGGTAATTATTTTAGTAATTATATATGTATATATTTTAAAACCTGTTTTTTTTCCTTTAGTTACGATATTGATATTAGCTTTAATAAATATACTTAGTTTTATGTAATCTTAACTACCTAATGTCCTTCCAGATAACAATAACTGTTACCTAGAAGGGAACCCACTGTCTAATTTAATAAAAAAGGAGTTTTGTATTAAACAGTTTCATATTTATTTATTTAAATTTATATCCCCCAAAATCTTACTAAAATAGGAGGAGCACTTGAATGTTTCGTTCTTTGTAAAATTTTTCCACTCTTTTGGTAATCAAATCTTGTTAGAACAATCTGTTGCCTTGTAGAAATTTGTTTTGAAGATGTGTCATAACCCTTTCCTTCTGAGTATTAATATATCCATCTTTTCAGCTTACCATCTATACTGGAGGTAATGAAGAAGGGTCTTCAAATGTTTAACAACCCCAAGACATTTTTTCTTGGTATGTTTGATGGTTGGGTATTAGCCAGTGATGTATTTTCATCTGATGCTTTTCTAACGTATGGAATCCTTGGTCCCTGAACATAAAAATGTGACTTTTAGGAAAACATGACATTTTTCACGTCTTCTTTGGTCCAGTTAGTATGTGCTTTGTCTCACATGAGCCTTTTTTAACATTATTGGTATTAAAAGCTTCTTTTCAGCTGGCAGATGAACTTTCTATCTAACTGTAAGAAGTCAGCTTCTGACAGTTACCATGTGAAATGTGTTCCACTGACCACTAATTCTAGATTTATGTTCACAGTAGATAATCTAGGATCAAGTTTACTTTTTCTTACTAATAATGATCCTGTTTGGAGTAGTTTTTCTTTTATGGCCACATTTACCTTTCCTTTGAGATGAAAATGAGCCAGTTTCTTTAAATTGTTTTAAAATAGCATTCACTATTCTAATTCCAACATTACATTAAGAAGCTATTTGTTGTTGTGTCATACTGATATGCTCAGAAAGAGAAACAATTTTTGAACACATCCTGGGAGTTATGTCCATTATTATATATTCAAGACACACGAACAAAGAATACAAAAATATAATTTTGAAAAGTAACGAAATAAACTTTTACAAAACACTATTATAACATGAAAATTGCTAAATAACTAAAGAACAATAATTCCACATTACACAGACCATTTAAAGAATGAATGGCTGTGGTCAAGCAGTGTAGTCATAACTTAAATATAAATAAAAAATTCCCTGTGTTTGAATTAATTTGCACATTACTGTATGTCACTGTGAGTTACAGATATCAACATGGTAATCTAATCATCCAAAATATGTGAAAGCTTATCCTTCTCAACTATAGCAACTCAACTGGTTGCAGCCCACTGGGTGGTATGTTATTTTAGGTCAGCTACATAAAGAGTGGCAGGAGGGGGAATAAAGACTTCATCTTTTTTTTGTGGCTTTTATAAAAATCCTCAAAAAGTAGTATAAACACATTTAATCTGAGCTTCTTGGTGTCAATATATGAATGCCTGTTTTCATCAGTTACATGTCTAATCTGACCTCTTGGAAGATATTCATCCAGATTGGTTTGCGTGGCATTTCTCCTGCCAGCACCCCATTCAGTCACCCTAAAGCATACAAGCAAATTTCTGTGCCACAAACGGCTACTGAGCCATGAACAGTTTAGCGACCACTATCCGAAATAGCTTCTAGAGCTTATGTAACAGTGTGAGTGGACTAAGTGCAGTGCCATACGCTGCACAACATTCGTCTTGGTACAGAAATCTTTAAATTTTGCATGTCCATCCAGCAGTCTGCGGTTGACAAAGCCGCCTGCACTAATAGTTGCCATTATGAGTTACACAAACTAATATGAGACGGTCATTGGCGAAAGCCTGGGATTGTCATACCCACAAATCCGTCAAAGACCAGATTCCACAGCAAGGGACTGAAAACGGAACCCTGTGGGATTCCCCTATATTCATCTAGATTTTTGAACCTCTATGTCCTGTGAGGCAGAACTCCATCTTGTACAAGAATGAAGTTTCCAGTGTTTTCCTCAAGTTGAGGCATTATCCATTCACTTATTGGAGATAAAGTGCTCTAGTTACTGTGTGTTTAATCCCACCGGATTGGTCTAGCAGTGAACACATCTTCCCAAATCAGCTGATTTGGAAGTTGACAGTCCCAGTGATCTAGTAAAGGCAGTTACTTTTATACGGATTTGAATACTAGATCATGAATACCGGTGTTCTTTGGTGGTTCGGTTTCAATTAACCACACATCTCAGGAGTAGTTGAACTGAGACTGTACAGGACTATACTTCATTTAACTCTTACATTTCATCCTCTGAAGTAATACCTGAATGGTAATTCCTGGAGGCTAAACAGGAAAAAAATACTGTGTGTTTGTGAAAAAAAATGATCTGTACATATTTTTGTGGGAAATAGCAATAAATACATTTTTTTTAGGTAAACCTAAAATATGTTGGCCATTTCTCTAAGGTTTTCTGTTCTTCATATTTGTGTGTTGACTCTGTTGTTCTACTCTAATGTTAAATGTACACTTAACAAAAATTTGGTGATTAAAGAAACCATCTTTGTCAACATGTATCTGCACATTCCATGCAGAATTCTGTATGTAAGGCTTTGTCCAAGAGTCTTTTCTCATGGAGTTTGTTTGCTTCATGTTAGTGCACTACCATATGCCACAAAAAATCTTGTGATTTTCTCAAAGCTTTCAGATGGGATGTTTTTGATCATTTGCCATAAAGTCCAGATCTTGCTCCAAGCAATTTCTACGTGTTTACAAAACTGAAGGATTTTCTTGGTGGAAACCACTATGAAAGTAATGACAGCTGTTCTTGAGTGGCTTAATGGATTGGCAGCAGACTTCTTTGACGATGGTATATAAAAACTAGTACCACAATTTGACAACTGCTTGAACTTAGGTGGTGATTATGTGGAAAAATTGCTTAGAAAATGTAGATTATGATGCATAATGATGCAAATTTATTACAATAAATTTGTTATAAAACAAAAATGGTGTTTAATTTCTGCATGATCCTCGTATTTATATCATGATATCTTTGGAAACTCAAATGATGGCAAAAGAAGTGACTGAAGGTAATATGTTATAAGTAAAAAAAATTATTAGGTCAATTTTTCATTAAAATATTAATAATTACAATTTTATTTTTATATATACAATTTTTTTTATATTAAAATGTTTTATTGTAGGTTCACCTAATCCCTACCGTTCCAGCAGTTTTTATGCTGCTAGTGCTTATTCAATTCACCCAAATTCAAAATCAAATGTAAGTGCATTTACTCAACGTATTATGTCTGCTAAACTTTTGAGAGTTAAACAACTTCAGAATGAATTAAAAGAAACACAAATCCAGCTTCATGTGAGTTAATAATTTAACTAATTATAGTAGTAAATTGAGTAAAAAATATATAAATTGAATAATTTGTATTATTTTCTTTGCTGTTGTTAGTATATTACAGATGGAAGGTAAAAATTTACAAATAACCTTCTGATTTTTGTACCTTCATTGTTTTGGGGTGCATTACATCTGTAAACCAAACTGAAATTTTTATAGAGAATTCTATAAACTTTTTTTGTAAATGGCTCTATACAGTCAAGAAATCAAAATTTTCTTCATATTGAAGTTACTTTAAATCACTCTGGTTATTGATAAGAAAAAATTATTTTTTTTATACAAAAAAATTCTTCTGTGTATAGATATTTTAATACAATATTAATATTGTATCCCTGTAATAATGATACTGTAAGAAGAAAGTATTTAAAAGAACCAAATAATGATGGAAGATTTAATAAAATGGCATCCAGGGTTATTACGATGATATGATGTTGTCTACAAGTAACACCAGGGTATATCGATCGTACTCTCACTTTGCCCAAATCCAGCCTCTTGGTAGCTACTGTATGAAGGGACGAACAAGACAGAATTTTATCTGTCTACTAGGTACATATTTTTTCAGTCAGCCATTCGGTTTCAGTATGACAGCCATTTAAAAGAATTTCTATTTAGGCTTCGATAAAGGTAGGAAAGTTTTTTTTATGTTTCATAGTGACATTATTGTGGTATGTGTATAACTTCACTCTAATGGAAAATTGACTGTGAATGAAAGAAAAATTTAATTAAAACTGCTGATAATGTTTTAATGAAAATTCTTTACTTTGAAACTGTTTTTCTATTCTGCTGGTTATTGAAATAATGGATGTAATTACAGTAGAATGCTAATATCTTGTTCAATTTAAAAAAAATTCTGTCTTTATTGACAGTTGAAATATTGGCAAACATTTTTTAAAAATAAAAATAAATAATAAATAAAAAACTTTTCTTAATTATGTAGAAATCTTTTTTTATTGGTAACTATCGACAAAGTTACAGAATCTTAAAACTGTGCTACTGCAAAAATAGGGAAATGTGCACTGTTAATGTTAAATTTTCCAAAATTTCTAGAGATTTTATATAAATACATTTAAACTGTCAAAAATAAAACAAAAACCACAAGTTTTATAAAATAAAAATGAGTTTTTTAATCAAGAGGTTTGCAACATATAACTTTTCAAATATAATCTTTTTCTTTATGAGAAGTAGTACTATTTATTTTTTCTTTGTAGTAAATATTTATTAAGAGAGAAAATTAATTTAGAATTGACTTTCTAAATATTGTGTAATATAAGTTATTATTTATAAAATATATTTTGAATCTTTCTATACATTAAAATTTTTATGGAATCAGGTTCGATATACAAAAGTTCAATTGTATTTGTTTTATATCTCAGAAAAAATTGAATCCAGTTTAATCTCAGGAACAGTACAGTCATGACATTTGATGTGAGAGCTTGTGTACTTGGAAAAATAATTCGTCAGTTTACGGGGGTGTTGTTTTGAAGTAGGGTTAGGCTTGAGATTTTCACTGCTGTATGGTTTTTATGTTATTAAAATCAACTCCTTAAAAAAGTGTGTGTTTTCAAAGATTATTTTTAATCGAAGGTCTTTTTTGTATTAAAAATATTACCATTAAAATTCTAAAAAATTACATATTTCTAGAAATTAAAGATTATTCATTTTTGTAATTTTTTATTTCATTAGTTTTATTCACCTTTACTGTTTATTCATTTTTTCTCTGTAAGACATTGTTGGAGAAGAATGGTTTTCAACTTTTGTTAAAGGGATAGTAAATTAAACATTTTTTTTTTCTAAGAAAAATAATTTTTTATCTAAATATTCCCTAGAAGTAATTTGATGTAGTTTTTTTTAAGCATGATACCTTAACTGACCAAAACATAGTACCTTAGCAGAGTTAAATAAAGAACAATTTTTTTATAACTTTTTATATATATATATATATATATAGTTTTTTTTCTTTAGATAAAATAAAAAATGGTTTGTTGTAAAGCTAAAAGTTATTTTTAACTTTGTAACTGGAGAAAGGCTGAATTTTAAACTCTATGAAAATGCCGTTAAAGTTTAGCGACATCTGTGCCAGCTTATATATGATATAGTATATATATATATTAGTAATCTTTTCATTAGAATTACAGCAAATTATTATTTCTTAAATGCAGTCTATACAAACTAAATTAATCCAGTATACTTACCTGTATGTACTGGATTTAATATTAATTCTTTAATTTTCCATGTTTATTGTATGCATAAATGTTATGTAAAGTTTATAAAATTTAAGTTTCATGCATTTTATTCTGAAATCTATAGGTTTTTGAGTGTTTTGTGTTTTAAAAAAATACCATTCACTTAAAATGTAATTTCCTTGTGTGTGTATATATACAAATTTTATACATAGGCATATATGTATTTAATGCTTAAAAAAAACTACCTGTTCTAGTTCATTGAAATTTAGATACACTGTAGTAGTATATCTGAAGTTGTGCACGTGAAAATTTGATGAAGATTGGTTGAGTTGTTATTCAGTTACGTGACCACTTTAAGGTTGACATCATACTTTGTAGTGTGTATTTTTCATACATACTTAGCACGGTGGTGAGCAAGTTGAAACTTGTTAATCGAACATATATAGTACGTTATACTATGAAAATCAGTGCGTTTTTGACTGCAAAATAGTTAGGGCATCAGAAATGAAAAGTTGGTCTTCTTACCCAGAACGGTCAAGGGTTTTTTAATTTTATACTAAAAATTAATAATTTATATAATTTTTATATTAATAAAAACACTTCATATTTCTGAAATACAGCATAGTACTTTAAATAACTTTTAATACATTTTTGGTTGTATAGTTAAAACTCATTTATTTTTAAGTTAAATAAAAATATTGTGATAAATAAACACAAATTAAAAATTTTGTGTTCATAAAATATTTACGAGGGTCATTCAATAAGTCCTTAGAAAAACATGGAAAAACAAATTATTTTGTGTAGATTTTTTTTATTTTTCAACATAATCTCTTTTTAACTCTACACTTTTCCAAGCATTTCTCCAACTTTTTTAAGTGTCCAAAAAGTAGGATTTTTGTAGGTCCTTAAAACATTTGTTTGGGCGATGACCTCCACTTTTGACGTGAATCATTGCCTGCCGAACCATTTTTTCAAGTTTGGATATAAAAAATAAAAATCACTGGGGGCCATATCTGGTGAATACGGTAGATGTTGTAATAATTCAAACTTTAATTCCATAATTTTGGCCATTGAAACTGCGCAGTTGTACACCCGTGCATTGTCTTGATGGAAAAGAATCTTTTTCTTTTGTAAATGAGGACTTTTTTTCTTGATTTCTTTGCTCAACTGGCGCAATAATGATGCTTAATACTCTCCAGTTACTGTTTTTCCTTTTTCCAAAAATCAGCGTAGATATTACCACATGCATCCCAAAAAAACCATGGCCATCACTTTGCCAGCCGATTTCACAATCTTCGCCTTTTTCGGAGCCTGTTCAAAAACCCACCATTTTTTACTGTTCCTTTGTCTCTGGAGTGTAGTAGTGTATCTCTGTTTCATACACAGTTATGTATAGACGCAGAAACTCATCAGGATTGCCGCGGAAAAACATCAAAACAGCCTCAGAGTCGACCACACGATTGCATTTATTCTCCACCGAGAGCAAATGCGGCACCCATCTTGGTAAAATTTTTTCACATCCAATTTTTCATACAAAACACTGTACCTTGCGTTATGCCTGTGGCCTCAACTATTTCGCGCACTGTGACTCGTCGATCACTCAAAACCATATCGTGAACTTTGTTAATCATTTATTGGGTGGTCATTTCCACTGGACATCCCGAACGATGTTCATCTTTTGTGGATGTACGGTCACATTTAAACTCATTTACCCAATTGTAAACAGTTGAAAACACAGGAAGATGTGCCATGAACTTCATCCAACTCAGCTTTGATCTCTTTCGGTGTTAAGCCTTTTAATTATGTGTTTAATCACCACTCGAAACTCACTTTTTTCCCATCTTTCCAAATAAATAATAGCTTGTTGCTTCAGTCGACTATAACCAGATGATGGATACAGTTGAAACTTTAACTGCATTCTACTGACAAATGACGTTTACTAAAAGTAAACCGTTTTCAATACTACGAGTGCCATCTCTTGGATTTTCTCAGGACTTTAGGACTATATCAATTGGAACAATCTTCTATTCTCTTTAGTTCACCTAAATAAGGTTTCACTTTAATAATATTACTTTGTAATAAGTGACATCTCTTATCATAGTAAATTGGTATGTTGATAATAATGCAGTACTGTTTATCTTCTGGAAAGTCTCGTTAAATAATTCCTATTCAATTCATTTATTATATGAAAAGTAAATGTAATTATTTCATTACTTTTTATAATTAAACTTATATTATTATTTATAGTTATTTAAAAATGCGTTACTTATTTTTAATTCCATTTTCATAGGAAACTAGAAATGAGAATAGGTTATTGAAGTCTTTGCAGAAACGGCAAGATAATGCTTTGAAGAAGTATGAAGGTGACAATGCCCAATTACCGCAGTTGATTAAGTCTCATAATGAAGAAATCAGAGTGATATCTACTCAGTACAAGCAGGTTTTAATATTTATTTGCATGTCTTTGTTTAAGTAGTTAATAATGGTGGCTAAGTTGTATGGTTAATGAATATTTCAATGTAAAATCTTCTATATTTTCATATTATTTTATTATAACTAGATTAATTATTTTTGTCTTTAAATGAAAAAATAAATTAAACAAGAAAAAGTAATATTCTTAGAAAATTGTTTTAGCTTTTTATGTCTCCCTTTAAAAGAGGGCTTGAACTTTAAATGTAACATAATTACAAAATGTTAATGAAGAAAAAATTGTATGGTGACTTTTAGAAGCCTTTTGTGGAAATTACTTTATTTTGTGTTGGAATTTTATTGTTTTTACACAATAATTTAACATTAAAAAAAAAAAAACTGCATTTTGGTGGGTTTGACACTCTGATACGCAACCATTTATTTAAATGAAAAAGGCAATGGGAAAATTATTTCACTTCTCACATTCCTGGTATGAAATGCTCTTCCTTGAATCACCTTGACTTGTGACTTAGGTCAGGTCTGTACAACCATATGTTAATACCACTTAACATGTATTATTAGAAATTTTATTGAAAATATTATTTTTTAATTGCATGAAATCACCTTCCCTGTTTTGATTCATCTCAGTTTACCTAAAACCATGTGTAGTATGCAGTAAAATTAAATTACATGTAAATCTGTAACTTTGTAATATATTACTAAAGTTTTAAAGAAAAATTATTACAGGGAACAAAACAGAGAATGCAATACAACCTCAAGGTTTTTTTACGAGGTTTGTTCAGGTATAGTCGTTTTTGATAAAATGACAAATCAGATGAACATGTCATTCTGTATATATATACACAATGGATTTTGCTAATCCTGTTCTTAAAATTGCTACAGGAAAACTTATTATGTAGAACTTACTGTCTATATTTTTAAGATTTTTTTTTAGTATACTTACAATTTTAAATTCTATTATACATTTTTTAACATATTCAAACCTATAATTTAGTATAAATATTTGTTAGTTTTTTGTATTAATTTATTTTATAATTTACATATAATCCTTATTAATCTACTTATACAAAGTATATTACAAAGTATAGTCACTGAATGTATTCTTTTTTAATTATAACCTTCATGTTTCTTTGCATCATCATACAAAATCAAAATATTTTAATTTTAAATGGAATTAAATGAATAATTTATTTTAAATCATCAATTTATTTTGTTGTAAGAAAATTCATAAGTAGCTGTATGTTTAAAGGCTCCAGCACAGTTAGCATGTTACAAAGGAAAAATTCTATACTTTATAAATATGTATAAATAAATTTTATATTTATTTAATTTCATGATTTAAAATGAAAAATTTGTTGATTTAATTAACTTTTTGTACATACTTTCTCAAATCTATTTAATTTTACTCATTTTATATTTCATAGTAATATTCTTGTGGAAGAAAAGTTATTTTTTTCTTCTAATATTTGTAAAGTTAGATAATAGATTTTATATGTTGTTAATTGTGATTGTTGTTGTTGTTGAGTAATAATAATAATAATAATAGTAATACTTTGCCGTACAAATATTCTACATGAAATATGAAATGTTGTATAACAGCAAATTTTTTATGCAAAAATGTTAAATATCAAATGCCATGCTTTGTACTCTTAATGTTCAATTATCAGAAAAGTATCTACAGATTCTTAAAAATTGTTCAGTGTATATGTAAACCAATGTTGGTACCACAACATTACCTCCCTCAATGAATTTTTTGCAAAATTCTTTATATCCTAAATAATTAAAAACATATAATTATGAAATTTAAGTTTGTTTTAGAGAATTTATCTCCAATCATAGGTATGAAGATTCTGACTAATATTTCTTTAATTAAATGATTTTCAATTCAAGATTTGTGATATATCTAATTTTTTTATTTTCCTGCATTATAGTTTTTATTGAAAACTATCTGAAATTGATTAAATTTTGTTTGAGTTGACTTGACAGTCTAATGGTTGTAAGCTACTATTATTACAGCTGTTCATGTATTGTATATTAAACACTTTTATTTTTTTATTATTATTAATAAATCTCAAAAAAAAATTATTATTGTTATTATTGTACTATTTGTATTTGGTAAACAATTTTTAGTTATAATTAAATTTAGTCTGCTAGTTCTTTTGCTATTTTATTATCTCTCTCATCTTTTTTAATATTTATTTTGCAATGATTAAGACCATAAACAAGGACAAGTTCGCTAATGTAGGAAAACTGTACATTCATAGTGATGGTGAAAATATTATGTTAGCATTTCTATTAAATACATTAAAGACAAAAAAAAAAAACCAGATAGTTTATTTCATTTTCTTCAATTGTAAATTGTTGGTTGACAATTTTCCCACTTTTATAAGTTAAATGGATGCATTGTTGGTTGGTGTTGATAAAGTCCAGATGCACTGTAATTTGGTCATGCAGTGTTTAAATTTTACATAAGCCCAATTTATATTTAGACACAAAATGTAGGGTGTATTTATTTTCCGTTTTTTGCCAATTAACTTTTCTATTTCTTATTATTGTTATTATTCCTATGAATAGGAAAAAAAAATTAGTAATAATAAAAGATTATAATACTAAACGATGCAGCTTTTTAAAGCTTAATTGAGTGACTGGCTGACTGACTGATTTTACATTTGATAAAGTCAAATAATCAATTCTTATTGAAGGTATATTTTTATATTATCAATAATTACAATTACTGTCAAATATGATCTAATAATTGAGTATACAAAATAATTTGGTAAAATACTTCAGTATGATAATCAATAATGTTATTTTTACACATTCAGAGAATTTATTTAGTGCAGTGGTTGATTAATTTTTATTACAGTTGAAAGCTAGTTACCGTGAGTTAGAACAAAGGTTACGTCAACGTGATTTGGAATTATTGAACCTGAAAGAGCAAAATAGACATCTTGTAAAATTATCTAGAGATAAACATTTAGGTGTTAGAGAAAAACTTACAAAGCAAGTTGAAGATCTAACAGATATTGTTAAAGAACAAAATGAAAGAATACAAGTAAGTTTACTTTTTACCAATTTTAAATTACTGTTTATTACATTTTTATGTTTATTGAGATGTAATTACTTCTTGGTCAGTAGCCACTATTAAATGCACAGAAGTTGCAGCTACCCACCAAGAAACTCCATTATTAGTATGATTCTAATGACCTAAAGAACACATTTTTTTGTAGAGGGTTTCTGTAATTGCTTATATTGTTTTAAGTAGTTTCATTCTCTCTCTGATATTGCAGACATTTTAGGAAAGTCAGTTACAGAAGTAGGTTTTTCAAGGTCTGTTTGAGTGCTTATTGTGAATAAATTTCATACTGTGTAGAGTTAGAAACTTTTCCATCTATAAATTTTGTTTTAGTACACAGCCCGTCTTTTTACACCTTACATCTGTTGGATTTGGTTCATTAATATCAGAGTCATTTATATCTAATTTTAATGTTATGAAGATGGTCTTTTTACATTTTTTCAGGTAGTGCCATATAATCTTTTATATTGAAAAGGTGGAATTAGATAATAAAAACTTGCAATAATAATAAAAGTTTAATAAACACTTACAAAGATAAGAATGTGAGTTTTTTATGTATACACTTTTAAATTTTCTACATTTATATCATGATTTAATATTTTTATCCATGTTCGAGTTATTTTTTTTTCCTTGATCTTAATTATTTTATTTTATCTTCTTGTTTTTATAAAATTAACCACTGATTTTATCTACTAGAAAGCTTAAACTGCAATACTTATTCAGAAACCTTGACTTTGGATAACATGTTGAAAAGATGTAATCTTTTTATCTGGTTTTGGTAGCTGAGAAAAATTAAATTATCTACAAATTTTCTTTAAAGTCATTTAAAGGTGTGAAATGGCTATGGTAAAGGAATGTGTAATAAAATTTTATGACTGGTAAATTGTGCTTTGCGTTAAAAAAATTGTGAAATAATATTTGTAAAATATTAAATCTAAATTTGAACAACTTTCTTGATAGTTAAGGGAAGCTTAATTAATTTATTAAACTTTTGTTTTAGATGCTCACTAGGCGTGTTGAATTAGAAAGTAAAAATTATAAACATCAGTTGAATATTGAAATGGCTAGGCATAAAGATACTCAGGTTGAATTAGCTATGGCACATGAAACTATTGAAAGTTTGAAAAATTTAATTGAGGTATGTAATATTGCCTTTAAGTAAATGGAATAAAAATATGTTAATTTCCTTTAACTCAAATACAGTTGAAGTTGCGATAATGCAGCTTATATATTATTACATGAAATAATATTTGTTTTCTGTTTTTAAGTAGCCTGCTTTAATAACAATCTTGCATATTATTAAATAATAGAAAATATGTTTTTGTTAGTAATATGTATTTTATGTTCACGAAATTTAATCATTTTTTGCTTTTTTTATGAGAATATACTCCGATGTACAATATTATTCTAATTTATTGCTATGTACTCAAAAATAGTATTAGTTTTTCTTTGTATTTTACCATCTGTTTTTTACTATGTTTATATCTAGACAGAGAAAAATGAATGTTGCATTTTTGCAGCTTCAGCAGCAATGAATATTCAGAATGATTCATTGTTATTGAAAGGTTTATTCATCACACTAACACAGTGCAGCCTTATATTAATATTCTGAATAAAACTTTGGCAAATATGGTATTTCTTGTGAAATGTTTATGAAGAATAAACCTGTGTGCACTTTGGCTACTAGGTATGATTTTTATGTTCTTCACAAGATACCTTTTCAACTTCTCTCTTTATCAAGGAAAAGAAGCAGAAGTAGATTCTGCCCTTGGATTAGGTGCTAAAGTTGGAACATTTTTTGCACATTGTGACTATCTTAGAAAGCACAGAATATATTTTGATAAATTTTTTTGTATAAATTGTTTATTGAAGGAGTGCTTTTTCACAAATGGAAAAGTTAATGAAAATAAAATTTAAAACTGCCCTTTGGAAGATTCTCATTCTTTGTGTAAGGAACCTCGTGGGACGTACGATTATACTGATTAACATGAGTTTTGTCTCACGATTACTAATAGGTGTACTTAATGCAGCTTTTTATCCTGTTATCAAATATGTATTCAGAATTTCTCCATCACCCAGTTTTTTATTTTAATTTTTAAAAATATTTTAAAACTTTCATTGTCCATTTGACCATTGTCAAGTAAAATCTCCTAGAGCATTGTAAATATGTTAAATGAGCTAACTCAAAGGGTAGCGTTGCTACTGTTGTGCAGATTCAGATGTGTATAGACATGTACAAACATTTATCTGAGCCTCGTATGAAAATGTTAAATTTATATTGGAAAAGCTTCATTGTGCAGTATATGAATGGAATGTTTGTAGTGATTTGAAGGTAATTGCACTTTTTCTTGGTCTGCAGCTTGGTAACACAGGGTACTGTTGTTTTTTGTGTGATTGGGATAGTAGGGACAGAAAGAACCATTTCATTAGAAAAGAATGGCCTAAACGCAAATCGCTCATTCCTGAACAGAAAAATGTGAAACATGACCCATTGTGAAATCCTAAAAATGTGTATCTACCTCCATTACATATCAAACTAGGATTAATGAAGAATTTTGACAGGCCAAGGACAGTAGTTCTGGTTTCATGTAGTTAAACAGAAGTTTCCCAAAATTAGTGATATAAAAATTAAAGGAAGAATATGTGCGAGTCCACAAATACGATCATTAATTCATGATGAAAGGTTTGAGGAACTATTGAATCCACTGGAGAAAGCAGCTTGGTAAGCATTCAAAAATGTTACTCAAAAATGAGTTTTTTGGGAAATCGAAAGGAGGAAATTACTGTGATATTGTCAATGATGTTATAACATCTTATAAAAGTTTGGATTGTAATATGTCCTTAAAAGTACACTTCCTGCACTTGCACCTAGATTTCTTCCCGGAAAATATTGGCACAATGAACGATGAGCACAGGGAACACTGTCATCAGGAGATTTCATCTATGGTATTAAGGCAAATGGAATCCTAATATGCTGGCCAATTATTGTTGGACCATCAAAGAGGGATGCTCCACAGGCGAAATATAGTAGAAAATCGTCATTTCTTTCTTTCTAGGCAAGTCAAATATTTGAATCTTGTGTAGTTAAGAATGCAGAAAGTATTAAAATGTTGAGACAAAAAAAAATTCTCTTTTGTTCCCCAGTGTTATCAATTTAATATCACCAATTCAATTTTTATTACAAAGTGGAATGACAACCCTCCTGTTACTCTAACAAATTTTCAGTTTACTGAACCTCTGAATAATGTAAGCAGGTATTGTAAGGTGAAACAATTTCAATTCAACAGCCAGATCTGATCAGGCAATACTATCGCTACATGGGTGAGGATGATTCACTGGAAATGGTGTCAGCAACTATTGAATAACAATGAAAGGAAAACAGTGGTGGTGGCCCTTGTTTTCAAACTTTCTTGATGTAGCTGTAGTAAATTCGTGGAGGCTTTATCAATACATCTACAAAGAACACTAAATTTTAATGACTTGTAGTTATTGCATTATTATCATCAAAGGCAATTAACACAGAAGGAATTGCTATTCTACAAATGCAGAGACTTGGATGACCAACAGTGTTTTCAACTGCAACAATTCAGTGACCCTCACTTGATAAGCATCTTCTTGAAAAAATGGAAGTAATACATGAATTCGTTGCCGATAGTGTAAAACTACAGTGGTATTTTCACGTAAAAAGTGTAAAGTAGGACTTCACCCAAAACATTTTATTACCATAAAAAATAAACTTGATCTATTCATTGTATAGTGAAATGAAACTTAAACGTTTCATTTGTATTGTATCCTAATTTCTGTGCTGTTTAGTTTTTATTTAGATTCGTAAAAATATTAAAAAAATGGTAAGCTAAAATCAGTTGCATTTTTGCAAAATTTCATAAATTTTGATAAATAAACATACCTGAGGGTCAAAAATCACATATATGATTTAGAAGCATCTGTAAACCTAAGAAATCAGTGAGAAATCATTTTACGACCGGTGCATCAGAGCACAGCAAAATGTAGATTAAGTAATAAAGATAAGATGGGTTAAGTAAAGAATATATAGACTTCATCCAAATTTAGTTTGATGTTTTAATATTTAATATAAAAATATTATTACGGATTATTTTTCTACATTATGCTCTTAAAAAAATCGTTGTGTGTATTACACCCAAAGGTAAACATTATTAATACTTTTGCTACAAAATCTGTGTACCAAAATATGTTAAAACGGTATTCAAGTATTGTAGTACTACTCAGTCATATTGCTTACAAGTGCTTTCTGCCTTTGCTAATGTTAGTTCCTCTCTTTATATAAATTTTGAGATAAGAAAGTTAAATCTCTCAAAGCCACCCACATTGTTAGTACATCCTTTCTCAGAAGAGGAACACAGCCTTTATTTGTTCTCATTAACAAACATTTTCTGTATTCTCATGTAGCATTACATCTTAAAATGCTGAAAACATTTAATGAATTTTTAAATGTAGAATTCATGTTGATTTGTGTTATAGTTACTTTATAATAATTAAGTAACTTCACAAATGTGTACAAAGTTAATTAAATAAGTATTCCTTTTATTTTTTGTGATCAGTGATAGTTTTTTCAGTATTATTATCATTGTGATTGATAAATTTAATGGTAACTAACATTATTTACTTTAAGCAGTGTATTTGCTTATTAATAAAATTTCCACGATAGACTTAAGAATCAAAGTTTGCCAAAGCTTCCAGAATGTAATCTTTGTGTAAATCAATGACTCAAATGTTATTTTTTTCCTTGAAAAACTTGGGTCAATGTATAAATGCAAAAATATGGTAGTAATCTATTTAAGGATTTGTGTACAAATGCAAAAAAATTTGAAGATAAAAAGCATAATTTTTAACATAAAAAGCATTTTTACACAGTGCTTTCTATGTTTTCAATTTTATGCAAATGCATTTTTCATTTTTGGATGATTGTAATATTTATGAATGATTATGTCATTGTTATACTATTGACTTTGAGATATATATTTGAGCTATATTTATTTTTGTTGTCTAAGTTTACTTTGACATTTCATTCCATAAAAATATTCAAAACAAGTTATATTACTTTTCAGCTTGAAGATTTTTCCTTTCCTTTTTGTTTATAAATCTCAAGAATAAAATTTGCAAATAGCTAAAAAATTAACAGTAAAATGACAATTGTTAGTATTTATTTAATTCTTTCAGTAGTTCAATATATTTTGAATAGATAATTACTTTATCTGCTGGTTAGATTTATCAATACGATGTCATTCAGATATTTTGACAACTGTTTTATGATATTAGTCTCCAATACTTATCAAGACCCAAGTGCAAAATTAGTTAATAGCGCAGTAACTTTTAGTTTATTTTGAATACTTATGTTAGCAGATGTAACATGAACATAACCACACTGTCCAACTTATTAGCATTAGATTGGACAAACCCTACCAAACTGAATGGCAAATATTGATGTTAAGGGTTTGGGATAAGATGGCAAACTAGTTTGATTGTCAGAGGTCCATCATCCACTTCTGTTACCTTCCATTTTCCATAATCTTTCATCCTTCTTTTTGGATGAAGTGGAGAAGTAGCTGGCTCAACTATTGTAATTAAATCTGTAGTTTTGTTCTGCACTCTTCTATTAAGGGTAGCTGCTTTCTTATTGGGGCCTAGTGTGATGGTAACCACTTTGTAAGCTCACAGGGCTGGCTTAGTGATGAACTTGACAGCACAAATCAGCTGATTTCAAAGTCGAGAGTTCTAAGGTTCAAATCCTAGTAAAGGCAGTTACTTCTGTACAGGTTTGAATACTAGATCGTGGATACTGGTGTTCTTTGGTGGTTGGGTTTCAATTAACTATACACATTTCAGGGATGGTTGACCTGAGACTGTACAAGACTACATTTCATTTACATTTGTACATATCATCCTAATTCATCCTCTGAAGTAATACCTAATGGTGGTTCTGGAGGCTAAACAGAAAAAAGTAATCCCTTTGGCTGTGGAACTGCTTTCGGCTATGGTTCTGTTTCCTATTCAGAGATATTATAAAAATCCAAACTACTGGTTGAGATGCCTACTGGCTAAACACATAAAAAACTCCTATTCCTCATAAAATCTCTTGATTCTTATTAATTAATATTGTTACAGATCTTTGAAATAAATTTATAAAAATTGGCATCTTAATGATTTTATTAACTTTTTTCAGGCAAAGGATAAATATATTAATAACTCAGCTCCTAATAGATTTTTTAAACCATCTGGTAATGTCTTACAAGTCCTTTCTGCTGCTAATGCAAGGTATAATTATTACAGTTTTGTTTCTAAGTTGTATGTAGTATATATAAGTAAACCATTTTACTTTAAATTAAACTATTTTATAAACTATTTTACATAAGTAGTATGAACCTTACTTTGTAGAGATGTAGTAGAGATGTGTATAGTGCTTTTTGTGATTACGTTAAAAACATTTTGGACTGGGCAATATGGACTGAAAGGCAGTGACTTTGCTTATTAAAGGAAAGCAGCATAATGAAATGATTAAAATAAGAAATGCTCAGCCTTCACTGAATACTTTTTTATCTCCCAGTGATACAACTCAGCAGACTAAAACTTTGATCAACAGTTGTGAGAATGGTGGTTGTTATACATCTGTGTGTTGTTCTTTGCTTGGATTTTCTGGCCAGAGTAATAGCATTTCAGCAGAAAATGATACATTTGAATCCTTGATTTCATGTACACAAAATAACACAATTACTTGAAAGATAAGAGGAAGTTGGATAAATTTTTATTCATTTATTTTAGCAAAAAATCCAAAATACGTGTACCTGTAGGAAATAGTAAAATTATGCAAAACTTTTTCACGTGGAAATGTAACAGTCAAAGGTGGCTTTTCCATCTCTTCTTGTGGAGAATTTGCACGAAGACACAATAATCTATCAACAAAATGTTTTTATGCAAGGAGAAATTTTTCATTACAAAAAAATGCTCACTGCAGTGAGAAACTCTAGAAGATGATATGAAAAAAGTCTTGTAGAAAAAAGAAAAAACTTCTTTCAAGAACAGAATAAAGTTTTAAAAAGGAAAATTCTAGCAGAAAATAAAAAAACTGGAGGAAGAAATGAAAACATTGAGAGCTACAATCTTGTCAGAAGAAGAACAGATAACCGCCAGAATTAAACTTTTAGAAAAGGGCAAACCATTAGGAACCTAAAGATATTGAAGAAAGGTTCTGTGTGTTTTATACGTACTTAATAGTATGTATGTAATAAGATCTCGTACTATTATTATTTTTTTATTGGTATTAGAATAATGACAAAATCAAATTTCAAGTAAATGTTAATAATGTTTGTTTTTTGTTTAAAATAAGGTGTTGTGTTCTAGTTTTTATTATTTGTATTACTTTTAGGTACAGAGATTTTAGCTTTCCTTCAAGTTGTGAAAGTTATTGTTTTTTATTTATTTTGCAATATAATATAGGCTATTTTTTATGAAAAATTTTTAAACAATCTTAAATGTTAGCCATTATTTTTAAAAATTGCTTTAGTTAGTTTTTATTTCTTATATTTGTTACTTTTAGTTATCATGATATGGATTTTTTGCAAGAAATTTATTAAATATTGTTTTTTTTTTTTTGTACTTTGCAATGTAATTTACTGAAAGAATTTATCACAAAAAATAACGTAATTTTAAAGCTATATTGTAAAAAAAATCATTAAAAAATAAAATTTAAAAGTGAATGTAATAATAAATAATAAAAAAAGGTCTGAGTTGGGCAGCTATGGGAATGGTGGATGCTGCAAAAAAATAAAATATGTATATATTTTAAATGGCAGTAGTATAACATTATAGAGTCAGAAAAACTTTATTGAATTGGTCAGGAAAATTCAGGAAAAACAAATCTTAAAATTCAGTGGGAACCCTGTGATAAACAATAGACATTAGATTATACTTTTACCTGGTTTGGGGTTTTATATCAGAACCGTAATGGAATATTTACGTTTAATCTTCCTAATTCCAAAAGCGTTAGGGATTACATTAATTTCTAATTCTTAGCCTCAAAAATCCCTGTATGTTTGTTGTTGTAGTTTTTGACGAGTTGCCAAAAAAAACTATCTGCAGAAAATTTTAAAATAACATATGTTTGTGGAAAATGTCTAGATTGTATCGTTATTTACTACTGTTTGGCAACTTATATCCAAAGAATTTGATTGCACTAACATGATGCTTCTATTTGTTACAATCTTCATATTGAGCTAACCTCATTCTCCCTACGCCCTTCTAAACTTGACTGCTTATCTCATTTTTGATCTTCCTGCTGTTCACCTTCCCAGTGATTCACCTGAAATATTTTTCCCATCTTCTTTTCTTATTATACGATTGGCCTGTCTTAAATGCTTTCTTCTTTGATGTTAAATTTCATTTATGAAAAACTAGATTTTTCTTCCAATTCTTTATTGACAGATGTCTTTTTCTTCGTTAAACTTTCACCTCTTATCTTGACCAATATTAAATTCACATTATGATTTATGAATATGCTGGCTAGTCATCATGTTTGAACCATAAACTGGCTTTTAGTTCATGATGAATTTAAACTATTCTTGACTTTTTATCCCAAAAAAACCAAAAAATGTATCGTCATTCCAAGAATGAAATAGTCATTATTGAACTGCTAGTTCAGAAAAATGGCAAAACTTGGGATTGATAAGTAGTTTTATATCATCTGAAGTCTAAATCAAAGTTTACATTTAAAATAAATGTTAGAAGAATCTTCGTTCAGAGTTTCATTTCATGCAGCATAACATTGGTAATTAATTCTTCGACCAGAAAGTTTCATTTGTTAGCTTTTTCCGCAAGTTGGTGAATTAAAAAAATAATTTCTAAACTTACTATGTTTAAAATATAATTTTTTAAAGTGTTGAATTTCAAATGGAACATTCCTGAGCAAGATTATCCTCTATATTCTACATAAACTTTTAATACCATTACAACTCATATTATTATCATTTCTATGATCACAGTATGATCTTTAATATTTTAATTTCTCACACATTCAGCTTCAAACTTCTCACATTATTATTAATATGATAAAAATAAATTTGTAATTTATTTTGTTATTACTTGTTTCCTTTTTTTCTCATTATCTAATCCCTGTTTTATTATCAGCAACGTTCCAAAATGAGACAGAATAAAATAAAAAGGGAGAATTAAATGCAAAAATTTAGTACAAATGTATATGTAAACAAACACTAAGTCTGTTGCAGATCATAATCGAGATATGACAGCATTCCGCATTTCCTATGGACCACAGTTTAAATTGTTAATGAAATCTATTGCCAAAAAAATTCAGCATTAATCTGTATAGTTACTGTAAATCTACATGTTTGATGGGTAAAGCATAAGTTGGAATCATAAATACATAATCATTTCTTTAAAGCCATACTTGTAAAATAGTATGTATAAAATGTCCTGGTCAGGGCTAAGAAGGAAATTTTTTTTACTTGCCTAATTTATTTACTCAATTTCTGTAATCATGTAGATTTCTGATAACATAATAAAATCCAGTTTTTTTTTTCACCAAAATAGTTAAGGATAAAAAATTATAATAGTTTTAAATAACATAATTCACTTTTTGAAAAATCTTTTTTTTGTGTATGCATTTAGTTATTATTAAATTAATTATTTTATCTAACGAAGTATTGTTTACTGTTAAAATAATGTAAAAAGTATTGTTTTTTTATTTATTTTTCCTCAGGTTTAGGAATTTACCAAAAACATCTAGTTCTACAACTGCCCTAGATAAAAAGGTTTCTGGAGAAGCAGAAAATCATGCTGTAAGTTTACATTTTACTATAAATTTTATACATTTTGATGATGGAAATACTTTGGAATCTAAAATTATATAATTTTTTTTTTTAATATACAATCTATGCAAAAATTAGTTTTAGCATGATTTTTATAGTAATAATCTATTTCCATGACTTTACAGTTGTATTAGGAAGGATCCAGGTATAATATGTATATTCTTTTGTCATAATTGATTATATAATGAAGTTAAATATTTAAATTTCCTTTGTATTACAACTTTTGTTTCTTCTTTATTAATGAAGCTTCCTTCAGTGATAGTGAGTGCTCCTTATATACATTATTAAATTTATTAGTTTTATATTATATATTAATATTTTATTAAATGATTAGTATTAATTACATGACTGCCCAAAAAGGAGTGTATGTATGTATATTTATTCCACCATAGCAGCTCAACAGCTGAACTGATTTAGATGTATGATCCCGTGTTGTAATCCTTACATTACCAGGAGTGTCATAGACTATAAATAAGTACATATATATTTGTTTAAATAAATTTAAAAATTTGAAAAAAGATTATACTATTCTGGAGCTTGTGAGTAAACAAAATTTTTATCCACAAGCTCTTTAATTATCCTATACTAAAAAGCAGTGTTTGAAATGCAAGCACAAGTATTGCAAATGATGAAAAGTGTGAGAATAAATGTGCCAATTTACTTGATAATATGTGTGACTGTGAAATCATTCCCACTAGTATAATGCCAATTGCCACTAATATGCCAAATACAAACTCTACCTGATGTTATCGACGACTGTCCTATTTATCATACCTATTTATCAGTTGAAGTATAAAACAGCTCCTCCCATTATGAGAGAACAAAGGGCAGAGGAATTGGCATGGGTCAAACTGTTTCCAGATAGTAGGAATGGGTTCAGAGAATACCGGTCAGTGTCCGCGACCCCACTTGACTACTATAAGGGTAATGAGTAATGAAAGGAGATTACAAATGAACAAGTATCTGTTTTATGCCCTTTCAACTGCAGATTTACATAAATCTCAGCAAAATGTTTCTGTTTGTGGTTGCTTCCCAAAAGGTCAACTGTTGATATTTTAATTGCTCTTCGGTCTTATTTGATTATAGGAAATTTACAGTTTCTTGGCTCATTGTTGCAAGCAAGAATGGTAACTTTTCCTTATTTTGCTTAAATTTGAGAACATATCTTTTTGATTTAGCAGGTATTGACTTTGATCTTAACATTTAAATATTTAGCCAATTATATTAGTATTTTTTAATTGATCCTTTGAATGATTTTTGAAAAAGTAGTCTGCAAAAATTTTTGAAGAGCATTGTGTAAAGTTTGTTTCTATAAATATCTAGTTTTCACAAAATGTAAATCAAATAATAATCCAAATTAATTATTTTACTGTTTAATTTTTGATGTATGATGATTTTTCATACATGTTAAGAAACTTTGTTTATGAGTTTATAAAGAACTTTATTAATAAACTTATTAACTTTATTAATTAATACTTAAAAAAAGAAAAGGGCCAAATAGATAGAATAAAATAATCTTAAACCTAAGCACAACCACTAAATAAAGGATTCCTTAATTTTAGTAGCATTTGTATTTTTTACAGGTTTTCTAATTTATTCAATGTTAATTTTAATCAAGTATTAATTTTCTCAAATTTATTAAAAACTAAAACTATATTTAATTTCTTTATTGTTTTACCAATAACCACTTTGTTTAAACCACTGAATTGAAAATATCCTTTTCTGGTTATCTTGTATATTGGTTATGTGAGGTCTCTAGATAAGTAGGATCCTACTGCATTAGTTTGTCAGTATGAGATCTTTTAATAATTTTTTTTTCTTTCAGATAAAGTATGACCACAGTGGTCAGGACACTGATATTACATCTGAAGTATCATCTGAGAATAGAACAATGAAACTTCCTAAAAAATCAGATGATTCTAATAATTTAAATTTTAGGAAAAAATTATCAATTAGAAAAGGAAGATCAAAATCTAGTCGATCTAATTTACCAGTTAAAGTAGAACAAAAAAATGAAGATGGTACAGAAACAAAGAATTATTCATTTAGTTTTCCATCAATAGATAATTCTATTGAAAGCGCTTCAAAATATAACACTTCAGAATCAGATACTGTTACAAGAATGAGTTCTATTAAGAGTCAACGTAGAATTTCTGTCGATTCTGCTCATACAATCATTTCTGATAATAATTTTGATAATAGTGATAATGATATTGATAATTATGTTTGTAAGAGTTTATGTGATGATAAAAAGGAAAATATTCAACACAATTCAGGATCAACTTGTCAATTGTTCGATGATGATAATGAACCGTTGCAAAGTATTTCTGATGCATTAGCTGAAGCGAAAGCTAAAGATAAGTTACAAAGACAAAAATCGATAAAAGATGAATTAAAAGAATTGAAAGAGCAAATGTCAAAGAATAACCATAGGTATTTATTAGAAAGTAGTGATTCATGTGAAAGGTTATTTGATGAAAATACTGTTAAAGCAGTAAAGGATGAATTAAAAGAATTTGAAAGGCGATTATATAATACTGAAATTAATTCATTTACATCATCAATGAGTAAATCATTTGAAAATGAAATAAATAAAGTTGTTCAAAAGGTTTCTTCTGGTTTAGATTTTTTAAATCATAAATCTAATAGTGATGACAATGATGATGATGAAAGTGAAATAAGAAATAAATTTGGTTTAAAAGATATTTCAATGTCTTGGAATAAAATGAGAGATGAAATTCAGCGTGAAAGAGAAAAAGTTGATGATTTGACTGATAGTTATTTTAGTAAATTGTCAATAAAGGATAGTGATAAAAATGTTGAAGAAGATAATATTGAAATTGAAGAGGATGTGGATGACAATGGTAATTGTAACCAAGATGAAAGTTACATTGAACAGGATGTTAAACTTAATGAAGATGAAAAATTTAAATTATTAAAAGCATTAAATGAAATTGATCGTGAAAAATTGGGTAGAAAAGGAAGTTTTTATAGTAGTGATAGTGAACCAAAAGAAAGACGTAATTCATTAAATCTAAATTTTAATGGTATAGAAAATCGTAGAATTCAATCATCATATAATAATTTTGAGTTTCCTATGTTAAAAAATTTAAGTAAAATCGATAATGAATTCACTCAAGATTTTGATCATTCTTCAATGACAAATAAATCTGACCTTATAGATGGACTATTTAGTAATGTTAATTCATATAAAAATGCTCAGGAAACTACAAATGATCCAGGAAATGCTTGAATTGTTTTTTTTATTTCAAATCAATGTTTTTATGGTAGATAATATTTTTTTGTACTATGTTATATAAAATTCGTAGCTCAAGATGTTATACTGTATATAGATGTTATTTTGTAATGGTTGCTTTTCATTTTTTTTTTTTTTATATTAAAGAGTCATTCAAGTTTTATTTTGTCTATGGAAATATAATATGACTATAAATGTTTAATTAGTGTACATACATTTTTTGTGTGTATGGTGGATTGTTTTGTCATATATTTTTATAGACAAAAGAAAGAATAAAACATTATTTATTCCTATTTATATAGTGTTTGTTAAATATTGACAAAAATGCTGTTAAATTTCCCTTGAATTTGCCATAATTTCTTGCACATATTTTGCAAACATTATCAGTTTAAATTAGTTGTATTTATTTAGAATGTTTAATTTTATTGGACTTTTCTGATGATACTTAAGAGAACAGAGAAATAATAAGTCCTGTAATAGTATATAAATTATTTTTTTTATTGCTAAGATGTAGTATCATCTTTTGCTATAAATACAAATTGTATTAGTAATATTGCTCACACGTATATTGAACACGTAATTATACATATCTTAGTGAGATAAATTGTGAATTTTATTTATAAAATCAGGGATGTAGTAATTGTAATCTTTCCATCCGTTAAGTCAAACCTCTTACTATTGAATTATTTTAAAATATGTTAGTTATTCAAACTATTAACTGGCTGTGAATGTTTCTAGTCATTTTGTTATTATTTTATACACATTTCTAGTATATTTTATGTTAAATTCATTTTTTTAAATGTAATTTTAATTTTAAGTTTGTTGTAACTAGATTGTAGCAGTAAAATTTGTTTTATTTTGTCAGTATTTTAAATTTACCTTTTATGTATTTTAAAGATAATAGAATGTACAACATATGTTTTTAATTGTAGAGTAATAAAATTTACATTAAATAAATTCTCTTTTCAATAAAATATTTAATTTAAATAATTTTAAAAATATTTTGTCAATGACACCAAATTAATGTAAATAATTTTTATCGATTAATAAGGAAATTGTGAAATAAACTATATTTTTCTATGATTTTTTTTGTTTTTTTTTTTATTAAAGTAGAAATTACCTACCCTCCTTGGGAATGTCCTTTTTAGACAAAATTGTGAGGGATTAGAATGACTTGACTATTTGTAACTTTGACTGTCATTCAAACTGTGTTGTTCAAATACAATTTTGGCTTACTAAGCTTCTTTTGACAGTTGATTAAGTGTAGTTATTGAATCCACCTTTTACTATACATTCACCAAAAATTTATTTTTATTATACAGTGCATTCAGAAAGTTGCTGTGCACTGAAATTGTGGAAGTATAATGATGTGATTCCTAATTATTTCTTTGTATTTTCATTTCATTATTTTATAGAAACAGGTATTTCAATAACTAGAATTATCTCCTTCAATATCAGTACAGCACTGCACACATTTCAATTTGTTTTCAAACACTTTAACCAGTTGATGTACTGAAATGTCTTGTACTGTGCTGTTATTGCAGTTTTGAGTTCTCATTCGTGCATGGTCTGTTGCAATACACTGCGTTTTTTGCAGCTCCCCATAGAAAGTTGTCTGGAGGAGGAGTCAGATTGGTTGATTGTGCATGCCACAAACCCTTCAAAATAATTCGTTCACCAAAGACATTTATTAAAAGTCATTTACCTGTTAGCTGAATATGCTGTGGTGCCATCTTGTTGGAACCAACTGTGCTTGATTTCCATTTTATTAACTGATTAATGAAGTTTGTTAAAACAGCACACTAATGATCACTATATATTGTGTAAAAAAAATATTCTATCCACAATGCATGTTCTATTCATAGTCACCTAGACTCTAGTTTTTGCTTCATCTAAAAATTGCTCATGTAATTTATTGGGATTAGTTACCCACCACGTTGGAATTTTGGTCAATAAAACATTTAAACCATTGACAATAATTTAGTCTTTTAGCATTCAGTTCTTGAACGCGCTTTACTTTGTAGGGGAAAAGTTTTTCAATTCTTTCTTACAGCTTTATGTGTGGTAAAAAGTCCGATATCTTGCTGTTGTGCTAACTTAGGCATTTAAGCCATAGCAACTGAAATATCAAGCAACTTATGTTTTTTAGTTTAGCTGATCCTTCAGTTCGATCATCATCTTCAACAGAGCCTGTTGCCTGAAATTTTTCAATAAAGAATTTGAACTGCATTGCAGTGACGAACAGGAGTATTTGGAATCTTTTCAGAAAACATGTGTTTCACTAAATATGCATACTTGTCACCTTCACGAAAGAGGTGGTCAATGAGAGAAATGAGTTCCTCTGCTGAAAGAACCATTATGTTTTTCGCAACTATTGATTCTGGTAAACGAAACATGAAGCATGTTCAATCACAATTCAAAAACTGACATCCTGGTTTATTAGTGAACAACACCCAGTGAACGCATAGGACAACCAACCTAATGCTGAAAGAACAGAATGCACCACATAATTCTAAAATTTGGGACTAAATAAAAATGACTAATAAAAATAGTACTTATTAATACTATTTTTTATTTCAAAACTGCACACAAGATTATTTCTTTAGATTTAATATTTTGTAGATACAGCTGATGAACTATAGTGATATTTGAATAAAGTAATATGTTACTTGCCAACCGGCCTCCGTGGCGCGAGTGGTAGCGTCTCGGCCTTTCATTTGGAGGTCCCGGGTTCGAATCCCGGACAAGCATTCTTCACACGCTAGAAAACATTCGTTTCATCCTCTGAAGCAATACCTAACAGTAGTCCCGGAGGTTAAAAACCTGATAAAGAGAATAATATATTACTTGAACATTGGGCCAAGTAAAAAATTCATTTATTATAAGGGAAAAAATGACTGATTATTCGAGCAAGATTTGGTTAAAAAAAATTTTGAAAAACTCAGTAAGTGTTAAGCAATTAAATTAATCGTGGAATATTGATAAAAATGCACGTAAATTTGAAATGCTTTATAAATCAAATGTGTACGTTTCTATAAATGTGGTATAACAATTATTAACGTAACTTTGTGCTAATCCTGGCTAACAGAATTGAAAGTAGCATAAAGTGTAACTGTTATTTTATTTGAAAAGAACAATTAACGGAATCAGAATTTATATATATAAAATACTTTGTAAAAATAATTTGCGTCATTTTATAAACCGTTTTCTTTTTAAATTGTTAGAAGTGTGTTCACGATATCTCAGAAGAACGATGAGTTTATTCCTGGAAGTCGGTTCTCGATTGAATAAATCACAAATGACCTTCAAATTACGTAATTGTCATTTACCTTGACAAGAACGTGTCTGGGTTATTTGATTTTTGCGCGCTATCTCGGAAAAGATTCAACTATTAGTGAATGATTTATCTGAAAGCACTTAAATGATACATTTGTTTTATGAAATCTTTAATTTATTGACATAGTGCAGGAGTGAATTTTTTTTTGTGTTAAATGTTTCTTATGTTTTTCCACAAAAAAATAACAACTGTTGTCTTTCCGGGTAATGAAGTGAAACTTGAAATGTTAAATTAAATAACTGATTATAAAATCGTATAATCATTATTACTAAATTAAGATGTTATTCGACAGTAAAAGTTGAAACTATCTGCTTTCACTTTCCACGGTAGTGGGGTTAGGAAACGCTATGGTATGTAATAGTGGATTCAGTACATGGCCACTGCGTCGATCACTTTCTCCGTTTCTCTTTTTGTGAACTCGATGCAGTAATGTCCATTTTAGCTGATACAGTTTTATAATATTTGCAAAAATGTCAGTATCAAGTAGTGTTATATGTAGTGCTATATTAAAAAAATGGAATCCGGTAGTAATGTCTGTGTTTCAAGAATATATAAAAAAGAATAGTGTTGTATTGTACTCTACAAGGCAGTTTCATTGTAATAATAAGGATTTCAATGTGGCTGGAAAGTTGGCTCAAAATCAGAGACCAGATTGGAATAGGGCTGTTTCAGAAGCTGAGAAAGTTGTAGGGTACCCAACTTCATTTTTAAGTTTACGGTGGCTGTTAAGTGATGAAATTGCCAATGTTGCATTGCATTTGAGGAAGCTAGTTGGATCTAATCATCCGTTGCTAAAAACAGCTAAGTAAGTAAGAAAGTTTAAAGTTTTGATAATTGGTTAGTACAGGATTTAATTTGGTCATTTATTATAAGATTTAAATATTTATTATTGTAGTCTAAATATTCATGTATTTTTAAACTATTGCTTCTATTTTAATGCCAACTAAATTTGTAACTTATTTCTAATGAAACAAGTTGTATTAACTTAATGGTTATTAAAGTATAAATAAATTATTCACAAAAATAATATGAGGCTCATTTTTCAAAATTATATCTAATCAGGGCCTAAAGATAAAAACAAAAAAATTGCTGTGGTATTAATACTCTTGGTTGTGTAAAGCCCATTCACAGTATGCTGAAGTTGAGAGGTTACCAGATTACCAACTAACTATTGAATAAATGGAACTGATGGCATGACATGCTAGGAAAAGTTGGGTGTAGGAATGAGATGTCAGTTATACCAAAGTACACTAAAGAGAAACTATGCCTGTTTTTAAAATATTATCTTATGATGTATCAACACGGTACTTACGTATTAACGCCACTGCAGCTACAGCTTTATTTAAAAACAAAGTAGTCAATTGGATTTCGGTGGAAAATGAACAGTCTCTTTATTAATTTTATTAAATGGTTATCTATATCTATTTATTTTAAATGGTTATATATTTATAAAATAAATAAATATAAATAACCATTTATTAAAATTAATAAAGAGACTGTTTTGAATCTATGTTAAACTCTATATCGGCCCATTTTCCACCGAAATCCGATTGACTGCTTTGTTTTTAAATAAAGCTGTAGCTGCGGTGGCGTTAATACGTAAGTACCATCAACACCTATGATGTTTTCTAAGCATGACATTGTGCTATTACATATCAGTTTTACCATATTCTGCCCATTGTAATTAATAATATTTCTTGGTATTAAAACAGTACTTACACTTTCAGAAATAGCTAGTGTCAATCTTCATACCCATTTCTAGTATAGATATAAGTTTGACTACAACCCCTGTGATAGGACTCTAACCAGATAGAATCAATTTTGACAGTCTTGAGCCATTTCCATTAGGCTAATTGGACATAACTGAATAATCTGCAGCATTCGTGTTCAATATTTCAAGTAAAAGTAGGTTTATTAACTTTTACCCAGGTACCTGGTTTTTAAGATGGTTCATATCATAAACAGTTAGTTGATTTGTGATGTATATGCACACCAAAAAAAAATTGTCAGAGCAAACTCCATTATATACCCAACAGACATTATACTCATCTAGACATGAGTTGATGAAGTGTAAATTCATCAAGACCCACTAGATGGCATTAGTACTATATATAAGTCCATTATATGACACTTCAATTTAAAAAATGTGACAAGAGTAACAAACATGAAACAAAAAGTTTTAAACTTAAAAATTCAAATATTTGTTATGAATTATTAATGATATTTATCACAAATATTTAATTTTATTTGCAAAATTTTTAAAATATTTAATATTTATGTAATATATTATTACTGATGTGGCCAAAAAATTAAACCAGTACATTAAAAAGCTGAAAAAGTAAACCTGTCATTTAATATCTACATAAAAATGTCTGTTCCATCTGGCTGAGATTTCACCCACATGAATTCACATAAATAAATATCTAACATATTAGGATTATTTGGATGGTTTTTCTGAAAAAACCACTTTGCCACCGACCACATCCTCTTGACTTGCTGGGTATGTGCCCTAGTTATGGGATTGATCAAGTTCTCTGCATGATTCACAGTCATATTGGAGTAATTTCAATTGGCAATGCGAATTCCATTGTATTGCCACTGGTCCGAAATTACTATGTTTGGAGTAATTCTGTCAACAATAATTGGCAGGAGTGTATCTGTCAACCTGTCATCTACAGTTACAAGGAAACACCTTTCATTTCCCAACATATTCCATCAAAACACCCACTGTTGAGGATCTTCATGTTTGACATTATACTTTTGACAAATGAACACTAATTCATTAATTTCCTCTGTCAGTCCATTACTGCCAATAGGGTTTTGATTTGGAGTAATTTTGCAGCACAAACCTCCCGCAAATAATTACTCTATTCTATGATGGTGTTGTGGTATGTGGAAAGCTCCCTTTTACATTCTAGTGTGGTCATCTGGTGTGACCAACAGTACACAAACAGTAAAGTTTTGTCAAAGGCCAGTTTAGATGTGTGTAACCATATAGCAACATATATGCTAATGTCTGTGGTACAGTCCTGCCTAGAACCAGGGGAGCAGAATATGTTCAGACTCCTGAAATTTCCCCCAAACACAATTTTTTTGATCAGAAATTTCCCCAGAACTCCAAGTTTATCACGTCTGCCATGCCACTCACAAAACACACAGTTTACGTTATGCTTACTTTTAAATGTTAACATAGTTAATTAATGTACAATTACAATATTTTATACTCACTATACTGTATATTATGTATGTCACTTAACACTATTAAAAGACACTTAACTACTTTACTATTAAAACAAAGCAATACCTTAAAGCCAGCCAGCTAATAAAAACAAAGAAACACTATTGCCTGCCCAAAAGCAACTAAATGGATAGATGCATTAGACAGGAGACGAGACACACTCATGCATATACCACTAGATATATATACACAATGCATCTTATCAGTAATGTGTCCCTTACCTGCCGCGATTTGAGTCTTACCTGTTGCTCACCAGGAATGACGTCTATCTTTGTTCTCATTATACGTAATACTCAATAGGATGAATGTTTCTTTTTAAAATTTGTTAAAAGATCAGTTACTCTAGTTAATAATTGTAAAAATGATGTGAATACAGCATCAGTTGATATTTACATCATGATTTCTATTTTTCATGACTGGTAAAAGATTTTGGTGAAATTTTCCTGAACAGCCCAAATTTCCCCTGAACCATGTTAGTGCATATGGACATATTCTGCTCCCCTGCTTAGAACATCTCCAATGGGCAGGTCTAGTGGCCAAGATCTTCAATTTCATATCGTGTCTGTTTGGACAAATCTGGTTTTGATGAATAATGTTATGGTGTTCCAAAAATCCAATAACATTTTGCTGTTCCTTAGCAAATTTATTTACAGCAATAAAGTTACTAAATTAACCATTTATTTTTTTAAAAACTTTGTTAAGAAACTTAACTATGCTGTAAATCTAAACCAAAAACAAAAACATTTAAACCAGTACACTTTAAAGCTGAAAAGTAAAGTAGACTTGCAGAAATGATGACTTGCAGATGATTTAAACTTGAATCTGCTATATGAAATGCAGAGACACTTCCTTTTTATAATGGAGATTATTGATGGAATGGCAAAGTAAGTAAGTAATAATAATAGTATTAATTTTATTATTATTACTATTTACATAATTTTTTTTTGTCTTCAGTCATTTGACTGGTTTGATGCAGCTCTCCAAGATTTCCTATCTAGTGCTAGTCGTTTCATTTCAGTATACCCCCTACATCCTACCCCCCCAACAATTTGTTTTACATATTCCAAACGTTGCCCGCCTGCACAATTTTTTCCTCCTTCTACCTGTCCCTCCAATATTAAAGTGATTATTCCAGGATGCCTTAATATGTGGCCTATAAGTCTGTATCTTATTTTAACTATATTTTTCCAAGTGCTTCTTTCTTCATCTATTTGCCGCAACACTTCTTCATTTGTCACTTTATCCACCCATCTGATTTTTAACATTCTCCTATAGCATTACATTTCAAAAGCTTCTAATCTTTTCTTCTCAGGTATTCCAATCGTCTAAGTTTCACTTCCATATAAAGCGATGCTTCAAACATATTCTTTCAAAAATCTTTTCCAGATATTTAAATTAATTTTTGATGTAAACAATTTATATTTCTGACTGAAAGCTCATTTCGCCTGTGCTATTCGGCATTTCATATCACTCCTGCTTCGTCCATCTTTAGTAATTCTATTTACCAAATAACAAAATTCTTCAACTTCCATAAACTTTTCTCCTCCTATTTTCATATTCAGTGGTCCATCTTCGTTATTTCTACTACATTTCATTACTTTCATTTTGTTCTTGTTTATTTTCATGTGGTAGTTCTTGCGACTTCATCCATGCCGTTCATTGTTCCTTCTAAATCCTTTTTACTCTCAGCTAGAATTACTATGTCATCAGCAAATCATAGCATCTGTATCTTTTCACCATGTATCGTTACTCAGAATCTAAATTGTTCTTTAACATCATTAACTGCTAGTTCTATGTAAAGATTAAAAAGTAACAGGAATAGGGAACATCCTTTTCAGACTCCCTTTCTTATTACGGCTTCTTTCTTATGTTCTTCAATTATTACTGTTGTTGTTTGGTTCCTGTAAATATTAGCAATTGTTCTTTTATCTCTATATTTGAACCCTAATTTTTTTTTTAAATTCTGAACATTTTATTCCAGTCTATGTTATTGAATGCCTTTTCTAGGTCTATAAATGCCAGGTATGTTGGTTTGTCTTTCTTTAATCTTCCTTCTGCTATTAATCTGAGGCCTAAAATTGCTCCCTTTTCCCTATACTTTTCCTGAAACCAAATTGGTCTTCTCCTAACACTTCCTCCACTCTCCTCTCAATTCTTCTGTACAGAATAATATAATAATTAACTTAATAGTAAATTATTATAATTTATGTAAGCCATTATTATTTACAGAATAAATGATAGTATTTTTTTTTTTTTTACAGAAGTTTATTATATAATGGCAGGAATAATATGCAGGCATGGGGTTTAATAGTGCTCTTAATATCAAAAGCAGCTGGACATCTTAATGTTGATGAGATGGAAGAGGATAAGGCTGCTGGTGTTCTTCACAGGTTTGTTGTAATTTATTTTAAAACTAGCCGGTTAGGGCTTGCTTTGCTTGCCTGACTGTCTAGCCAGGGAGCTCTGCCTCCTGGACCCTCGACACATTCATATTGTCATGTTTGTGAGAATTACATTTAATAATAACAGAAACACATTTTACTGATATTGTTATCTGATAATATTTTTTTAATTATAAATAGTCACAAAATATTCTCTCAAACTGTTTTAATGTTTTATTAGCATTTCACCTTGATGAAGTTACTGTTGTGATGTTTTAGCTATAGCTTCATTTATCAATCTGCTACTTATGAGACCAAAAGTGCATCTCAATAAACATTTTCAAGGAGAACATTCTTTAATTTAAAAAAAAATCTGTACTCAATAACGCTTGAACAGTAAACTTTTGCTGTTTACAGCCTTAATATTTAGTGTAGAAAGGGAGTAAAAAGTTCCTAAAAATCAAGATTTATCATTGTCTTGAATTTTGTTTTACATGGTGTTTCATTTAAAAGTTATTTAAAAAGAAAAAGAAATTTTAAAATCTTTGATAACCAATAACTTTAGATAATGATAGACAACATATATTTTTTATTTTATTTGGCATATCGATAAACAATTAAAAAATTAATCTTTTGGCTATTTCAGAGAAAAAAGTTGTGTAACTGGATTTGTGCAATAGAAATATGTGGTTTACTGCCGCATGAGCAGTTGCATTGAAAAAAGAATATCATAAAACCACCCTTGCAGTAAATAGAAACTTTTTGCTGAATTAGATTTCTTTTGTATACCTAGGGAGTCCTTAATCTTACATTTCAAAGAAATCAACTCCTTTTTTATATATGTAGAAGATATACATAACGGGACAACCAGACAAACCGGATAACGGGACAATCACTTAAAAGCAGTTTACAGTAGTGAAACTGTTGACAGGAGTATTATGAATAGGTGGGTATTGAAATTTCACAAAAGTGACAATTGAGAACACACCTCGCAGCAGACAACCAGTTTCTCTGACTGACAAAAAACATCGAAAGGAGGTGGATGTTTGCTTCAAAGTGACCGGCAAATCACCCAGCAACGCATAGCTATTCAGTTAGACATATCTAAAGAATGGCTAGGCCATATTATTGAGCAATTGGGTTACCATAAATCTGTGCACAATTGGTACAATGCAAACTGACGGACGAACACAAGCAGCGCCATGTCATATAATGTATGTATAATTAATAAAAATAACAAAAATAAAGTAAAACTAAATAAAACAAAAATTGTAGATGGAAATAAACCAATAATAAATATTAATGTTTAAACCAAAAATCCTAAATGTTGACAACAGAGTAAAAAAAAAATGAATGATAAATTTGTGTTGAAACAAATTTGCAGTAAAATGTCTTGATAAATAAATTTCTTGGTAAAATTAGATAAATAAATTGCCAATTGCTCAGTAATATGGCCTACTCATTCTTTAGATATGTCTAACTGAATAGCGATGCGTTGCTGGGTGATTTGCCGGTCACTTTGAAGCAAATGTAAACCTCCTTTCAATGTTTTTTGTTTGTCAGAGAAACTGGTTGTCTGCTGCGAGGTGTGTTCTCAGATAAAAAAATTAACTGTGAAATAAATGAATATGTACAAAATCATCTTTACAGCAGAAAGGGAATGAGATTGAGAGGGGGGGGGGAGAAATCTGTAACTGTTATGGTTGAGTGGATAATTTTTTGATACTTTAGACCCCTATTTTATGGTGAAAAAGTATTCAAAAGGCTGTAATGGAAACTGGCTCTCTTAACGTATCCCTTTCTGTGCCTACCTTTATATTTTTCTATTAGGCCTGTTGATTAATGTAGTTATCAGACTCTTAATTCATCCAGTAAAGATCAAGAACACTTCCTATAGTGATTTCCTACTGAATGTGATCTGTTGAAAACTACATTATGAAATACAAACTATGTTATGTAGTTGTAGTTCATACATAGTTATGAAATACTTAATGTAGTTATGTATTTCGTAATGTAGTTGATACTGGAGTTCCAGCCGGTTGGTAGCCTTTGATGAAGTAAACTCTCCAAAAGGCTTCAAATTTTTGTAGAAATTAGTTGTACTGTTAATAGAGTTTATGACTGTTGCAGTGAATAATGTGAGACATGAGGCCTAATATAAAATTGATTACAGGGAGGAGAGACAAACAATCAGATATATAGTTTTTTAATGTGTTGAATAACTTTTAATGCCAAAATAAGGAATTTTATATAATGGAGGCAGTGAGCTGATTTATTTAATCGGATGTGCAGCATGAGAAGGTGTAAGATTTCATTTTTTGTAAATACCTGTTTATTGATTTCTCAACTAATTGTTTTATTAGTATGATTATTTACTACATTTTAATCGTTTGGATGTTTTTATTGTTTTAATTTATTACTTAGTCATACATTTCAAAATGTATGTCATAACATTTTCAATTTTTCTTTTGATCATCTTCAGTGACTAGTGCTCCTGAAATCAGTTGATGTTATATCAAGCATTTCTTTTTCTGTGGGATCATTTAATGTATCGTTATGTATTTATTTATTTCATAATCTCTGAGTTACAATCTGATCCTTTTTTATATTTGTAGAATACAAGGTGTTTGTGGATTTGCAATGTATGTCTATGAGATGGTTGGTAAATGTTTACTCTGTATTGCTATGGAGAGCGTTGAGTGTTCATTATTCCCTTATTAGAAGTTTCATACTGTTTGTTCAACTGATATTTATAGTTTGAAAAATTTAGTTTTACGTATTTCTGAGGTCTTTGTTTTTTATATACATTAATAAATTTTTTTATTTTTCTAAAATCGATCCTTTCAGGAATCGTATTCCTCTGCACTATACATATTATTAATATAATATGTATGTAGTATATATATATATATATATATATGTATATGTAATATAATATCTAAGCAAGAGCGCTTTCGTGAGTACCTCGCATCATCAGTTACTCTATATAATTTTTCAAATCTTTTGTTGCACACATTAAAATTAAAATTGAACGTTACAAATTGCATATTCAATATCCAACATTCATGCAAATTTAGAAGTACTGGAAATTAAGAAATACAATATATTTATGTTTGTTAATATGACTGTTTGTATTTTGTGTGGTATTCTGTCAATGAGTGTGCTTTTTATATCTCTACAGGCATTTTAGTGTTGAGTTCATCTATTTGGTTTTAAGTGATATGGATTCATTAATAGTTTGTAAATCTTACTTCTCAACACAAACTGTTTATTTAGGGTTGGGTAATTTGATTTTTTATGAATGAGAGTGTGTCAGTGTTGTATTTTAAAAAAAGTGTTTCTGTTAGTTGTGTTTTGCAATGGTGAGGTCAAAAATTATTTATTTATTATGTTTATATCAGTTGAAGTTTAATTTGTGGTTTATTTTATTTTTGTTTGTTAATAGTTATTTACACTATCTTGTGTTGCCTTGGTAAAACAAAATCAACATATGTTTTATTTTAGATCATGTTAATATAAGTAGCCGAGCCCATGACATTACACCATAAAATATTAATTAGGTTTCTTAAAAGTTATTCTAACTTAGCCATAAATTAAGTGAAGTAATAAATCTGTATCAGATCCAGATTGTATTTATAGGTTATATAATGGGCTAAATGCACAAAATATGAAACTTGTAACACTATTCTGAATCATACTATCTTTATTGTTACCGTCTCATTACCTCTAAAAGCCATTTTTTTTTATCCTTACAAATAGAAGTACAAATAGGCAGAATATCTCTCAAACTTGTTGTAACATTAGCAACTATTGCAAACCTTCAGATTCTTGGATAATCTTTGTACATACATGTATAAAAGTACATTTAAAAATTCAGTTCAATCCTTAAAGATTCTGAGAGCTTACATACTCTGATCTGATTTGTGTAGTTGAGGTTTTGCTGAATTTAAGTAATTATTATTTAAAAGTTTAATTCATAGGTGGTAAAGAGACAAGATTTGTAAAAAAAAAAAACAAACAAATTATTAATTCATCTAAAATCTAATTTTAATGTTTATATTTGATACCTAATCACTAAAACATTTATGCACCGTAATTAATTATTATTAAAAGTAATTTATACTTTCTTATTTTTTTAATTAGTCAAAGAGCTCTAGCAGAAGTTACTGAAATGATAAGAACAAGTCATCTTGTACATAAAGGATTAGTGAATTTGTATCCAAATTTGTATCCAGAACCAGCTGTTTTAAATGATATGACATTTGGTAATAAAATTGCTTTGTTAAGTGGTGATTATCTTTTGGGTAACTCTTGTGCGGAATTGGCTGCTCTTCGTAACCAAGATGTATGTATTTTTAAATTCTATTAAAAAAGTACATTTTCTTTCTTCTAATTAAATTTGACTTTTTTAATTTTAGTTGTAATTTAGCTTTAACAAAATAATAATTTTCTATCTTCTAAGAATAAAAAGAACTGTTATAATTTTTATGTGAAATTCTTATCTTTAAACTAAAGACCTGACCCTATAAAAATGATTTTTAAAAACCTGTAATTAAAGAACTTAATGTTGTGTGTCACTATTAAAAAACTATAAAAAAATTGAAACTATGTATTTACTTTATAAGATCTGTCATTTATATTGTAATAATGTTTTGATTGAACACATATTTCACTGAATCATATTTTCGTGAATTAAAATAGAAATGTTGGCCAAAAGAAAGACACTGCTATTCTGTCAGACACTAGCTACATGGGGCTTTAATTATAATAATTGTTTGAAAGAGCTGGAGGATTGGGGGATTTTAGAGAAATGATTCAGGTTCTGAAAACAGTGTGCATGCAAGTGATATTTTTATTTACAAGTACCTCTTAAAAAACGAACTGGTTCCTGATTAAGTTAGGATTGTAATAGTGAAATCACTATTGCAATCCTAACTTCCGAACTGAAGAAAACACATTTGTGTCTTCAATATGATCCAAGTTAGCAACAGTTGGAACAGTTAAAAAAGCAACAATTAAAAAAATTAAACAGAAAGTAGTTTAGAATTAGCAATAGAATTGCTGCTTGCAAATTACATTATTTGTAGAGAAAAGAAAGAAGGTCTAAAAAGAAGTAGAAGAATATAATCTGCAGATTAAGAAGGCAAGAAATCAGCAGTGAAAAAACTGAAATAATATAGATTTGTGATGGTGAAAAAAGAGTTAGGTGAAAGAGTTGAGTGTTGAGAAAATGACAAATACAGAAAATGGAAAAAGTACAACAGTTCACTTGACGTTAGCTTTTTACGAGAATGTTAGAAGATTAATATGAGATTAGGAAGTGCCAAAGAAGTGCAAAGAAGGCTCATTTGCCAAACGTACATATGCTATGGAACCTTTAAGTGCTGAAGGGACAAGAAGAGGAAGTAAACCATAACTGACAGATGATTTTTTTTCCAAAAAAGAAGAGAAAAAATAGTTCTTAGAGAGAAAATAGCAATTTATGGTGAATAACCCAACTTGAAGAATCTTAGAAATGCGTATTAATGAAGTAAATGAGAACTCCTCCATTGGGTAGCTAGCTAAATGATTTATGTGGCTTTAGTTGGACACTTCTGTACTCTTTAATATTCTGAGGATGAGGTTTTTCTATAAGCTAACCTAAACCTCCTAAAATTATTACTCTGTAATGTGCTGCTCCCATCCTGCGTAGAGTAGAGTAGAATAGATTCAGTTACCTTGAACTCTACTTCTTTAGAAGTGGGAGTAAGGTACCGCTTTTGGTTAAGTTGTTTTGACTTGTTTCATGATATCTGTGTGTGTAAATTGACCCTTTAGCACCTTCCCCTTATCCTTTCTTCTCCATTGGTAAACTTCTGTGGGTCTTTGTTTGAAACCATTATGTTCATGTGTAGAATGTGGAGACATCTTTTACTGTTTCTTGATATTTTTGTGGTTTGACAGGCAACTCTGGCTATATACTAGTTTGGGAATTATTTTGTATCTGGCGAAAAAATTGTATTTGAAGTTGTGATGTTCATCAGGTAAAGTTGGGTCCCCTAATCTTAAATAGGATTAAAATGGAAAATAATCTTTTTTTTGAACTCTGATTTCTGGAATTTGGACTAAAATGACATGACTAAATGGTCCTGTATTGTATTATTTTATAAAAGAGTAGTATTTTCAAAATAACTGTGTGCAACCAATGACTAAACTTATTTAATAAACTGGTTCATGTTGTTCATTATAGTTAATTATGCAGGATACTGTTTTCCTTTAAATGGGATACTGCATGCTGTTGGATTTTGGTAATAATGATAAACAGCCATTCTATTTTAAAGAAAAGATTTAGGCCAGACTTGCATTAGGTTTAGTATTGTTTCTAAATATTTAATGAAGTAACGTACCAAGTGAATGATTATTCCTGTTTTCATATTTAAATTTTATATTGTTTTTATACGATAATTTTTTATATATATATTTTTTTTCAGTTAGTAGAACTAATGAGTAGTGCTGTGCGTGATTTGGCAGAAGGTGAATTTTTAGGGCGTCGTGATAAGCAAAATAATCCACTGCCATCTCTCCTTACACATACTGGTGCTGTTGAAGAATGGACGCAAAGGAATGTGCTTTCTGCTGGAAGTTTATTGGGGAAATCATGTCAAGGTACATTAAAACTTTCTGGTCATGGTACACATCTTCAGAATCAAGGCTATAAATTTGGAAAGCATCTGGCTCTTGCATGGCAGGTAAGCAACATAAAAGAGGAAAGATGTTAAAAGTAGTAATATTTTTAGATTTTTTCTTGTAATTTTTTTGTGTTGAAACATACAATGAACATTATTATTTGTTTGTTGTTTCTGACAAGAATTCGTTGGTTGAGGTTTATATATTTTCAAACTGTAATGACAGTATTAGTGCACTTAATGGGCTAGTAAGTATTCCTAAAGGATGTAATTTATGTTATAATATTAGAAAATTCTTAAATTTTATTGATATATGAGTCAGATGACCAAAGTTTTAAGGTTTTATTTTAACATTTTATTAAATATAAATGATGCCTAGCATTATAAAATATATAAATAAGTAAATACAAATTAGAACAAAAACAAAATTAACTAATTCATAATAAGAAATTTGAGTGTGTGTAATATATAATTTTCCATGAAAATGAGGTCATGCTACCACAAATTTGTTGCTTTACTCTATGTTCATAACTTTTCTTTTGACTATGATAAAAAAAAGGTCAAGAGGACTAATCAAAATTGCTTTCTCTGAATATAATATTAACTATACAGTCTATAATAAACAGAGAAAGGTTTTATTTGTTCAATATTACTTGAATTTTGATGGGTGTGGCATGTTGATGGGTAGTAGTAGTAGTACATTCAGCTTGGTGAAAAAAGCTTGTTTTCATTTTGAATTACCATTTTCTTTTTAGAAGTGTACAACATTTTTCATGTTTGTGTACAACTGTTATGATATCTTACATAAGTACAGAAGGAAAGAAAAGATAATTATTTTTAACTCAGAGTAGAAATAATACATGTAATATAATATTTTAAGTAATTGTAAAAGATATATAATAAGGTAATAATTATAATTGTGTGTTTTAAGGTAATACTAATATGAATGATAAGGTAGGTGTGTTAAAATAAAAGTGCTGAAGAGAAATGTGAAAATTTTCATTTACAAATGACAAATACACTTTCAGAACCAGTTAAAAAATCATAAAAGTATGAAGGTCATTGAATAATTAGACATAAATTGCTCTGGAGTTAGTTTATTTAATCAATGTGACATTTTTTCACTTTTCAACATACTCTCCAGCCACATTGCCTGCCACAAAGAAATCTTTGTCTTGATGTCAGGGCCAATTTAGCACATTTTCTTTGGCATTGTCATTGCCATTAAACTTCTTACATGTTGTGCTTCCTTGAGTGGACCAAACAAGTGGAGATCTAATGGGGGCCAAATCAGAACTGTATACACGGTGAGGTAATACTTTCTGATGCAATTTGTTGATGGTTGCTCAGTTATCAGATCTGTGTGAGGCACTATGATATGAAGCAGAGTGGCTGTGTGAAACAGAATGATGCCTTTCTGCTGAGATTCAGGATGTTTTTACAAAACTTCTGGTTTCACTTTGTTAATAAGCATGTCACATTAATATAAGCTGCTTGTTGTTTGCTGAGCTAGAAAATGAACAAAAACACCAGGTCTTTTGCATCTCAAAAGATTTTTCTGCTGATGATTATGGTCAGAAAGTTTTCTTGGCAGGTGAAATTTTTCTAATGTGTTTCTACTTCGTGCTCCGTTTTTTGATTCTGGTTCATAATGGTGAACCCTTGTCTCATCACAGGTTAGAACACTGTGCTAAAAACCATCATCTTCATGCTGATACTATTGTTTCAGCTTTATGCACATTGAAGTCTTATCTCTTTATGGTGATCTTTCAACTCTCGTGGAACTCATCTTGAGCTTGTTGGTGATAATGTGGACTGTATCAACACTTAACTTGTGAGTCTATGCAAGTTTGAAGCGCTAGAATTAAAACTTCAACCAGACATCCAGAGTGGTGCTCATCAGCCTCTAAAGTTCAGTTGTCTTTTAATTTTTCTATCTGCTTGTAAAGATATTTGTGGTTCATACAGCTTTGTCCATATTGTGTGGTCATATCAGAGTAAATGTTAACAGAGTTTCAAGTTAGGAAAGCAAAAATGGATAAAACTGCATGCTGATCAACTAATTCGCAAACTTTAAGAGAAGTTGTCATCATAAAATGAGAATTTGAGGTTATAAACAAAACAGTTATACTCAAGCAGCTGATCAAAAGTTATGACAGGGTTACCAGCTTTCTGTCTGAAAGTATCATACCCTCTTACCAATTGTTTTATCTCCACAGTTTTTTGTCTTTAATTATTGAATGATCCTTGTAGCAGTACTGGAATTACATTTGTAATAATAACAAATTTTAATCTTGCTATTTAAAAAAAGTTAATAAAAAAAAAAAAAAACAATAAAAACATTCAAAATATTGTAAAAGGACAGTCAAGTGTGAAAATTATAATAATTGTCTTAAAAAACCTATCAATGTAATTAGAAACAAGTGAATTGACTAGTTTGATGATATTCTCCAATACTTTCTGCTTTTGCTAATTTTAACACATTTGTACATCCTATATTCTGGATTATGTCTTTTATTTGTTCCATTCTTTATCTTCCTTGACAGTTTTTACCTTTTATTTGTTCTTCATTACCAGTTTAACTAAGGCTGCATGATGTTATATATGGGCGATCAACCTTGTTTTGTCTGTACAAAATTTTGCTATAAATTATTCTCCTTCTTACTGTCTTAAAGCTCCTTGTTTTATTTCCTCCTGTAATATTCTTTTTCTTTCTATTTTTCCACCATAAATATTATGGTGTATATTTTTGAAAATATATTTGTGATTCTTAAGATCTATATTTGATTCTAGATTTATTTTCTGTATGCAAGCTTTTCTTGGTTATATCAGTATGATTTAGATGTCAGAATTTTTGTAATTTTTAATAAAAATCACTATGAAAAAAATGGATATTATAAATATATAATGATAACTCTAAAGTACACAAAAAAATTTGATTGAATGTTGTTTTTGAATTAAAAAAAGGTACAGTGGTTTTAATAATTTTATTTATTTACGATTACATAATAAAGCAGTGAACACACTATGAAAGTATATTTGAAAAAAAAGAGAAAAGTATTATAAATTTATTTTTTAACAATGTATATGTTTTTATTTGATTATTACTGATATTTCTGTCCAGGCATGTTTGGATCTGGAACCATTTACCGTTGGATCACAGTATATCAGTGGTCAAATGTTCAGTTTAACATCTGCCCCAGTTATGTTTCATCTTGAACATGATCCTTCTTTAATAACTGAAATTGACAGAGGGCTTGAATCTGTACAAAATGTTGATTATGAAAAGGTTTGTCTTACATTTTGTGTTCAGGTTATGTTTCATATTATTATAATCTTAATTATTAGTTATTAATAATAATTAAATTCATATATAATTTATGTAAATATATACATAATTTATTGGAAGCTAAGTGTTCAACTGTTTGTATTAATTTTATGTTTCATCTAAAACTTACAATGTAGATGTACAATATACAATGTAAATATATATAAACAGGTTGCGCAAAAGTAGCAAACTGTTTTTTAACATTTACACAAAGCAAATTTTTAAATTAATTTATTTAGATAATTATAATTTATGGAGTTTTTTTAAGCTACAGTTGGAACACTTCTTTGTGCAAATTACCCTCCCATTTTCTACCTTACAAAGTTGTGCTCGTTCTAGAAGGTTTCCACAATATCTGCTAAAAAGGACTTTAATTTCAGCTATTAATATTGTTTTTAATTGTTGATAGTCATTGGCTTATTAACATAAACCTTCTCCTTTAGATATCCTAGAGAAAATAATCTATGGCTATTAAATCCAGCGAACAAGAAGGTCAGTTAATTACAAAAATCCTTTTAAGACCTGAATACTAAATTTGGCCATGTGTGCAGTGGCTTCATCTTGTTGGAACCACATCATTTGATTGTCAGCAACAGCAGGTTGCAGAAAAATTTTAATTATATGCCGGTATTGTTCAGCAGTTATGTTTACAGCATTCCCATCAACATCTTCAACAAAAATGTGGGCAAACGATCCTTTTGGATGTAATACCGCAGCAGACTGTGCATTTAAGTTGATGTAATTCTCTCTGTTGAATATGCCTTGGATTTACAGTTCCTCATATTTGGCAATTTTGTTTATTAACAAAGCCGTTCAGATCAAAGTGGGCTCATTGCTCATTATCAATTTAAGCGCGAAGGTTTTCTTTTCTTGTGCCAGTTCTTAAAACTGTATGACATAATTTAGGTGTTGTTCAAGTTCTGTCGGCTTTAACTCTTGCAAGAGTTTAATTTTGTATGGTAAGAGTCATAAGTCCTTGAGTATTTCCTGCAGTGATCTCCGAGTAATGTTTAACTGAAGAGAATGTCTTCAAGTTGATGTTTTTGGATTCTTCTCAACACTCTCTCATACTCGTTGAATATTCTCTTTGCTTTAGGCTGTACTTAACCTTCAGGATTTTTGGCATATCCCTTACTGAACCCTGCTGATGAAAACATTCTACCAAGTGCCTAATCTAATCATCTAAGCAGAGGGTGGATTTCTTATACTGAAATGGTGGCATTAAGTTCATTGACTCTGTATGATTGATTGTTGATTTTCAGAATAAAATTCTGTGATATACATTCGCTGAGAAACTATATATCTTTCATCATTAATTTCCCAGATTTTCTTTATAAGGTCTGAAAAGAAACTGAACAAATAAAAAAAAATTAAAAAGTTACGAATTTTTCAGATTTCTTGGTTTCTTTTGCATCATCTTATGTATTTATATTAAATATATACGTATACATAATTATATCAAATATAAACCACCAAAACACAGTAATTAGATAAGTTAAACTTACCGTATTATTTTCCAGTATCTAGTTTTTGTGGCATCCCACACCTTCAGTTGGAATTGAATTCTATATCTATTACATTAAAACATTATCTTTTAATTGTTTGTAATTTTGTTTGTAATTATATTTTATTACTGAAATTTTGAATAATATTATGAGTGTGCATGTAAATTTTGCTGTCCAATACTGGAATGATATAATCTTTAAAACGTATATTTTCCTTTGTTCTAATATCATTATTTCCAACTGTTAAATTGTGTTTTATTATGTTTTTAATTAAATCATCTGGTGATGAACTGAATGTGATGATGATTTATAACAGATTGTTGTCAATTTTATAATGAGTGCATAGTATGATTCATTGGACAAACACTTAAATGTCTGAACTTGTCATTAGAGTGTTGGCTCTTCTTTCACTTGCAGTTGTCAGTTGATCAACACATCTGAGCAGGAAGTACGTGTTGTTTGGTACAATTACAAATTATGAAGTTTTTTATTAATGAACTAAATTTATCTCAGATTCATAAAAGGCTTAAGAATGAGATTAGGATGAGCGTATGAGTGGTGCAAGCCAACTACAGAAGGTTGTTGAATTTGAAAAACATAATTTAACCTTGATTGCTGTTTTTATCTGGAACTAATGCTCAAATTAACATGTATATGCTGTCAAAAAGTTTTTATCATCTAGATTTATGTCATGGGAATATCAATATGATTCCTAGAATACTCATTTGCATTCTTAATAATATAGTAGCCACTGAACATTTACTTTTTTAATTTCAAATTAATTCTTATTTTTTAGGTTCACAGTATTGTGTCAAAAGGTCCTGGGATTGGTTTAACAAAACAGTTACAGAAAGAACATTCGCAAAAAGCAATGGAAGTGTTAGAAGTATTTCAAGATAGCGATGCTAGAACTGCTCTTTCAAATATAATTGTTGCTATGGGTGAACTTTAGTATTCTATTGTAGGTTTACAGCTTTATAAATTTTATAATGTGATGGGAAAAGATATTATCTTCAATTACTGTTAATTACAAGTATTTTCAGTAATCCGTTCTGCTGATTATTATTGTTTTACTGATGCAAGTTTAAAAAGTTGTTTTACTGATAGTTTATAAAGTTAAGAATGAATTTTTCCTATTCATTTTTATTACCAATGAAACAGATTAGAAGAAGTAGTATCTATGTAGTAGAGTAAACCTGATGATGCCTAGGTAATATATATATTTTTATTGAATTATAATTATGGGTAGTATAATTACGGTGTTGGTTTTGCATAGTAGTATAAAAAGTAGTTTAAACTTAAAGATGTGATGCTATCATTTTCTTAAATATCTACTGTTGCTAGGATTTATTTAAAAATAATAGCACCATAAAATTCTATCAGTCTGCTCTATGTTTTGCCTGAATATACCTCATCACTTACACAAAAAGCAGTTTGATTTGGTAATGAATCATTATCATTTATTATACAACCTGTAGGCAAAGGAATACTTTCCTTATAGATCGTGCAACAAAAACATTCTGGCTGGTCATTCTTTTTATTATTAGTTCTTTTGAAATTTTCACCCAATAAATTTTATAATTATACATTTTATGCAATTTAAAAATGCAGAAAGATCTGCTGTTAAAAAATGTTCAGACAGAAATAAACCATAAAATGTTATAAATTGTGTTTAATTCAGTGTTGAATGCTGAATTATGTTTATTGTAAAATTATCTTTTAAGTTTTGTTGTAACACAAAGTTTACGTATTGTATAGTTCTTCATTTACAGTAACTGAGATACTGAACATGAATAAAAAAAAAAAAAAAAAAAAAACAAATAGAAGAGAAATATACAAAAATTGATAACAGTGATATTTTAAATGAGTAGACACAGATTGAACATTTATCTGCTTGACTAAAAAAAAAAAAAAAAAAAAACTGCTAATCCAATGAAGCAGCGTTCACTAATTATGATTACAAATGCAATTAGATATGCATTTACATCTATAAACTTCTGTAATAAACTAAAACTAGACATACTAAACTTGTATTAATATTTCAGTTGCACATCATCTTATTTTATAAGTTATAATTAAATTTATTAGATTTTTAATCCGATACTTTTGATTACACAAAAGAATGCTGTATAGGTTTACCTCCCCTTAAAGAAAAAAGTGAAAGGGAGGAGAAAACTTTATGTAATAAAAAGATAGATTTATTTTTTACTTTCAAAGCTATTTATTTTTCTATGTAATCGCAATCCACTTATACATTTTGCTTATACTGCACTAGTTATTAAAATTTGTTTTTGAAACTATTTAGTGATTGCTTAACTTCACCATCACCTTTTCAATACAGTTGAAGCACTGTCCTTTTGATTTTGGGAACAGGTGAGAGTAACTTATAGCCAGATCTAGACAGATTGTAAGGTGAATGCAACAGCATTCTAGTACTTTCATATTAAAGAAGTATTTAAATTTTTCTCATCACGTTTGATATTTCTTCTTAATATTGTAAGAAATGTAATATAACTTTAAGAATTTACTTTTTTCTTTTTTCATGGAAATCCGAAGCATTTAAAATTTCAAAATACAATGAATACAACTTTTCCATTTGATTCCTTGTTTTGATTTTTTTTGGTCGTGATCTAATTGATTGCATTTTATTTTCAGGGTCATAATAATGAAACCAAATTTCTTCAGTCATAATGTTCTTTAAAACATACTCACATTTTTTTTTAAACATTTGAGTTCAGAGAATTGTAGCTCTTTCAAATTTTTATCAGACAGCGTATACAGTATTCCAAACTGTATAATCCAAGGATACATGATAATTTATACCACTCTTTTTAGAAATCCTTAATATACTAAGTATTTTTATTCTTTGACAAGTTGATCCCTGCAACCTTAATGAAACTAATCAGTTGGAATCACTGTTCTTCACTTTACAATTTGTCACTCAAATCTGCTCAACTTCCTTATCAAATATCTTAGAAAACTCACATGTATGTTGTAAACAGCTTGCATTCATCTGTTAATTTCAGTTGTAGTAACTTTTATTAACAATAATAAAGCATGTTGTTAATACTGAGCAAATTATCATCCTTTTATTTTAATTACACTGAGTATTAGCTGTGAAAAGCTCTGTTTATTTTAAAGTGTGATGGAGGGGATATATCTTTTGATTGTAAAGCAACAGGACCAATTTTATGTGTAAGTAGAACTGTTAACAATATAGATAAACGTTTTCAGTTCTTCTTTGGAAATAATTAAACTTTAAGTAAGGAACTTGTAGTTTAATAATTTTATGTTTTTGTTCAATATATATTTTATGTACAGATTCTTCAGAAATAGCATTTAAATAAATTTTTGTTTGTATGTGAAAATTATGTAAGAAATAGTTTTATCAGCAGTTAAAGATATGTTCTTTTCTTGTTACATTTTATGGCCTTTGTATGTTTTATCATGTATTATAACCATTCTGTGCCTTAATTTTATATTCATTTAAATTATATACTGTTAATATATCAGTTGTTATTGGATGAAGTATTTTATTGTAAAGTTTTTTTAATTTAAATTATTTTCATAATACCTACTTTATTTCCTAACAAAATTAATAAATTGGTGAATTGTTTCTTCTTCTCATTCAAGATCTATGTTCGAATGTGTGTGTTGGGATATTTTTTCAAGAGTGTATTTGTGACTAAATGTGGGCATGCAAAGAATTATCATATGATAAATATTGCAGTTATAATAATTTTAAACTTTTATCTTCTTCAACAAACAATAAAATAAAATCTTAAACTAAATAAAATAATCTAGTATCAAAGAAATTTTTTATTAGGTTTAGGAGACAGAATTTTTCTGTTAATGTACAAAAAAAAAAACAGTAATGACAAAGTTGATTTATAATTTCAATTGTTTAAACATTACAAATTTGTTATAAATTAAACAGACACAAATTATATTTTATAAAATGAATTTTAAAGACACCATTACTAGGAAAACATGGTTTGAGATGTTGATGAGGGAAGAGTCTTTGTAAATATTTTTAGGGTATGGTTTATAACCTGCATTTCTATTACATCATTTTTTATATTAATTTGTTCTTGTAAAATAAGGATTCAGTTTGGCTTCATTCCATATGTTTATTTGGTGATTCAAGCCACCCACAAATGAAAATCTTTCATATCTGCTGGGACATAACGTAATTGATCATAGATTTAAAAAAAATGATCCTAGTGAACCAAAGAAAAAATTGTTAACATTATAGTGAGGACTAAGCACAAAAACAATATGACATTTATTGTTGTTTTTATTGTGATCTTAAGAGTCCTATCAAGTGACAAGGAGATTGCAGCACTTTCAAGGTATAAACCAATCTCTGTTGCTTCCTTAGATATCATTTTTATGTTTTTATGCAGCTGTGAGGTAAAATTACAATGGTCTAGGCCAGGGGTCGGCAACCTTTTGAGTCATAAGAGTCAAAAATTACAATTTACAAAATTTCAAAGTTTTTAAAGAGCCACAAAATTTTATTTCAAAATTTTAGAGCCACAAAATTTTTTCAAAAATAGTTTTATTAAATAACAGTTTATAGGTACTTACACTTATAATTATTATTTTAACTCTAATTTTTAAATAATAAAAGTTATAAAATAGGTTTTATTAAATATATATTTTAATAAAAACACTTTCGCGGTAATATCCAACAGTAGTACTTTGTTTCTTTTTTGACAATTCTTATTGACTTCAAAAAAGTAGTTAGGTATCTTATTTGGAAAAAAATTTGTATAATATGTATTTTAAAAATATAATACATGTTACCTATCTTTACTTCGGTTTTTTTATTATTATTATATATATGCACATACATAACTTTGAGAAGATAATTCGCTTCTAACTCTTTTACTTGAAACAACAAACTATACGTCACAGCCAAAGTACTGGTGAAGATGCCAAATTGTCTTGCGTCGAAAGCAAATTAAAACCTACATAGAAACATCCAACGACGGCGTCATTCGAGAGCTTCTGACGGACTGACGACAGTGACGATGCGTGTCATGGGGGAGGGGTGTGGTGAAAAGCGAGTACAATTGGCAAAGCGATAGAATTGGTGCCTAATCCTCGTTAATCGATTCAGAACGATTTTTAAATGTTTTTTTTTGATAAAATAAATAATATTTGCGTATGGAACTAAAGAGCCGCAGCTTCACATCCAAAGAGCCGCATATGACTCGCGAGCCGCAGGTTGCCGACCCCTGGTCTAGGCCATACCAGCTGATCAAATATGCTAATTTTCTACCCTCAGAGTATTTAAAGTCTATTTCCAGTAAAATTAAATTATTATTCAGATAAATTAATGATTTGTTTTTAAAAAAATTGTTTAACAAGAAAACAAATTATTTAAAAAAATGCATATTTAAAAAGAAAAATCAACAGTGAGCGGAGTTGAGATGACACATTACCATATTATCTATAAAATTTTATAATTATTATTCTTATATTGTTAAACTGAATTTATAATATTAGTAAATTATTTTAATTATTATTATTGTCTCTTATAATGTATTTATATTATTATGTAATCGTAATTTCTTTTTTACCTGTTCAGTATTTACTTTAGATTGAATTTTTTTTCACTTTAGTCTATAGTTACCCACAAAACCTTTTTTTTTTTTAATTTTGTGGTGATGGTATTTAATGTATTCATTATTTATTAATGTAACTGTGGACTATGGCTGTAGTGTTATCGTAAGTTGACAGTAGCAGATCTTCCTGTCTGTTAGGTGAGAAGTTACCATTATTGGTGAACAGTTTTATGTTGCTGCAGGACCAGTTTCAAATCCAAAGAAAATATGGATACCTTAAATGAATTTGAATACCCATTTGATCAATGTAGATGGTTTTTCAAGTTCAGTTCCTTACTTTGTATCTGAGTTGTGTTAACTTTTGTGTTAACCAGTTTTCCATACTCTCATCTTACATCATTAGTAAGATGGATTATTTAAAATAAATATATTTAGGTCATGTAATTTGTTCTACTTGGCTTTAAGGCACTGTAACCTGTTACATTATAACAATAGTCCACAATTGTTTATTTTTTATCTGAGTTTTATTTTATTATATAGTTGGAATTTATGTTTAATATTTTCTGTTTTTAATAATTATATTAACAGTTGTTTATATATTTTATATTCATTCGTGTATAGTAGTAATATATATTTTTTTTATATGCAGTAACACCCAGTCACTTAATTAAATTAGAACTGGTTTCCTATCCAGACAACCAAAAATTTTAGATAACCAGGAGCCAGTTTGTTTGTTTTTTAGAGTTATGTTGAATAAATAGTTGTCATATTTTATTTTAACTTTAATGACTTTACTATATTTCATTTTTGTTATTTGTCATTAATGAAACAAAATACAGTACATTAGATGAAACAAAATGAAGATAACAAAGTAGATAAATTTAATTCAGTGAAGTAAAATTTATGTGTAGTTATATACTTTTTGTTATGATGATATTTTTATAAATTGTATTGTTAAAATATATTTGATTAAATGATAAAACTTAATTTATAAAAATTAATGAGTTTTTGTATTTTTTAGATGTTAGTAATTTTTTTCTGTTGCGTGTTTTTCAAGCTGAAGTTAAAATACTTTGTGTGCTGGAAAATTTTTTTCTTTGCTTTTAGAATCATTATGGTAATAATAAATGTAAAGAAGTTGAGGTACAGAGGCACCAGTCTAAGTTCCTTTCTCATAAGAGTCGTGTCTCTTCGAATGAACATCATTTATGTTCATTATACACCCAATTTCTGTGTTAAACTGAATGAAGCTGTAATTTGTAGGGATAATATTATCTGCATTTTGATGGGCTTGGCATGTTGATGTATAACTGTATATTCAGTTCAGTGAAATTAGTAACAGGAAGCATTCCTCACTTTCCCTAATAAGACTGGCATTGGAGTACTTTTTATTTTTAAGGATGACTATGTCATTTTTGTTTCTGCCTTGCCTTATTGAATTGCCCAAAGATTCTTTTCCTAATTATCATCAGTATTTTAATCGTTTGTTATATGTCATTAATAATTTCAATGTCTGTATTAGTTTCTGATTGATTTTTCTTTAAGCAAAGATGTTGCATATCGTACTAAAATAAGTACACCATATGTAAATAATTGAATGTAATTACAAATTGAATTATTAATGAACAACATGAAAACATTTGAACAGACCTGGAAGTTAATTCTAACTAATAAATAAAAATCCATTGAAGTATATTGGAATGGTTATGTTAGGTAATCATTAACTTTGTAATTAATGTATCACCAAAATCTAAGATCATTGTTTCAAAGAATAATACAACTTAACATTTTGATGAATTTCAGCAATAGTTTTATATGAAGGTATTTTTTTTATTTAATTTAAAAAAAAAAATTAATGTTCTGTGATTTTTTTTATAAATATAATTATTTCAAGAGGTCTCCTTCTTTTTTTCTGTTACTTTTATGTATAAATCTTATCTATTAAACAGAAAATAGCTGCAGAGTATTAAAGAAAAAAAAACAGCTAAACTTTCTTGGCTAATGACTTGACTTCTACCTTTTTCCCTTGAAATCCTGACTTCAAATTTTACTAACATCATTGCCTTATGAAGAGAAGTCACCATGCCAAATTTGTAGATTTTTAATCTTGTCAGTTGTGAGTTGTTATTAATCCAATTAGAGACATCAACATACATGTACATACACATAATAAATGAACAGAATTTAACAACAGTTATTTATGACTCCCTGCTGAGTTTAAAAAACCAAACAATGGAAAGTAGTTTAATTAACTTTAAACTTTTATATTTTCCACTGTAGCAAGAAAAACTATTGAAATAAGTATTTTTCATCTTTTGTTTAGATAACTGAGAAGTCTGGACTAAAGAGATTCTTATTAATGGGAGTCCCCATTGCATATACATATATATATGTATGTATAGTGAATCTAAAGGCTAATAAAGAATTGCTCTTGCTCAAAACAAAATTATCAGCATTTAGATTTTCAACAACAAAAAAAAATTATATATATGTATACTTTTTGGTTAATTTTAAAAAATAATAAGTATTTTTAGGCATTGTTCAGAAAATCTGTTCTAATAAATTTTAAGTTGGAGTAAAAATTGTAAGTAAACTTTTTTTTGTTGTTACCATTAGACTTCAGCTTTTGATTTTTGACTTAAATCTGTACAATGAAAAAAAAGAAGAAAACTGTTAGTATTAAGAATTGTATTAATATAATTGCATTATTGATTTTTGTTTTATTTAAAATTTTATGTATAGAACTTTAATTATTATTAATTTAATTAATAATTTATAACCTTTATAATCCAGTGTACTTTTATTTGTAGATAATTATACAATTAGGTTGAACAAATTCTGCAGCAATTTACAGACTTCAGTTGTAACTATTAGTCAGTTCTTTCTTTTTAGTATGTGTAATGGAAAAGATGACAAATAATTGTTATTTTTCAATTTATAGAAATTATTCATGTTTTTTTTATTATAACATTTTTTTATAGTAATAGTATTTCAAAATTAGCTTTGCATCTTCTAGAAAGTGAATGTAAATAAATTTATTTCTGTGATAATAATACAGAGTGGAGATTTGAGAAGCAGAAGACTTCTTTGACAACATGTTAAACTAACATAAGTTGTATTCACTTATGGGCATTACATTGTAAGAGGAATTAAAAGCCTGGTTTCATTTAATGGACTTTTTCATTATTAGACTTATCGTTCAGTCATTGGACAGGAAAATGTGAACAGATCCGTAGGCAGCTCTCCCCCATCAAAGCACACGAAGGGTATGCTAGTTCTACATGTTCTAATGCACTTCAGTTTGAACCTAACAGGGTTTGGTGTGCATTCATAGAATCCAAAATTGGGAAGAAGGAGTCAAGGAATACGGGTAGATACTGAGAAAATGAAATCAAGGTATTTTTACCAGTATAAAATTGCTACATTACTGATCTAATTAAATTAAGTTTGTTAATTTGCCATTAACAAACTTAAATACTGGTACAAAAATTGCTTTCTTCTAGAAATCAAGCAAAATGTTTAATTCAATTGAGATTCTTATCTAATGAAATTCTGGATTCAGAAGCTTATTAATTGTTATTGTTGTATTAAAGAAATTCTATTTGACTGACTGAAAGAAAACTTAATAGAATAATACATATATTAACAGTTAAAAGAAATTTTATTATCATACTTCCATTTTTTTATTATTTTCATTTATTATTGTTAAAATGAAATTAATGTGTTACTGAAAAATAAATTTGTACTGTTAACAGTTTCTTTATGAAATTGTTAATTCGTTAAAAAAATAAGACAATAAAAATTGTTTATTATCTTTAGTGTTATGTTACGTATAATTTTTTTCCTCTGCAGATAACTCTGAGGCTGGAATATACTATTCTGGCTTTTTGGAATTCTTAGTTATTTATTTTTTTTAATTTTCTCAACAAGCAAAGTAATTCAAAGTAGTTCATCTACATCCTGTTTTTTTAATGCACTTTTACATTTTATTTAAAATTAGCATTATTTGGTCATTTTTTATTATAATATCTGTAACATTATTTAGAAAAAGAAGTAAGGTAATAAATACAATATGTTTGAAATTGGGAAATATAAACCCTGTTAAGAATATTTAAAGCTTTTAGTTAATAACTGCTCCATTATTTATTTATGAGGCAATCAGTTGTAGCCAAAAGTAATTTAGATACTCATTATTATAACACAAGAAATATAGTACTAAGAAGGCTTGTAGAAAGAAATACATTATGTGGTTATTATTCACCTTACAAACATCATTAACCATCTTATCTCAGCATTAGTATTTGCGATAATACAAACATTTGCAAAGACTAAAATTGTCTTTATTCTGAAATTCGTTACTATTCTCTTGATAAATTACCTTCTCTAATACCTTCTCTATTGTACTAAGTGGTGTGGATAGGTTTAGGATTATTTTAGTTAAACCTCTGACAGCCTATATACTCAGTTCTGAGATTTATTTAATATTTTATAGTTCTCTATATCTACTGTCATTTTCTTTTTTTGCTAAATGGTTAGATAAGTAATTATCGAATAATATATTTTTTAACATTTTCAAAATAAATACAATAATATATGAACTTAATTGTTAGCTGTGAACTTATTGTTAGCTGTATGAAATGTTGATTAAAAAAAAGCCTTTAAAATAATTAAATTTCGGTACAGTAATGTCATATGATTCCATAAGATTTTTCAAAGCTATGATGTGTTTTCTTCTTCAGTGTAGAATTAGGAGATATATATTTATAGTGTGCAAAACTAAACATGAAGTTTGAGTTTGAAGTCACCTTTTTAAGTAATGAAAAGTGACAAAAATTGAATACATAACTCATTTTAAAGGTTGTTTTTTATAATTACTGTGCAGTATGTTTAATAGAAACAATGAGGTTATTTTCAGGCAGTTGATAAAGAAAAAAGCACCTAATTTCAATAATTTGCCTTTGGGACAATGTAGCTTGAGCAATTTGCAATGGAAAAATTAATCTTCAAAATAACTATTCTCACATTTTTTGCTAACAAAGTTTCAGTCTTGTTGTACAAAGAGTTCAGGAGTTAGAAAAAAGAAGTTATTTCAACTACTGAAACATACTGGAATGGTTCAAACACGATTATTCGTTTTAATAAGGAAGTAAAGAAAAGCTGGATCAGATTTTAGTGCATTCAAAGAATTACCTCTTCATCTTTGCAGTCTTCACAGAACTGCATCACATTAATGAATTTAAATGTATTTTTTAAATAAACCTTTTGAGGTTTGACTTTCTTTTACATGATTCATATTTTTTGTACATATATACTTTTTCAGTACAGGAACAGTAGATTATTCATTGTTATTATGCATTGACCAACTAACATATATGTGAAATAAAACAAAATTAATTTATGTATTCTATTTAAAACCAACTGAGAAAACACTCTGGCCCAGTGTAGATACCTACTAGCTTATTCTGCATTATAACCTAACCTATATTTATTACAACTGGAATTAAATGGGATATGGAAGCATCAAACTGAACCATAAACTCATCAGCCAGATTCCTGTTGAGAAGTTTCTATATTGTATATATTAATTAATAATTTCAATTGTCATCATTGCAAACTGTCTGAATTAAGAAATAATGAAAAAATAATTTATACTTCTACTTTTTGTTCTCTGTGTTCTAAAATAGCCATTTTTTAGTCATATAATAACATACAATAATTCAATGATAAACTTCATTGTCACTTGATTATTCAATTTTTTTATTTATCTTTTACTTTGTCTTCATAATTTGAAGCTTTTTTAAATAGAAAAATGTATATCTAACTCAAACCTTTTTGAGCTGTAACATAACATTCTATTTATCAGTGGTAGAGGTAAATTACTGATAAAATTAGCTAGGAATGACTTAACATATATAATTACTTTGATTTCGCAACCTGTATTGTATATTAAAACAAATGACTGTATATATTTCAGTTCAGTTGAATTATTTGTCCAGTGTGGTTAATTTGTTTGCTTCTTTTCGTAACCTTTGATATTTATTGAAGTATAGTACACAAGTTACAATAATTTTGAATTTTTTTCTTTATTATTTTTATATTTACTATTTTATATATTTTCTATTTACTGTTTTACAATTTTATACATTACTGATTTATTATTATACTATTTCAGTATATTAGTGGTCGAAATCTAAGGTTAAAAATCATAATATAGTAATGTGTTTCTGTAAAAAAGATTATACACGCATTATACTATATAATCTTTGCTCATTATAAATTTCCCCTATCTAACAACTATATTTCCCTTCAATTTTTACCAAGGTTTGATTATACAGGATGAGCAACATAAAACCAAGCCCATAATCAAACTGCTACCCAACACTATTTATGAAAGCTTGCACACAACTAGCGTGACTAGTGGATGTATATGTTACTACTGATTATTGCGCTGTTTATCAGGTGGTTATGTGTCAGTGCAGTATATGTTTTGGCGCACTGCAGTACTACTCTCCTCAGGAAACAGACAAGATCGTTAGAAGCAATGCAACTGGTAAAAGGAGGCTGAAAACAAGCCTCTTGTGACTCACTATCTGTGCAGCACTCATTGCCTGAAATTCCTTTATTGGTGGGGATCCAGCAGAAGCTAACTGTTGCATTATGTCACACTGAATCTCACAAACAGCAGAGTGTGTGGATTATACATCACTAATTTGCCTGTAAGGCACTCATGGAATCTGAGCAAACAAGAACATGTTGAAATTTTGGGCTAACCAAATGTGAGGCCTTTAATGGCATACAGTTCTGCAATGAAAATACTGGTGATGCTGGGAAGGCCAAACATGTATGTTCCATTGCCAATCACAACCAACAAACTTAATGTTTCTAGAGCCGTCCATATAAACTATAATATCAGGATTCATGCTATTTATACCATAAAATTTGTTTTGCAAGATAACCAGATTTGTGTTCTTTTTATTGCACTGATGAAGATCAAAGTAGTAATTAATGAGAGAAGGCTGCCAAGGAGGGTAGCCTTAACAATAAGGACTGCAGGTAATTGTATGGGGCTAGAGCGAAAAGGACCCTTAGCAAAATGGATGAATGAATGATGGACTGCATCAAGCATTTTTAGTGCGGTGGCCTGCATCGACGAATAAGCCATGTAACTGTAGTCTAATCGGGAATGGACTAGAACTTGGTAGAAACGCAACATGCATATACGATCTGCTCTCCTACTGGTATTGGATAGAATCCTCAGCATGTCGTATGTTTTTAGACATTTTACCTTAGGCTCCACCAAATGTGTTACCCACATCAGCTGTTGATCTAACCACATTCCTGGAAATCTAACCTGAGTGCTTGGCTCAACTGGTTCACCATGTAAATACAGTTGAGGGTCAACATGTCCCATCAACTGGAAAAAGCAAATGCACTTCATTTTTTCTCCAGAAAAAATTTTTCTGGAGAAAAAATGAATCCAATAGATTTACACCATGATTCTAAGCGGGTTATTGTGTTTCGAAATAGCCTGTTACCAGTAGGTAATGTTTTACATGCTACTTAAATAGAAAATCATCTACAAATAAAGAATGCATAACTGGTTTTTGCACGCAGTTTATTATATTATTTATGGCTATGGCAAACAAAGTAACACTTAGGACACTTTTCTGAGCTATTCCTTTTTCCAGTGAGAAACTTTCAGACATCGTTCCAATTCAGACTTGAAGAACCAACTACTGAAAAAACCCCTGATAAATGTGGAGAGATTACCTTGTACACCCCATTCATGAAGTGTATTTAGGATTCTTCTCCTCCATGCCATGTCATACGCCTTTTGCAAATCGAAAAAGCAAGTACAGCAACCAGGTGTTGGCGAAGTAGGAAGGCATTTTGAATAGAGGCTTCCAGGGCAACTACGTGATCAATAGATGATCTGCTCTGGCAGAAACCATATTGTTCTGGGGCAATCAGGGCGTTTCTCTCAAGTACCACACCAGACGGTTTGCCATTTGCTCCATCACCTTGCAAAGGTTACTGGTCAAGGAGATAGGATGATAACTTGTCGGGCGTGATTTATCCTTACCAGGTGTCAGTATGGGGATAATCAGTACCTCTGACCAAGAAATACGGTCAAAGAAAATTTTATTATAGATACACAAGAGATATCGTAGTGCACTATCTGAGAGATGTGATAATATACTGAGTCTGAGGTTACCATTTCCAGGGGAAGTGTCTCAAGAATTATTCAGTGCATACCTATTTCATATAAGAAAAGGAAATTGCATATATTTCATTATAAAAAAAGGATGTGTTTAATTCATTTTGTGAGTCTTCAATCCCTAACGGGATATTTTCTACCTGCAACTTATATCTCACAAACTCAGAGCAGTACGATGATGCAAGTGAAACTGCCTTCCAAATGTGATTGGTATATAAACTGGCGCAGAAACAATGTTATCGCCACTTTATGGTCCAGTCAGCTGCGATGACTACTGATCCACAGATGGTTTCAACCTTTCTCCATACAACTGATGATGGTGTTGTTCAAGAAATGGATTCGACGTAATTCAACTGAGAATAATGTTTAGCACATCCTAACCCCTAAGGGGATATGTAATGATGTCAGTTGCCATGCCACTCCCTCTATACCTAGCTCTGATGGGCTTTACTGGAGGTCATCTTCAGACTCAAACCAATTGACATCCAGTGGTTCTAAAGTCTAGTACTAAGCTGTGCCTGCGAAAGAGGGGTTTGACTTCTTTGAAAATAGGGGTAGTGGCATGCAAAGTCATATATTGTTGCCGACGCTAATGATGGCGATTTTTCCGGCTGTCTACAGGGGAGACTCTGGCCTCCACGCGGTTCCCCTTGGGTGTGCAATCGCCGATGGTGTGCGTCGGGCGCCGGGGCTGGTACTGTTTTGTTAGACATCCAGCGCCGGTGAGTGGCATGGGCTGGTGGCTATGCGGCGAACAGCCGACGATCCTGTAGACCGAACTTGCAGTAGTTCTCGTTTATTCTTCACTGCGGGCCAACTTTCTGCCCAGATTGCACTGTTCCGCACACCAACCTCCGATTAAGCCACAACTGGCTAGGAACGGAGGGGGTGGTGTAGCGACCAGACACGCTACGAGGAGGGATCTTCTCCCCTAGGGGGAGAATCGAGATGTTCCGGACACCAGCTGGTCAGCTGAGTGTCGGCCTTTGGGGAGACCCTAACGTATATCACGAACGCAATAGCTTTGCACCCTATCCTGACCACAGGGCGTCCGGGGACTTCGATCCAAATCAGGAGGTTTAGTGGCTGTGTGGGTTGCCCGCCCATAGAACTCAAATTCTATGTTGGCCCAAAAAATTGTGGAAAAGTAAAAATTCTTGCCTCGGAGTCGCGGCCCAGCACACTTTCAAAGTCCTACCGATCCCGGTGGACGATCAGCCAGATAGCAGAAGTCTACTATCCGATACGTGGACGAGGTAGAACACGCAGCTGTATAACATGATAAATGCTTAAAGATTGAAGATGTTCAAAAAGAGAAACCGGAAAGAATAGGAAAGCAAGAATACATCTGAAAAAAGCAACCTAAGCAACAATTTTTTTTGTGGTTTTACACTCTTAAGAGATTGTATTAATACTAACACTTTTCAATCAATTTATTAGGACAACTCAATAAGAGACCTGAATTAGGAGACTCAATAGTTCCTGGGGCTAGTGGCCAAGAAGCGATTTATTCACAGCATAATAATAGTAAGTGATACTAGTAACTGTAGGTTACTCATGCAGGTAGCGTGCGCTGTCTTTTCTTTGACATCAGTGCCACATTGTGAAGGTTTGTTTGTGCATATGTATTAAAACATTTTTTTTAATGTTTGTTATCGTTTATTTTTAAGGTTTTGTTCTAGTCAAATAATTTGTGAAGTGTCTTTTATATGACTTGAGCACATTATTGTGTTGAAGTGTGTTATTGTTACAGGTTTTGATGAACATAACCTATGATTATTTGACACGAGGATTTCAGGTTACAGTTAATTTTACGATTTCTAAATTAAATATTTTTCTGATTTATTGAAAAGCATTTAAGAAAAGTATAAAAACAAATTACTGTGAGATTGGATGAGTTTGCTTATAAAAAGGAAAACTAAAATTCTATTTGAATGAAGAGAATATTCATTTTTTAAATATATTTTCTAGATGCTTGCTGTACATTAATGAATAAAATATCAATATAACACAATGTGATCTAGCATATTTTACTACTGTTATGGTACAAGTGGGTTGAAATTATGTTACTGATATATTTTTCATTTTACGTGTTATTCATGGGTTTTTAGTTTTATGATGATGCAGTTAAATTTGGATTAACTTGTTCATTTTATATTAATAACTTGATTCATTCCCTTGATAATTTTATATAAATTTTCAAGATTTTTTGTTGTACAGGTATGATATTGGAGATTTTATTGAAGAATTGCAATAATATTGTGATGGTAGTATTTATTGCATCTTATTGGAAAATTAATTAATTCTACCTTAAAAATTATGAAAAACCTTTACATGTAAATTAGTCACATATTTTTTGTTATTTTTTATTTGCCCTAAAAGTTTTTAACTGCTTAAAAGGTGCTTTTATCCTTACCATATGGTACTGTTAAGTGTTACATAAAGCAATGGCAACATTGATACGAACTATTCAGAATTCTTCGAATTCTGGGTTATTGATTGTGAAGTTCCTACCCTTCAAAAGCCCACAAAACTGGCTGATAGATGATTGATATTTAATTTAATTAAAATATGTACCTAGGTGATGAAATTAAAGTACTTAAATCTGTAATGATCAACCATTATCAGTTAGTGACATGATTTGAGGACAATTCTTGTTTGTAAGTTAAATAAAAAAGATTTGTATTGCATGATTTTCTCATGGTGTCTGATGGTGTAAAAGTTATTTCATTGTTTTTCCTCCTGAAAGGTTAACAGATCAAGATCTAATTTTATTATGCCCTCTTGCTCTTTTTAAGGTGGCCTAGCAGTTAATGAGGAATTGGGTGATATAATTTTCAAATTGTCTGTTTTAAAGCAAATTTCTCTTGTAATAATTCCACATGTCAGTAGTTTTTTTTTTTAATGATTTTGTTCTTTCATATACTTTGGTTATAATGTAACAGGAGTATGTTACTACACCCTTATTAATACATTTATGTGGCTATTGATCATGTATCATATTTTGTAGTTCATATGATTTATTCATGGTGGTTTCAGGTACTTTTTTCAAAGTTGTCTGCACCTCTTGCACTCAGTAATGCAAGAGAACTATGGTTGCTTGTAAACAAAATTTTTAACAAATTTTTTGTGAAATTGAATTAAGGATTAAAAAATAAACAGAATGAACAGCTAGTTTAAGTACTAAAAAAACAATAAAACTGCAAGTATAAACAATACACAGGTACATTTAACTTAACCAACATAAAGGCACATTAACCTAATGTTCAGCATAGCCAAATTCAGGTTATGTAAAACAACCTTACACAAATAGTAACCGATTATTAAGTCCATTGTATGATTATTGGAAAAAAATACACAGCTGTAAGTAACTTACAACATACAAAAAACACATGCATGAGTAAAAGAAAAAGGCGATGGAATCACAGTTGAGAGTGCAAAGCAAATGCGTCTGGCCTCGCCATGATATCAACGACTATATCTTTATCCAAGTATTGAAGTGATCCAACTTATCATAGCTGTAAAAACCTATTAGAACTGAAAAAGGCAAAGCCAATTTTGAAATGACAATGTTAAATTATTTATTTAAAACACAGTGTAATCCAGTGAGAAATGTCGCAAAAACAAATTATTTCCTTTTCAATTAAAATAGTGTACAAAACTATGTTTGAAGAAGGACATGATTATTTTTTTATTACTAAATAAGTTTATTTTTCAGTTTTCTGTATTAATGTGCTCACCATGTGTAATGACGTTTTATTCATATGCTGTTAATTTGGGTTTTGTTAAAATGAACCATTCGATTTTGAATTATGTTCAGCATACTTGTACAAGTTCATATGTTCTAAGAATGATTTCTTTAGCTCACTTTAAAGTGAAACTGAAATCACTTGTTTCATTATTTTATTGTAAAACCAAAAAATAGCTCAATCTTGATAGTAAATATGTAAGGGAATATTCATACAGGAGTACTTTAAAATTTTGTGTTTTTTTATTTTGATTTAGCTAATTGCTTGACACAATGTCCTTACCAAATGGTGAAGTTATGACATGGGAATCAAAAATGGAATTGATTACAAGGAATTTGCAAGAAGTTCTTGGTGAAGATCGATTAAATGCTATTTTGAAAGAACGTGATTTAAAAATATACTGGGGAACAGCGACTACTGGTCGACCTCATATTGCTTATTTTGTACCTATGTCAAAAATTGGGGATTTTTTGCGTGCTGGATGTGAGGTTAGTTTAATTGTTAAAGTGATTATTGTTATTATTTTTATGAATAATATATTTGATTATATTATACTTTATATTTTATATATATTTATATATTTATTGATTATATTTACTTTACATTATTTTATTTATGTTTCTTGATTTATCATGTACTCAAAAAACAAATTTGAGATTCTAAATTGCCCAGGTATAGCTTCTCTGTAAATTTTCTTGTAGTTTTGTTTATGCTGAATCTTTCACAATGTAAAGAAAATTTGTGTTTTTAAGTATTTTAATTTGCATGATGCATTTTGCTTTTGTATTCTTTTAATAAGTACAAACTGTTTTCAAACTTTTTCCAGTCACTTGATGTTTAATGCATTTGTTCTCTTTCTGTTTATATTGACCTTTTAATTTCATTGTGTTACATCCTAAATCTTTAATTATTTGTTTAACGTATTCAAAACTTTGCCTCATGAAATTTTATGTTCACCACTTCCCTTTATGTTACCAAATTAACTAACCAAGGTACTTTGATATGTGACTCCAATATAGTTTTTCTAGTAAGAATTTGCTTCAGCCTTTCCTTTTTTATGGAAATTCCTTTTTTTATTTTAAATTTCAACTGATGTTTGTTTTTCTGACTTTCTCACTGCCCATATCTTGCTGACTGATGGCATATATTTCATACAGATATGTTATTTAACTCCTAAATCAATGTTTGATTCAAGTAAATTTCTGTTTAGCATGCACATTCTTCTTTAGGCTAACTTGATTTTAATATCTTCTGTTGTAATTACCCTGTAATTAAGAAAATTCTTTGATTTTGCATACATATAGTTCACTTAATATTTAAACCCCAACATCTTCCTTTCTGCTACTTTACACTAATTTAATTTTTAAGCTTATTTAATTTTTAAAATTCTAATCTATTAACAAATCCATACCATTTGTTATAATGTCATAATCTTATTTCTTTCTGTTGTGGCAACAGTTAACCTCTGCTGTAATAATGTCCTTAAAAAGATTACCTTGATTTGTTCAGGTTTTTTTATTATTTATTGGCTGCTGCAAATTAATTAAATTTAAAACAGGAAATTTATTAACTGTGTATTATGATATTTGATCATAACCCCAGTTTTTGTTTCTGAACAAGAGTACAAATTTTCAGAAAATTTTTCTAATCTCATTGTTAAACTATGAGTTTTTACTACCAATAGTTTAATTTTGAGGTACTCAACCTGGTAGACAAATTTGGTTATGCCATAAGCATGGTAGGACTAGACTAAATTATGGTACTTGTAATGAAATTTTAACTTAAATAAACACACTTTATTATAAATTTGTTTAACTTTTTGTTCTAGGTAACAATTTTGTTTGCTGATCTTCATGCTTATTTAGATAATATGAAAGCGCCTTGGGAATTACTAGCTTTAAGAACACAATACTATGAGAAAGTCATCAAAGAGATGTTATTATCGATTGGTGTTCCAATAGAGAAATTAAAATTTGTTAAAGGAACTGATTATCAGCTTTCAAAGTAAGTACCTGATACTTTCTTGTTAACTTTATTCTTCCTTTATAATACTTCTAGAAATGTATTAAATGTATCATAGCCTCATCATTTTCACTTCCCTTTAATCCAAGTTCCTTCAGGTTGGGATTTCTACAAAATTTCTCAATCTACCTTGATCCATGAACCATCTCTCTTCCATTACTCTCACCACAGTCACCCCTCTCTTGTACACTACTTCCATCAGTCTATTTATCCATTTCATTCTTGGTCTACCCCTTAGTCTTTTACTTATTTCCCGTGCGTGTATAATCATGTTTGATAATCTTTCCTCATCTGTCCTTTCAACATGTCCAAACCACTTGAGCTTTGATCTTCCTATTGCCTACCATGATTCTCTTGAATTTCATTTCTGCTGCCATCTACTACTTCACCATCCATCTTTCTACCACCTGTCCAGGTTTGTGCCATGTAGGTAAGAATTAGTACAAAGTATGCTTTATACATAACTTTTTTACATTGCAAAGATACTTCCTTGTTCCAAACCAGACTTCTTAACACTCTGATAAAATCCACTTGTCTTCTTTAGTGTTCTTCTTTAACCATTCTCCCATCCTCAGAAAAAAACTGTTCCCAGATAAGTAAACTCTTTTATCCTTTCTTTTATTTTTCTATCGTTTGTAGTTATATCCATTGAATTTCTCTTTTTTCTGTCTTACACAATCACTTTACTCTTTCAACACTAAACTGCACACCACATTTCTGAATTTCTTCACTCCACACATTTATTGTACAACATCCCTGTCAGACTGCCCCCCCCATGTAACCAAGTCATTGGCAAATAGGACGTTTTCTGCTATTTCCTTTCTAACTTTTTTGAAGATTTCATCCATAGATATTACGAAGAAAAGTGGAGTTATCTTACTTCCTTGTCTTAATACATTCATTATCTCAAACCAATCTGATGCATAACTATAACCATCTGGATGTCTGCTTTATCCACATTCTTCTAGCATTTGCCACACAATTTTTCTATCTATGCTATCATATGCCTTTACTATGTCCAGGAATGCCATTACTAATTTCTTATTATAATCCCACTTCTTTTTACATGTCTCAGGGCAGATATTGCATCTGTAGTGGGTCTACCATATCTGAATCCCATCTGTTCCTCTTCCAATCCCCCTCAGTCTTCCTTCTGAAGCAGTTTTCCAGTACCCTTTCAAATATATAACCAGTATGGTGTTCTTGAAGCATTCCCATTTTTCCTTCACCTCTTTTATTTCTCCTTTTGGTAAGCATTCCTTTATCTCTCCTTCAAACTTTTCCTTTTCTTGTTTTTTTTCAACTTCCACTCTTTAATTTTTCTTTCTCACTGGGAATTATCCCAAATCTAAACTTAACTACTACTAACCTACGGTCTCCAACCACTGTTTCTTCACTCACAACCCTCACATCCACCAGTTCCCTCCTGGGAACTATGTGTTAGTGTCTCTTCACTAACACGTAGTCAATTACCAATTTTCTTCTCTCTCCCCATCTGTACCTTGTAACCTTTCTACTCTTATCAAACCGTGAGTTACCCAGTATGAAGTTATTCCATTCACAAAACTATCATTATTTTACCTTCCCCGTTTCTTTCTCCATATCTATGTCTTTATTTATGACAAATATATTGTACCTAGGCAATGATGATGTGAAGATGTTTTTCGCCCAGGAAAAAAAATCCTTATCTGTGTGTTCCCAGTACTGCCTTTATTGCATTTCTCTGTTTTCCCACCTGCACATTCATGCCTCCTATTATTACTGTTTCATCCTCTATGCAATTTTTCAATTTCTGTAAAAACTGTTGTACATTTCTTTCAACACATCCCAACTGTGATGTACAAACATTTGTATGATATTCCGGGTCTTACCTTTGATCCTTAGCCTTAATTTTATGATTCGATAATCTATTGCCTACCCTGTCTATGCACTCCTTTATCTCCTTACCCACAATAAAAGCAATAACATTTTTGCCTTTGGTCCACTCTCCAATACAGAACATATCCTTCCCTAAGATCCATTCTGCTTTTTCCCTTCCATTTAAACCCACTTAAACCAAAAATCCTCATTCTTTTTTCTTTCATATAATGTACCAGTTCCTCTGTGTAGCCAGTAAGAGACCATAATTTTTGCTGTCCGTAACCAGTCTTATTTTTCCCTCTTTTCTTAGTACCCTGTAGCTCACTTTTCATGCTGTTGCTGTTACATCCAAGATCATGCATTACTTTCAGGGAATGTCCTAGCCTTTTTCTATCTATTTTACCAATCTTCATTTTTGGCTCATATACAATGAGTTCATCACATAAAGGCATTTTAAACCTACTGTCAGATCCTTTTTTGTATTGCCTCTGATTTATTATTCTTGTCATTGCGCTGGAGGGAGAAGTTGGCTTATTTACTGGCGGCCGACACTTGCCATGTCACAAGACTCTTTTCAGCTTAGTGGTATTTTTTAGGTGTACTGTCCCTCCCATTTGGCAGTATCCCACCACACTACAGGTCCTGCCACTGCCTGTCCACAACTGCTTATTTGGGACACCGCTTAATCGTAGCTTTACATCACTCTGATGTCCATTCCCCCATCTGCAATCCAGGGGACACGTCGTGTTGGCTCGCAGCTAGGCTCCTAATCCTTAGGCAGGGTAACGGCATAGCCTTTTGTTCAGTTAATAAAATATGAAGAGTGAAAGAATCTAATCTATGTAAAACAATATATTTAAGTAATTTACATTTATAAATTAAAAACTAAATGACTTGGGAAATTTTTCAAAGGATTTGACAATTTATTGAAAATGTCAACTGAAGCATAGCAAGTTGAGTTATACAAACAGTTGCATTTTTATTTCCTTGTATGAAGTAATGTGAGCGCGAAACATTTTGGTTTTCATATTTCAATAAAAGTGTCCATTTTGATCATCCCTGAATCCATTTTGATTAGCTGCGGCATGATATCTGTACGTACATACGTATATATGTGTGTGTGTGCATATGTATCTCACAACTCAAAAATGATTAGCCGTAGGATATTGAAAGTTTGGATTTAGCACTGTTGTAACATCTAGTTGTGCACCTCTCTTTATGATTGCAATCAAAATTAAAATTAATGAAATATTTGGTTCTTAAAGGGAAGGCACATCGATTTGAATCAGACTTCATCTCCTTTTGTTTTTTAATTTATTTTTTTAATATAAATATATTGATTTAATAATTAATCCGTGATTGTAAAAAAATTTACAATAAATAATAATTCCAGATAGTAAAAAAAAATTATTAGTGAAATAAAATGTTATGTACTTTTAAAAATGTGTAAATGTAATTTAATAGGCATTACATATGTATATATATATTATATTTGGTGAAACATCTGATTATTTAATATTAATTGAAAATTATAATTTAGAATTGTATTATTTTTGGATTTTCTTAGCAAATTCTTATAAAAATTGTGTATTTACTTTAAAAAATTGTTTTATTTAATTATTTGACTGAAAAATAAAATACATTTTTGAATTATACTCAATTTAAAGTGATTTTTGAAATTTTTTCATGGTGAGTGTAATATGCACAAGATTTCTGGTGTGTCATATAAATAAAATTTAATAATAATTAAAGTATTCTGTTTAGTGAACTCCTTTATACTGGTTACAAATATTAATTTTGACTTAGGGTATAGAATAATCAGTTTTTATTATTGGATTGTTTGGTAAACAATTTTAATGAGTAATCAAGGGACTTTTACTCTAACCTATTATTTAAGGTAAGATTGTTGAATTAATAATTGTATAAATATTTGATGTTAATAAAAACTAATATTTTAGCAATTGTGTAACTGTCCACTTTTATTAAAGAATTGGGAGATCATATCTCACTTTCAAATGAAATAAGTTTAAATCAAGTGCAGCAAAAATGTGTATATGTAATTTAATAGACCTACAAGGAAGTCATGTGTTGTCCACATCAGATGTTTTGGTTTGGTAAAGGTGGATATTGCTATCTTTTAAAAATAAGTGAACATTCTTTTTAGCAAAGATTATACATTTGTAAATATAAACAAAAGAATAAGTTAACATATTTAATTTTCTAAATGTAGATCTCTACAATTCATACTTAAGGGTGCCAGATTATGCCCTGACAACCCATTTCTGTATTTTAAGAACTCATTCTGATTTTTTGAGACCATCCCAAGAGGTGATTTTATACTTTATAAGAAAATATATGTAAACATAATAAGTTTTTAATAATAATGACAAGCTTAGAGTTTTATTAAGGCGCTTAAGAGTAAAACAGTATGGCCTGATTATTTTTTTACAATCAGAATCAATTTGATTACCTCATGAGAATTTGCCCCCACGAAAACACCCAGAAATTTTAGTTTGTGAGAAATAGAAATACTATTGTAGTCATTAGTGGAAATTCTGTCTATGCGATTAGCAATGTTACTACTACCTGAGAAGAAACACTGCAATGGTTTTATCCATATTTAAAGTTAGATGGTTACAGTTCACTCAGTGAATTATTTTCTGAGCTGCTGTTGTGTAATTTTTAATCCCTTTTATATCTTCAACTATAGATAGATACGTTGTGTCGTCTGTGAAAGGGTTACAATGAATAATTCAAGATTTTGAGGTAGATCATTATAAATAGTAAAATAAAAAAAAACCATGAAGACGTCCCTGAGGCACTTTGCGTTTTATTATATCTTGAAGTGATATTGTAAATTTTACATTGTATTCTTATCAAAAGATGTGATTTCAATTACTTGTTAACTTGCTAAGATATGACTGACTATAACCCTATAACCAACTGGGAGCAGGTCCTGTGATACTATAGCGACTAAGTTTTTTATCAGTAAAAAAAGTGAAATTCAATTGAATGCTTTACTGAGGTCGCAAAAAATTGAAAATAGAATCTTTTTGTTATATAGATTTAAAAATATTTTGCAAAAACTAAAATTATCTATATTATCAATCTTGACTAATAAAAATTAAATTATTTAAAAAAAAGAACTGAGTATATTATTGTTTCTATAAAACTTAGATTCTTTTAATATCTGAATTATTATAAAACAAAACCAGGTTGCTTTTTCATGGTTGATATTTTATATAGTACAGTCTTTTAATTGATTTAAGGAAATCTAAAAAAAACTAGATTTCAGTATATGAAGGAAAATCTTTCATAATGATTTTCATTACCTCGTAAAAGTATTAATGAAAGAAAAGTTTCATGACTGAAGCGACAGCTTGTTTTTATGCTAATCTTTAGACATGGTACCCAAAATTTCTGATTTTGATTGCAATTGTCCACATAAAGATTAATAGAAATTCTGAAATTTTGGTTAAAGAATACTGCTTTGATAAAGGTTTGATGAAATTTTATGAGCGAGCCTATCTCAGTGGGAGATTTTTAATGAAAATAGCTAAAAATATATTTCATAAAATTATTGAGTTCACCAGTAATGTATTAATGGTATATGTTATCCATGTTTTACTTATTTGGTGAATCCTACAAAGTTTTTTAAATTAAAAAAATAAAAAAATAAATTATAATTAAAAGTACAGTAAAGATCGCAAATAACAAAAATTAGAGTTTATTTCTGTAGGATTTTGATGGGGAAGCTTCTACAATAAGTTAATTTTATAAGTTGAAAATGAATACTAAGTTCAAATGAACTTTATTAATAATAATAATAAACAAATGTTGTTTAATTTAAGTATGTTTTTGTAATTCAGTGAAATTGGGATAAAAAATGAATTACTTTATAATTTGTTTTATGTAATGACATTAATTTTAACAAGCTAATAAAAATTTTTTACTGAATATTATGATTTCATTACTAATTTTCAAACTATAAATTTGTGAAATCTTACTGTAGTTTTTAAAATATATTTTCCAATCTTGCATAAAAAAATTACAATTTGTTTTTCTTCATCGGAATTTAATGTTTTTTTTTTTTTTAAATCAAGAGAAAAAGATATTAATTAGAATTAGTAAAACTCAATGTTTCTCTTGAGACTGAAGTTGGTTAGAATACTGTTGTTAGTGTAGTTAAAAAAAGTGAATTGATATTTGAAGGTTTTATGTTTTTTCCTAAATTTCTTTATACACATGTTGGTTTGATAGATATTTAATAGCTGTTTCGAAACAAAACAGATGTGCAAAGTATGAAGTGAAGAGAATATTTAAAACTGAATAGAACGATTTTTTAATGACGAATAAATAAAAAAAATTATCTTGTAGATAATTTTGAGTAATTTAATTTTTTTATTAAAAAAATCCTAGTAATTAATTAATGTTGTGTTGTAATTAGTGTACCTTTTTTAACCTCAGGGACCACCGTTAGGTGGTGAACCTGGGACCTATCCCAGGTTCGAATGCCAGTCAGCATGTCATTTTTACATGATACAAATAATTCATCACATCCTCTGAAGCATGCTACCTAAAAACTTTGTATTTTTTCATCTTCAATTTTATGCAGACTGGGTCCAATTATAGCAAAAAGGCTTTCAGGTAGTGTGTTTATAGCAATAAAAAACATACTATTTCTTTTAAGATTTGATTACTTTATAGCTAATTTTAAACAAGACTGTATAAGACTACACACTTCATTTACATTCATACATATCTTCTTCATTCATCTTCTGAAGGAATAGCTTACTTCAGGTGGTTCCAGAGGCTAAACAGAAAAAAGAGAGAGAACTAATTTTAAACAAAAAGGTATTGACGTAGAGTAAAACATGAGTAGACGTATGAGCATAATTCTAAGTATAAAATTATTTATTTGTGAAGTGTTTGTATTGTATAATTTATTGGTACTGGGAAGAAGATTCATTGAAAAAATTCATTATAATAAAAATATTAATTTGCTCCTAATAAATTATAATTTATCTTGTCATGGTAGTATTTACATTCGTATGCAATTTTTTTTTTAATGTAAATACTAAGTGGGTTTTGGAAGTTTTAAAACATTTTATTGAATTTGAATTGTTTTAGCATCTTAAGTTTCTTAGAAAGATATTTTTAGTTTTGAACTTTTATAAAATAGCATTTCCATATACTTTTAACCTTTAAGTCTAATCTCTTGAATTCTTTTGGAGTTTTTGAGAATTATATGCTGAATCAGTTGACAAAAAAATCTAATTGATTTTTAACTTATAAAAACTAACTGTATAATTTCATTTTTAATAAATTTTATTGTATGAATTTAAATTTTAATTATTATTCTTTTCTTTTATCATATTTGTTAAACTTATCTACCTATTTTCATGTATATGATTTTTCTCAGTGTTTATTGACAATTGTTTAAGTATCAAAGTGGCCATTTAGATTTTTAGTAAAATTTTTGATAACAATTTTTGAGCATAATCTAGTTTTCAAATTATATAAATACCTGCTGAGATTATTATTGCTAACTGGTAATTAGGAGAAGTGTAAGGGTACAGGTTATAGAATTTCATATGTTGCTGCCTCTTTTAAATGGGTCTTATAAACAGAAGGTGGAATGAGATCTTCCATTCTTTTAAATGGAAATATTATTTTTCTATTAGTATATACTTGGATGCTTTGAATTAAGATTGTATAATTGACCGATTATTAAAAATTATTTATCTAGATGAATTTTTAAAGTGGTTAATTATAAATTTTGTTTAGGGAATATACATTAGATGTGTACAGACTTAGTTCTGTAATAACTGAACATGATGCAAAAAAAGCTGGTGCTGAAGTTGTAAAACAAGTTGAACATCCTCTGTTATCTGGGTTACTTTATCCTGGTAAGTATTATATTAGATTTTGAAAGATATGTTATAACTTGTGTGATGTATTGTACAAGACTTAGAAACAAATGTATATTTGCAATTCATTATTGGTTCTCTTAGCGTGCACAGTCTATTGAAACTCATAAATGTGACATTTTAATAAATAAATAATCTATTGGTTTACGTCATGTTCTTCAACTGATTATGAAATTATTGTGATAAATTTTGACCTAAAAACTTTCCCAAAATTCAGTAAATCACTTAAATTTGAATTCAAATTCAGTTGGTCCCAGACCCATGGCTCTGTTGTATAAATGATAAATCAGATAAAATCAACTGTCTTGATTAATTAGGTATTACCTGTTCCTGAGGCAATATAACAAGAAATAAATTAAAAAAATTACTCCCTAATATTAAACCACTGGTACTTGTACTGGGTGATTTAAAATGGACTTCTTTAAAAGCATATAAACATTTATTTGTATAACTTACAAATAATTAGATATGGTTGTGGTATTTTCATTGCAAAACATCAAGTTTTGACTCCCTCCTGTGGTTCATTAGTACTGTATTCTGCCACCAGCATGTTACCAGTATTGGTAAAAATGAATACATTTACTGATCCGGAATGTGCTTGCTGTGTATTTTGTTGTTGATTTGCAGTCAGCAACTGCAGTTCAATGCAATTTTTGTAGAGTATGGTAGGGAGCCTCCGAGTAGGCATAAATAAGGCACCAAACCTTTGTTCAGATAGGTTGTTTTGTTAAACATACAAAATCACCAGAATACTCACATGTCCCTGAAGCTGCTGTGAAACAACTCAGAGAAAGCTTTGTATATAATCTGAAAAAAATCAACTCGATGTGGGTCATGTGAGACTGACATTCCACAAACGACTGTTTGGTGTGTATTACATAAATGATTGCACTTGAAGTTATACAAACTAACCATGGTTCTACACATTATAATGATGACAAAGTTACTCGGCTGTAGTTTTATGTGGAAAAGATGGATAGAATTGGAGATGACAATACATTCTTATTCAACATAATTTTTAGTGATGAGTCAATGTTTCACATCAGTGGCAAGGTAAACACCCTCATGAAACTTTACAAGTTTCACCAACATGAAACACACAAGTGAGTTTCTGCTGAATCCCTAGCCACATTCGGATTCTGGGTAATGAACATGCAGATTCCACTGCTAAAGATGCATTTAGTCAACCTCCTTCACTACCCATGTTCCTGTCCGACTTTATTAACTATGTGAAACTCACTCTTTGTACAAAGTGGCAAGATGACTGGACGGCTGTAGTAGATAACAAACTCCGGCACATTAAAGGTTATGTGTTACCATGGGACTCCTCTGCCAGTTGCGAATATGACACATAAGAGCTACTCACGGGTATCTGTTGTCAACAGTAAACTCACCAGTATGGATACGATGCAACTGCCGCTTGATTGTGCGCCACAGTTTTGTGGAGTATGTACGTTACGCGGCCTTGTGTCATAAATTTAGATTGCCCAGGAATTTCCGTCAAATCTTGGCCAATAATAAAGTTTTGGACCAGGTGTTCTTGTTTCTTGAAGTGCTAATATTTTACATACTTTTTAATAGTGCTTTTAGATCTTTTTTTACAGTAGTTGTATGTTTTTGTGTCTAACATTTTAGTTTAAGTTTTTTATTTTGTCTTTGTTTTTAATATTTTAGTTTGCTTCATTTTTGTTATTCTATTAGATTTTGTATTTATATTTCATATTTTGTTTTCCGGGCAATGATAATATAAATCTGTTTTCCCCCCAAAAAAAAATCTTTGCAGCACATTCATGAGAGCTTGAAAGTCAATGTTTTTTGTACCCAAGTATCAGAAGACTGTATGGTCCATTCTTCTTCCAGAAGGCTGTAAATGGTATCGTTTATCTGAACATGCTTCAAAATTTTCTAATTCTTCAGTTAGACAATGATGATCAAAATGGATGCCATTTCTATCATCAAAATGAGGCACCACCTCACTCTGCCTAGAAGTCTAAAATTTTTTTGATACTCAATTCCCAGATCATGGAGGTCCAATTTGCATGGCCACCTCACTCCCTAGATTTGACCCTGCTAGATTTTTTCTTGTGGGGTTTCATATTAAAAATTGAGTTTTTGAGTTATTATTGAGCTAACTAGCTACAGTCTGGAATGAAATCAACTTCAGGTGGGATGTATGTCACATTACAAATGCTAGCCATATCAAACCAAAGTGAATGTTGAGTGACCAACATCCCTTTTAAAAAGTCAAATGTGGGCACCATATAACTTTGAGGGAGTAAGTTAAATTCTCGCTCAAAAACCATTTTAATGGTTGCACCCTCTTTAAAACTAGTTAAAAATAAAAAAGACTGTCTTTACAGTAAACTACTGCTATTAGAAATAGTTGCAGGATTTTTTATATCTATAAAGATAATCTGTTAGTAAATATTTAAATAATAATTAAGCTGTAATTTGTTTTTTAGGCCTTCAAGCATTGGATGAAGAATATTTAAAAATTGATGCTCAATTTGGTGGTGTAGATCAGCGTAAAATATTTACTATGGCTGAAAAATATTTGCCGCAGCTTGGATATGTGAAAAGAATACATTTAATGAATCCTATGGGTATGATATTTTATTTATTTTATGATTGTATCTGAGATTATTTTCTTTTAACTTTTCATTAATTCTTTAATTAAGGAGTCAGTTCTTTGATTGTTAGCTTGTCACTTAAATTATTTCTAAAACCCTGATAGTTCTGGGATTTATATCGTGTGATTGCTTTTTTCAATATTAAGTTGTCTACTATTTTTAATATTACGTTTGTTTAAATTATATTTCTTTTGATAGGTTATGTTTTGTTTGACAATAAATTGTGTACATCTTAGAGTTGTATAAATATTATTAATAATAATGCTTTTTTGTGAAATATTTAAAAATAATATGTTATTAGATTTCAGTGCTCCAGAAAAATCATATTTGTTAGAAAAGTGGTATGTGGTCAATTTAGTTTCTTTATTGATTATGTATTGGAATTATTTTACTAAAAATACGGCTTTAGCTGATAGATTATCCTCCAAAAAGTTTAATTATGTTTTCAAGGATAAATCTCCTAAAATTTTATTTGTTTAGTCATGATTTTGTAGAATTATTATGATTTATATGTTTATTTTTTTTTTGTTTTCTTTTAAATCTAGTTCCTGGTTTGGCTGGTGGTAAAATGTCTTCTTCTGAAGAAGATAGTAAAATTGATCTTTTAGATTCACCTTCAGCTGTAAAGAAGAAATTAAAAAAGGCTTTTTGTGAACCTGGAAATATTGAAGATAATGGAGTTTTATCTTTTGCTAAACATGTTATATTTAGTTTATTCAAAGAGGGAGAAAGTAAGTTGACGATGTGTATTTTAACGTTTAATATATATTTTTTTATAATTTTATATGTATGTTTTAGTGCACATGTAAGGCATTATTGTTTATAAACAGAAAAGGGATACATTGATTAATACCTTGATTTAAATCTGTCTTGCAACTTCTTTATTTATGTCTAATGATATATTTTGAGTATAATTTCCAATCACAGAGTGTGATTTTATTAATGCAATTTTTTAGATTGTACTGATGAAATTAGAATAATAAGTCTGAAATTTATTCTTGTACATTTAAAATGGGAACTGCTGATGCATGGTTTGATAAATTCACTGTTTCATGTTTGCATGTAGACTGTTTATCAAATGTCTATATCAGATTGTAATTGTATATTTATATTGACTGTATTTACAAATAACATATTTGTTGTTGTTTTGTTTTAACTTCCTCAACGATATGCAATAATGGAGTAAGAAACTAACATCTATTGGTAGGAATTTGTTTTCAAAACATGTTGTAAGGTATAAATAAGAAAGTTAGATGGTAAATTTAAATAAAATATTTATAAAAGTTTACCTCAGAGACCCAGAAACTGTTAAATGTTAAAATTATTTTGTTATTTTACATTATTATTTTATTACTTTTTATGGCTGCAACACATGTTAAGCAACTGAGGTACATCAGGTCAGTAATTGTGGTGTTAAAGTAAGTGTTCATTTTTATAACTGCTTCCTGTGTAAACAGTGAAGTTGTGACTTGTAATATTGAATGTTACTGACAACTCAGCAAGATAAGCATGCTTATATGCAATAGTATATTTGGTTTAATGTAGAAGCTCCGTGGCGTAAGTGGTAGTGTGTTGACGTTTCATCTGGAGGTCCCAGGTCTGAATCCCGGTCAGACTTGGCATTTTCACATATGCTACAAATCATTCATCTCATTCTCTGAAGCAATATCTAACGGTGGTCCCGCAGTTTAAAAAAAAATAAAATAGAAGCCAATTTATTTTGTACTTTTTCTAGTAAGCATGGCATGGAATGGTTGTTATTCTTGAAATGGTTATTTTGTTTTTGGGAGTGACCTTTTACTTGTGTTGATCACCTACAACCTTTATGGTAAGATTCTAACATCCTTTGGAATTTATGGATTACATAAACTACTTTCTTTGCTAGTTGGTCAAATATTGCAATAAACTTTAATGTGTTGTGTAATTACATTGGATATTGGTTTTCAGTACTTTATAGAGTAATAGATCCTTCCATAGCTGCAATATTGTATCATTATTTGATAGCTGATTTTATTGTTAAACTATGTAATAATGAAATTAAATTTACCCTTTACATTTTTTCTGATACTAGAAAAATATACAAATTTGTTTATATATATATAAGGTCATTTCATAATGTTCTTCTGAGTTTCGAAAATTCATTAACAAAAAACTATTTCATTCATAAGAATAAAACTAGTACTGTACGAAAGAGTACTTCAAATAGTTTTTTCCACATATACTAGGCAGTTAGTAAACCATTTGCAGCAAGATGGTTGTCCTGCCCACTTTCTAATGAGGTTTGACAGTACCTTAACACAACATTACCTCGGCGCTGGATAGGACGTGCATCTGAAGAAGACCAACACATTATGCTGTGGCCACCAAGATCACCAGACTTCATGCCATGTGATATGTTTCTCTGGGGTTACGTGAAAGATAAGGTGTTTATCCCACCAATGCCGCACGATATCGCTGAGCTAAAGGATCACATAATCAATGCAATCAATTCTATTGAAAATGACATGTTAGAACGAGTTTAGCAAGAGTTAGACTTTCGTGTTGATGTGTGCTGTGTCACCAGAGGAGCACATATTGAACATTTATAGATTTTAACAAAAACTCTTTGAGCCCCTGCATCACCTCGTACAACTTTCATTTAGGTAAGTGAAATACGTTTTTGTACTGAATTTTTGTAACTCCTAAGAACATTGCCCTGTAATATATATCCTATGAAATGCCCTGTATATATATCCTGGAGTTACAGCCCAGTGTGGGTTTTGACCTCCTCTACAATTTTCCTCCAATTTTCTCTCTTCATCCTGTCTACCCCATTGCTGTCACATCCCTTGTTACATCCTGGAGCTAGTTCTTGGTCATTCTCTGGTAATTCATCTTGGAGTGTTCTTGGTCTTGCTCTTCTAGTCCTGTCTATTTCTCCATGCATTATATCTCATTGCAGTCTCTGTACTGAGCAGAGTAAAATCCTTTTTGTCCATTCTATCTATTCCTCTCCATTGGACTAATAGTGCTATTACATCAACATTCTCCTTCATTTCATCACCTTTCTCCATATATATTTATATATATAATTCAAACAAGAACAAACAAACTAGCTAAAGTACAAAAATTAACCTGGTATACTTATAGGTCATTCAATATATCCTTAGAAAATCCAAGAAACAGCACTCATAGTATCAAAAACGGTTTGCTTTTACTAAGTGTTATTTGTCACTAGAGTGAAGTTAAAGTTTCAGCTGTATCTATCACGCGTGGTTTCATTGTCATAGTCAATTGAAGTAACAAGCTGTTGTTTATTTAGAAAAATGGAAAAAAGTGTTTCAAGTGGTGATTAAACACTTATATTTAAAAGGCTTAACACCGAAAGAGATCAAAGCTGAGTTGGATTAAGTTCATGATACATCTGCTCTTGTATTTGCAATCGTTTACAATTAGCCAAATGAGTTTAAACATCAACATACATCCACAAAAGATGAACATCATTTGGGAAGTCCAGTGGAAGTGACCACACCCAAAATGATTGACAAAATCCATGATATAGTTTTGAGTGATCGATGAATCAAAGTGCACGAAATAGTTGAGGCCACGGGCATATTGCAAGGTACTGTGTTTTCAATTTTGCATGAAAAATTGGGTGAAAAATTTTTGCAAGGTGGGTGCCGCGTTTGCTCTCAGTGGAGAATAAACACAATCGTATGGTCGACTCTGAGGCTGTTTGGTGCTTTTCCTTTGCAATCCTTACGAGTTTCTGCATTGATACATAACTGTGGAGAAAACATGGATACACTACTACACTCAAGACAAAGGAACAGTCAAAACAGTGGGTTTTTGAAGGCAAACAGGCTCTGAAGAAGTCGAAGATGGTGAAATTGACCGGCAAGATGATGGCCATGGTTTTTTGGGATGCATGTGGTAACGTCTACATTGATTACTTGGGAAAAGGACAAACAATAACTGGAGAGTATTATGCGTCATTATTGCACCAGTTGAACAAAGAAATCAAGAAAAAAGCCCTCATTTAAAAAAGGAAAAAGATCCTCTTCTGTCAAGACAATGCATGGGTGTAAAATTGTGGAATTAAAGTTTGAATTATTACAACATTCACTGTATTCACTGGATTTGGCCCCCAGTGACTTATTTTTATTTCCAAACTTGAAAAAATGGCTCAGCGGGCAATGGTTCATATCAAATGAGGAGGTCATCGCCCAAACAGATGCTTATTTTGAGGACCTTCTGAAATCCTACTTTTTGAACGGCTTAAAAAAGTTGGAGAAGCACTTGGAAAAGAAAATAGAGTTAAAAGGAGATTACGTTGAAAAATAAAAAAATCTACACAAAACAGTTTGTTTTTCTATCTTTTTCTAAGGACTTGTTGAACAACCCTTGTATATACTGGATGAAAAAAAGTAAATTTCATGAGCATCCTTAACCAGTGTTAATTTAAAAAAAATAATGTCAAGAGTCATCTAGAAAATCTGGTGTGATCAAAGTAATAATTAACTAACTATCTGCAGAATAATTATCACTTTAAATAAAGTAGTACATAGCATAGTTATGTAATAAAGACTACGTAGCTTTCTTTTACCTTGTAGCCTGTGTTTAGCCTAAGTATCCGAGATTTCCCTATGTACGTTTTTAATTTTAAATAATTCATTCTGTATCTTTAATGCTTATGAATTTGTTATTCTGCTACACACATTGATAATGCTTACACATTTATATGAAAGCCCACTATAATGCATTTAGTTTGTAAGTTGAGGGCTTGTAGGTTGTGAACATTCTTGGTTTAATTCATATTAATAAGTATGAAATTCAGTAAAGTATTCACAAGTGAATATTACATTTTTTTAAATGCACTGAGAATTTTATGGCTTGATTTAATTTTTTTATTTTAGAATTTGTAATTGTTCGTGATGAAAAGAATGGTGGTAATTTGGAATTTTCAACTTATGAAGATTTAGAAAAATGTTTTGCAAGTCAGGAATTACATCCTGCAGATTTAAAAGCAGCTACTGAAATTTATATTAATAAACTGCTTGATCCAATTCGTAAAGCTTTTGAAAGCCCTGAATTAAAAAAACTTGCATCAGCTGCTTATCCACCGCCACCTAAGAAACAAGCACCCAAACAAGGTAGGCATTTGTTTAAAAATATTTTATTAAGTTATGAAGATTTTATTTTAGATTAAATTAATTAAACCTCTTTGGTTGGGAAATCTACCTATGAGGGTACCCAGGAAAACAAAAATTATTTTCTGTAGGCAAGTGGGTTGTCAGTACTGCCCTCTCCCACTAGATACGTTTATTAGACTCTCCTGCTAAGTTTCCCAGGTACTGTTCTTGAGAAACCATCACAGAGGACAGAGTGATTATTTTTTTAAGCCCCTCCTAATACTTTTGATGGCAGAAACAATTTCAATGCTTATGGGAAGGAAACTCATAAGCCAAGCAAGAATTTAAGAGTACCTTATTCAGAAATGGACAAATGTCACTGAATTCCATAAGGGTTGCTCCTCAATGTCCAGAAACATGTTACCATCATGTTTTATTGTTGCAGAACATTTGATGAATTGGAGGAAAATCTGGAATTTCATAGAGGTTCGTGAAGAATCCTAACTGAAGATTTGAACATGAGATGCATCATGGCAGAGTTTGTTCCACGAATGTTTTCAGAGTGAGAACTGTCTGAGAGTGTACCAGGAACTGAAAAAAAAGATCCAAACTGACCCAGATTTTTTGTTAAAAGTCATAACAGAAGATGAATCTTGATGTTATGGCTATGACCCTGAAAGAAAACAGCAGTCCAGCCAGTGGAAGACAGCTTCATATGTGAAGTCCATGATGGTTTGTTCTTTCGACATCAAAGAGCTGTTCACATTGAATTTGTTTCTCAAGGCCCTCAGTGAATTAACATTACTGCAAGCGATAACAGCAATATTATCATTATCATCATTTCTCTTTTCATCCCTGATGAGAGTTGATAGTGCAGTAGTAGTAACTCAGACAGTACTTTGATTTCTCTGTGATGAAATGTATGTAAGAAAAAGTGTGAGTTTAAATTAAACATAAGTCTCGCTTTTGTGATAGATATGTGGGGTGGTTAAGCTAAGTTTTTTTTTTATCAAATGTACATAATTTAGAATCATTATTTATTTATTTTTTGCTATTATTTTTTTTTTTCCTTAGCTGCAGCTGCTGCGACACCAGCCAATGATGCAATTGATCCTCATAGGTTAGATATTAGAGTAGGAAAGATCGTTGAAGTCGGAAAACATCCAGATGCAGATGCATTGTATGTTGAAAAAATTGATTTAGGTGAGTCGAATAATATTTTTGATTCAGCAGAATAAGTTAGCTATTCTATGTTTTAATTATCATTACATCCAGAATTAAGTTTTCATCCAATAAATTAAGTTCTACTTATGGAATAATTGAATTTATTAAAAACAGTGAAAGTTTGATTTTTATTATGAGTACTGTAAACTTTTCGTTATGGTAAATTATACACACTAAAAAAAAGTTCTAGATCTTGTACATTTAAAAAACTGAATTGTCATATCTTAAGATTAATAATATATTTGTTATTTGGTGTGAATTGAAAATTATCTAATGTAGTTTAGTTTGATTCTAACACATGATTTTCCAGTAAAATAACATTCGAGAGAAAAGGATTTCCATTGTAATTGAAATTTCAGTGTAACTCAAGAATCCATTATACACATGAAAATATTCATGTTAATATTTGGATTGTATATCATACACTATACATATTCATTTGTGTTGTTAGTTGGGAAGGTTGATTTAATTGTTTACTTTATTCTTATAATTGTATATGCAGCTAGTGATTTTCTGTATGCTGCTAGTGATTTTCTCTATGCAGTATTGCACATTATAATTTTTCTTTCAGAAACCTTTTGCATATCTTTAAACATGACATACGAATTGGAATTTTGTGGTAATGGTTACTTTTTGGAGATGCTATTTATTTATGTCTTTTGGGGTTTATTTTGAGAGGTAGTTTTGTTATTTTATGCATAATTTAATGTCTTTTTTATTGGAAGTGGGACAGTATTTTAAGTGAAAATGAGCAGAAAGGATCCATACAATGATAACCACAAAAATTATACTAATATTGTGCATGTACCATTTAACATACATCTTACTTTTTTCTTGTAGAAGATAATGAATGGGCTATATTTATTTTACTTTATTCTGAATAAAATAAAAGACAGTTTTCATACAACCATATATTAATGTTAGTGATTAACGGTTTTTAATTAAAATAATTGTTTTATGACAATATTAAAGAATTATTGCTAAGAAAATGATATTAATTATTTTATGTTAAATTTATTTTTTTCTCTTTAATATGATATGATATGGTTCATATTTTTGTAATAAACATGAATTTTCAGTGATTTTTAAAAAAAATATCCTTCTACATGACTATCAAAGTACTTTTCTATTTTTGGTTGTACTATTTCCCTAGTAAAGTACTAAAAAATATTTATAATACTTCATGTGTTTTTGAAAAAAAAAAATTTACTCTGTGCGAATTAGTAGTATATAAAAGTACCCATTGATGAAGTATAACCATAAGTTGTGTAAGGGGTGATTATGTGAAAAAACTCTTAGTGATTTTGTGATGTAACTGGTACCAATTCACCAAAGGATTATATTGTTTTATTTTTCTGCTCTTCTGTTCTGCCCCAAAACCATGAATTCCTACTTCTGTTACATGGATTAGTTATTGATCTAATTCTCTTCTTTTCAGCACATGATGCTCCAATACTGTACATTTTTCTTTGTTAATTTCCACACCTTTCTTAATTATTTTTTTCTATTTCCTTCTGAAGTATCATCTGCATACTGTACATTCTGTAGCTTGATTCTGAACAACTTTTTCTTCAATTTTAATTTCTTAGCAAATACAGCTAGAATAGCTGTATTAAAGGGGAAAGTATGGTGATCATGTAAAAAATGGGATTTCATGTTTTCTTGCAAATCTTTACATTTTAGGGTCCAATTTGTGTTTGACCCTGTGTTCTGCTTTTACTCTTATATCTCAGGATTGATAAAACTGTTTTTCTTTAAATATTTCTATATTTGGGGCATTGATCATGTAGTTTTTTTTCAAAATTTGTTAAGGTGGTCATCAACTGACAAACTTCTTAGAAACATAAAAGTAAATTTTGATACAAAGCAAATTATAAAACAAAGCTAACAAAGCATTAATATCCCATAAGTGCCAGGTTAAAAAAAATTGCCTTTATAATTTTTAAAATTTATTTTTGTATCTTATATTGATTAAAAGAAAATAACTTTTATCTGAACATTTTTTTTCATTGTAGGGGAAGAACAGCCAAGAACTATTGTCAGTGGGTTAGTGCAGTATGTGCCTCAGAAAGAAATGCAGGATCGTTATGTTGTTGTGTTATGTAATTTAAAACCAGCTAAAATGAGAGGAATCGAATCATGTGGAATGGTACTTTGTGCTTCAGTGTAAGTTTATTCCTTTAAAATAACATTTTTTTCTTATGTGAAACATTATAAATGTTATATTGTAAGAAATGTCGCATCACTTAATAAAATAGAATAGGTTGAGTTTTTAAATAAATTTTCTCATTCTTTCAAAAGTTATCTGGATTCCTTTTTTTGTTGCAGTGAAGATGACGGTAATAAAAAAGTTGAGCCGTTAGATCCTCCAGCTGATAGTGCACCTGGGGACAGAGTTACAGTTGAAGGTTATGAATCTGGAACTCCCGACCAAGTTCTTAATCCAAAAAAGAAAATTTGGGAACAACTTCAGGTTACTGTATATGTTGATACTTTTTAATTATTTATCAATGTTTGTTTGTGCTTGCGCATATGTTTGTTTGTGTGCATGTGTATTTAAAACATAAATAAATTGAGACTTTTTGAGATTTGGGTGTGGAGAAGGATAGAGAAAGTGAGGAATGAGGGTATAATGAATAGTATTGTAGAGCACAGAAGGAGGAGAAACAATATTAGTACATAAAAGAAAAGTAAATCAATTAGGATATGTGATTAATGGAAATGAAATTTTTACAACTGCATTGGAAGGGTCAGTAGAAAGAGAAAGTAAGCGAGAAAGAAGGATGAAATTAATAAATGAGGTGAAGATTGGAAAAGGGCTGAAGGAGAAGGCTTGCGATAGGGATGGATGAAGACAGCAGTAGTGTAACGACCTGCTGCTAGGCAGAACTCCAGATGATGATAATAGTGTACTTTAAATTATCATCTGAGAGAATTGTACCTACTTTTTATTTTATTAATTGGTAATCCTTAAGCATCTGTTGGTGTAGAGTAGTAAATGTATAGGATTTCAGAAACAATCTAATAAATTTAGTTGAGATTGGTGGTGCTTGTCTATAGAAGTTTTCATCCAAAAATTCTCTCTCTCTCTCTCCCTCACTCACTCTCTCTCTCTCTCTCTCTCTGTGTGTGTGTATGTGTGCGCATGAGTGTATGTGTGTCTGATAATAATATTTATGAAATATCTGAATGAAAAGTGAAGTTTTAGAACAAATGTTTTATTAAATATTTATTTTTTATATTAACTTAAGATTTTTTCTTTCAACTTATTCTAAATGTTTTTAATAGAAGCATAAAGGAAAAAGTTCATTAAATAATTTTATGAATTGAAATTAAATTCTATTGGATATTAATTGAATTACAAAAAAATTGGAATCAATAGAAAGTACTTGGCAAAATTTTTGCTTAGTGTATATTGTATTTATTATAGCATATGAACTGTTTGATTAGATCAAGCTGTATACTGTGAAATGCTTATTTATATTTTTTACTGCATTAGTATTATCTTGTTTAGAAAATTTAAAGTAAAATATATATTGTACTGATAGTTTATTGTTTATTATACGTGATAGATATTGAAAAAAAATACAAGATATCTGCTGATTTGGACAAATATTTTAAATAATGAGACAAGTCTATGATGGTTGTGTTTTTAGTTTTTGATAATTGATTCTTATGTATTTTTAGCACTGAATTAAAAAATAACCTTAATTTTTATTCTATCACATTAGGATTTTTCATAAATCGCAAATTTCAAAATTTGTAAAAAGTTGAAAAATTGTGAAAATGTGATACAATAAAATAGATATAAAAACTTTTTTTTTAATAATAAATTAATATAATATATTCATTTTTTAGCTTATACTATGCATTCTTACAGATAAACATTTGAGTGGTCTGAAGCAGATGGTGGAGGATATCATTGATCTCTTAATTTCAAATGAAAATTGCCACAAAATAAGTTTAATTTCTATTATAGTGCATTTTTTAATTAATTAACTTTTGTGAGGTACTTCATGCCTTTGGAAACCACTCTCCCTCTTCATCCACCCATAATGATAAAGTATCTATTTTACATACTTATAATTTTATTCCATGTGTCAAAGTTTCTTTGGATGACTTATACTCTGCTTTGCGCTTTTCCTTCTATGTTCTCTGTAGGGTTCATCTTGGTGTAACATCCAGCAAGAGTCTGCCATTATCATAGTAGTATGTTTTTCTTGATACCTCTTTTTCATTTCTTTCATGTCCTGATGAAATCCCTTGCCCATCTCTTCGTTTACGGCACCCAGATTTTCACGAAAGTAGTCCACATGTGAATTTAGGAGTGAACCTTCAAGCTCATAGAATAGCCTAAATTTTTCTGCTTCTGGAGCATGTTCTGAACGATTGATTTGAACTTCAGTCCTTCTGATTGCCCAGAAACTTGGTTACTACATCTTTAATGGCTTCCCAGGCTTCTTTTTCTGTAACTTCCATTTGTTCTCAAAATTACCATCGTTGAGAAGTATTATAATGTCAGGTCCAGTAAAGACGCCCTCTTTTAGTCTGGTAGTTGATAACACTGGAAATTTGTTACAGATGTATTTAAAATATTTACAGTCTTTTGGTAAGGCTTTGACAAATTGCTTCATCAAGCCTAACTTCATATGCAGAGGTGGAAGGAGAACTTTACTCGGATATGTAAAAGCTTTTTGGAGCACATTTTTGGTTCCAGGTTCTAATGAAGCTCCTTTTGGCCAGTCTTTCCTTATACAATGGTTTTTCTCTGTCTCTGCTATTCCATTCACACAAAACACAAGGAAACTTTGTGTATCCTTCTTGCTATCCTAAGAGCATTGATATTATTTTGAGATCGCCATACGTAATCCAGTTATGATTGCCATATTTTATTTTATTGAGAATGAATTCCAAATTATCGTAATTTTATTGAGAATGAATTCCAAATTATTGTAACCCTTTTTAAATGGACAGAATGTTCGATGGGTATTGACAGATACGTATTCCCATTGTGAAGAAGGGTAACTTTGAGGCTTCTTTTGAATGAATCTATTAACAGCCTCCAATCGGTATTTTTGTTCCGAATGATTTAATGGAATGTTAAATCGAGTAAAAGTCCATGTACATCAGTGCAGAAGACTAATTATTCTTCTGAAAAGTATGGAAAAAAATTCTTTTTGAACCAGGAAAATGAGCTGCTAGCAGGTTCTTCTCTTTAAGCCTCAAACCAAGTAATTCTGAATTTTCTTTGGTCAGATGTAAGTCTTGAACCAAATTGTTTAGTTCAGACTGTGAATAAAGTTTTGGTACACAGCTATCTTCGGGTTCGTACACCTTGGTGTTATCTTCATTTAAATCACTTGTGGAACTATCTACTGCAGGTAAATTTTCTGGTGGAATTGGCGTTGTTATGTCTGGACCATGAGGAACTGGGTGTAAGTTGGATGGCATATTTGGATAGATTCTTTTTTTATTCTTCAAATTGAAACCATGAACACCAGTCTAACAAAAGTAACAATCATTGGTGTGATTTCGTGGCTTTCTACACACCATTGAACTCCAAATCTGAACACTTCTTGTTTACTGTCTAAGTCCACTTAGACCACCATCAAAGTCCTTCAACACATGTGTAGCAAACATAGTGGGGTGCCCAAGTTTGGTTTTGATCTCTTATTTTCACTCTGAGGTACACTTGTCGAACGAAACTTGTTATATTTCATTTTTGTCTTTCTACCATTAACTCGCTACAAATGTAACAAAAAGAATCTCAGAATTTTTTCAGGCTCTTGAAGCCAACCCACCGAGTTGGTCTAGTGGTGAATGTGTCTTCCCAAATCAGCTGATTTGGAAGTCGAGAGTTCCAGCATACAAGTCATAGTAAAGTCAGTAATTTTTTACGGATTTGAATACTAGGTCATGGATATCGTTGTTCTTTGGTGGTTGGGTTTCAATTATCCAAACATCTCAGTAATGGTTGAACTGAGACTGTACAAGACTACACTTCATTTACACTAACACCATCCTCATTCATCCTCTGAAGTAATGTCTGAACGGTAATTACTGGAGGTTAAACAGGAAAAAGAAAGGCTCTTGAAGCCATTTTGAAAATGGAAAGTTTGCTTTATGGCCTGAAAATATTCTTTCCATCAACAAAAACGTCCTCCGTTTGATTACGGAGGATGGAAAAAAACTCGATTTACGCATGGTGATGGTTGAAAAAGCATTGATAGTAGTTGTATGGTACATGATTGGCCTGGTAGCTACCAATAAATATGTTTCATCTTGTTAAGACTTGTCACAACCTGTCAGCCAAGTTCTCCCACTGTCTTGTCATCTTCAACCCAAACTCCCCACTGTCATCCTCTTCAGACCATTCAATTATGTAGCTATAAGAATGCATATTATAGGCTAAAAAAGTGAATATATTATAATGAGTTACAATAAAAAAAATTTTGTTTATTTTATAGTATCTAATTTTTCAACTTTTTACAAATTTTGAAATTTGTGATTTGTGAAAAATCCTGACATGATGGAAAAAAATAAAGTTATTTTCGAATTGAGGTTAAAATATGTAAGAATCAATTATCAAAAGTTAAAAAACATTCCACTATCCAAATTTTGCAGGCTTTGTGATTATACTGTGACACAGATTTGTTTCCAGTTCATTAATCTTGGTTAGTAATTAAGACTTCAGTGCTTCAAATGATTGAAAAATATAAATAGTATTTCAGAAATAAAGTTGTGGTTAATGATGACATTCCTTCCTCACTTTACCATCCCTAGGAATCCTGGTAATTCTTCTCATCAAGTTGCTTATTAATAATTTTAAAAACTCTGTATTATGAATTGTTAGTTTATTATTTATGTATCAAAAATTTTTTCACTTCATACAAGTGGCAGTTGTGAAGTAAAATTGTTAATATGTTTTTTTTCTTTTTTAGGTTGATCTAAAGACATCGTCAAGTTGTGAAGCTCAGTGGCAGGGTGTTAATTTACAAACAAAACTTGGTAGAATAACATGCAAATCATTAAAAAATGCTCCTATCAAATAGTACATTATTAAATTTTCTGTTCAGTTAAATACGAGGTGACCTTTAAAACATAAAAGCACAGCGCCATTTGTGCATTGATAATGTAAGCTATTTCTTTCCACAAATATTTAAAATATTAATATTTTCAGATTTGAAATAACCGATATGTTTCTGGTAATTTTTTTAAAGTTATGAACTAATAATTGTGATGATAATATCTTACATTTTTATCTATTATGAAGAGTAAACTTCATTTTTACACTATTCTTTTAACCTCATTCTAGCTTTTTTTTCATTTATAAATTTTAATGGGTTATCTGTAATTCATACATTGCATTTTTTTATATTGCAGGAAGGTTTCCTTCTTTTTGTTCATATAAACAGATTATTAATTTACCCATGAATATTTACTTTAATTAATTTTTTTTTGGATGAGACAGCTATCCCATAAATATTTTTTTATATAGAAGGTTTGAAATTATTTTAAATTAGTTTTAATGATTATACTTCATGACAATTTTTCTTTTATAAGAGTTTTTAACATAATTTTTATTATTTCATAAATGGCTTGAAATGTAGAAGTAAGTTGTTGTTACAGATTTGTTTAAATGGTTATGTTTAATTAATTGTTTAAAATTGCAATAATTAATGTTTAATACATTTATTTGTAAATATATATATAATTTTTGTTTTGTTGTTATGGAGGGATATCTTATTTAATTTGTTTCACACTAAATTGAAAATTTCTTAAAAAAATAAAATAATATTCCACTTTTAACAATTCTTCAGTGGGTATCTATCTCTTCAGGTATTAATCAACACTGTTATTGTTATTTTTTAGTGAAAAGTTTTTTTTTTAATATTGTTAGTTGGATTTATGCAAAAAAAGCTAAAAATAGTTATTCAATAAATTATTGGGTTGGTATTATTAAATTTCTAATTAGTTATAACTGAGAATTATCTGTCTGAGTTATCCAATTGTAAATGTTAGACTTTTTTGTTTAATTTACCTACTTTAAAAATTATATTCAGAATTTTCATGCTTTTAATGCCATTTTGTAATCATTTTTATTGCCATTGAAAACTGCATTGCATTTAATACCTAATGCAAGAGGTAAATTTTTTGTTTTTATTATTACAATCTCAGATGTGTCCTATATGTGGATGAAATTGTTGGAGCAGAAAAGGCCAAGAATCAAAATTTGTTACTAGATGTGCCAATTTTGTTAATAGAGCTTTTAGTGGATTTTAAACTTTAGTTTAATTTGAACCCAGGACAGTATTGTTGCAGCCAGCAATGAAAACTACTGCATGTATGAGCTTGGCATTTACAATTAAACTGTATTAATGTGACTAACTACATCTGTTTTTTCTAAACTATATGTAGAATTCATTAATAGATATGAACTCAATATTGTAATCAAACTTATATGGTATAGTGTTTGGCAATCACAGATAAATATCCTCAGATGAACTGATCTAATTTATTGACTAATCTTGACTGCACTTGAAAATAGTGATTAAAGAATTACAAAGTTTTTATAATACAAAAATCATAAACCTTTATTCTTGAACAACAGTTCTCAAACTTTGGTTTTACATACCACACATGTGAGTTACAGATCAGTAGTGTACCACTGAAGTATTAAGTATGTTATACGTACGTCATTAAGAAAGCGATAGAGCTATACAATATTATAATTTTTTTATTACAAATTTTTTAATCACTTTTTACAAAAATATTTATTTTCTTTATAAGAAGTGTTGTTATATTATTCATTTACTTACATTATTGATTACATTATTCTTGAAGACTAAAAATTTAATGAGAAAGGTGATGCTGCATGCTTGAAACAAGTGAAGAGTTAACTGGTTTGGTTGAACTTAAATTTAAGTGCAAATTTGGTCAAGTTTCACTTTATATGAAATATATTTTTTATTTTTAACGTAGCAGAAAAAACAGTTTTACAAAGATATGTGGTAGAAAATGGAATTAAAAATAACAGTGCTTTTCTGGTCAGTGATGAATATTCATTTTTAACCTTTAGCCAAAATTCACATGACTACTACTACTACTACTAATAATAATAATAATAATAAATATCTGTTACCGTAATAATTTTGAATTATAATTCAAAAATTATATTATAACAGTTTTTTTTATTGTTGTCTATTTACATACCACCATGAGAAACTCTGCGTACCAACAGTGATACACAGTTTACCAACTCTGTATATTACACATACTATAGTTTGAGAACTGCTGTTCTATAATTTTACTTTAGTAATTAGAATTATTTATTTATTTTGTTTTTTGTGCAACAGAACAGCTTTACAAAGCCTTCATATGTTGCACAGTATTACATAAAAATATATACAATAGTTAAAATATCTTTAAAACAGTTGTAACAATTTACATATAAATTGAAAATACAATATTTAAATACAAAAATATCAGAATACAATACTAATAATAAATTATAAATTTACAACAATGGAAATAATAATTAAAGTTTAAGTCACTATTCACAAAAAGTTCACAAAAATACATTAATTTCGTTCAAGAAACGAACTTGCGGCAAGAAAATCAGACCATCGCCTTTACCATCGTATAAAGCAATAGCAAATTTAGATAAATATGTTAATAAATGCAAGTTATGAGTCTGTGCATAATCATAAAATAATAAAACAATAAAATGGTCCAAAACAATTTTAATAATAACAACTGATATCTATCACATTATACAGTAATAATAAATGCAATTACAAAGAATAACAATTTAGTATTTTACAATTAAAAAACACAATTCAGAATTTATAATATACAAAATCAGAACATAATTTTATAATAATATATTTTAAAACAGTAAGAATTACAAAGTAATAAAAAAGAATAAAATCAGAGTATTGATTAATTGTGATTATTATTAAGCAGTAAATAATTTCTATAAGCAGAAAAAGAATAATTCTGAATAAAACTATTTTAACTAATATAAAGTTAAAATAATATTATTTCAGAAGATGAATTAAATGGAAAAGGTTAATAGTTAGACACTGATATAAGAATGAAAATGGATACAAACATATATAATATATATACATACATATACACTATCTAGCATAACCTAGTCAGTGTCACCAAATATAGCTTGATGTATGTCATCAATAGATGGACGAGAAAAAAGATCTAATAGATCAGCGAAACTGTTTGCCAGACCAAAGCATCTTAATACTGGAGAACACTCAGAAACTCTTCTGATGAAGTAGGGCCTAAAGCTCCTGATGTTCCGAAACGGCACCCGCAGTTGTAATTCACGACATTCCGGCAAAGTACCATGGAGGAGATCTGCAGCAAACTTCAAATCGAAAGCAGTTCGCCGATCTTCCAGTTTCTCTAGCTTTAAATCTCTACATTGAGTAGTGTAGGAAGTGGTTTCAAATTGACCAGGAAACCTGCATCTCAACGCCCAAAGCAGTTTCTTCTGGACGCTTTCAATCATATCATTAGTGAAACCACGATCCCTGTTCCAAATGACTGTACAATACTCAACAAGAGGACGAACAAGTGTTTTATACAGCAATAGCCATGTGCTTATCAATATAAAACGACGACAAAGCCATCTCACAACACCCAAATTTCTTCTTGTCAATGAGGTGATGGCTTCAATATGACGTATAAAGGAAAGCTTCGTGTCAAAAAGAACCCCTAGGTCCTTTATCTCCTCAACTCACTCAATGCGAGAGTTGTCTAAGAAATAAACATGACGAGACCAATTTGTCTTTCTTGTGAAAGTCATCACCTTCGTCTTTTCAAGATTCAAAGGAAGACTATTCTCAACAGACCACAACCAAGCCTCGTTCAACGCTTTCTACAGCAGCAGATGATCTGCATCCGAAGAAATCCTCCTATAGATCTTGATGTCATCAGCGAACATTAGAACAGAACAACTAATACGCTCCATTATGTCACTGATGAAAATCAAAAAAAGGAGTGGACCAAGGTTCGATCCTTTAGGAACACCAGAACCAATTTGAAATTCATCAGACCTGGAGCCACCAAAATGCACTCTGAAGTAAGGTAAGAAGCAGTCCACTTAACCAGCGAAGAGGAAAAATCCATTTTTTCCATTTTATTCAATAGAGGGTTATGTGGAACCGTATCGAAAGCTTTCTGGAAGTCCAGTTATACTACATCTACCTATCCCTGGCCTTCTACTGCTGGACCTACGGTATTCAGAAGGGTACAAAGGTTCGAGGTAGTTGACTTACCCAATAAAAATCCATGCTGCTCCACAGCAACATTAGGTTCGACGTATGTTTGGAAGACCTCGCAGAGTAAAATCTCAAATACCTTCGGCAACACTCCTAACACAGAAATGGGATGAAAGTTCTTGATATTGGAATCATTCTCCTTTTTAGGTATGGGGATGACCCTAGCTTTTTTCCATGTTCTGGGAAAATACCCTATCCTCAAACTTAAATTGAATAAATCAGCCATTATGGGAGACAAAATAACAGATAATCTTTTTATAATAAAAGGTGGTATGTTATCGATCCCAGCTGCTGATTTTCCATTAAGACGATTAATGGCTCTGAAGACGTCATCAGCCGAAAATACAGGTATGGGTGGCTCCATCATATCAACATCTGAGACGACATATTGACCAGCAACAGCAGGTTGACAAACAGACTGGAAGTATTCCAGTTATTATCAGTCGAAACATTGACAATCTTTCGACTGATAATTTGAGGATCATTACATAAACGATCATCCACCATCACAGCCGCAACAGAATTCTCTGGTGTCCTATTGTTACGAATGTACTTCCAGAATCTTTTAGGTTGATACCTTAAATAACTTTCAATCAAAATGCTGTGTCTTTGCCTGTCGCTTTTTAACAACCGTTTTGATTTGGCTCTCAACCTTTTAAATTCGTCATAATACATGGAAAGACCATATTTTTTGTGAGATGCATGGGCCTTTCGTTTCTCACAAAGTGTTGAGATTAAACCTCCAGAGAAAGTTGGGTAACCCCTCAACTTCGGTCGCCTTTGTGGAATATTATCTTGAATAAACTTCTTTTAGTCCATCAACAGCATCGTCAATATTGTCGAAATTATGTATGTTAAAATTCTCCGAATGGAACTGATGGTAAAGACCCAAGTAGTCCCCTGAAGGAAAATAAAAAAAGGACTTAACCTCTTGCCTAAAATATGATATACCATCAATAGGCAACGAGAATGGAGGGTAAAATCTATCTTTATTTAGTATCTCTAAACAATGTTCATTGAGTATACGGCGCTGAAGATTCGTGATGACTAAGTCTAAAGTGTTACCATCACATTGTCAAATTTGCTCCAAATACAACAAATCTAAAAATTCAAATAGAGGAGCAGCCTTTAGCTTCCCATAAAATGTGGCGTTGGAGGAGCACCTATCCAGCCAACTAACACCCGCTAAGTTGAAATCACCAATCATTAAAAAGTTGTTAGATGACGCTTCAACCTTACTCTGAAGTTCCTCTGTAGGACCTAAACAAGATAGCAAGAAACTGGGGAGGAAAGTAGTGAATTCCTATTAACAGAGAAGGTCTACCTTTTTGACGTATTTCGACTCAAACACATTCGTTGGTTAATTCAAGGTCATATCTACGTACCACCTGGAAGGTACGTTTTACTGCCAGTAACACTCTGCCGCCATGCTCAACAATGCCAGGAAAATATTTCCTGTCTGCCCTGAAGACAAAGTATTCCTGTGGAAACAGGTCACTGTCCAGATGTATATATCCAAGCCAGGTCTCAGAAAAAGCAACGATGTCATAGTAATTATCTGCTACCGCCTCAAAACAATCCTCCATCTTGGTTCTAAGGCCATGAACATTCTGGTAGTATACCTTAAGCCCCATTTTTAATAGATGATGCACCATCCCCGGATGCTTTGTTGGTATCCAATAAAGAGTTCTTTCGGCGAACCGTAGAATGGAGAAATAAGCACTCCATTGGGCAAAGAGTCTGCGGAGTTCACAGTGGCAAAGTCAATTTTATTGACCAGCACATAGAAGGAGTTGTAAGAAGGATGCTTCGTCTTTAGCTGCCTAAGCTCAGCCGATCAAAGACCAAGTCCTTCAACAATACCACGCACTACATCCAGTGTCACCGAGGTATGGAAGCGGGAAACAAACAATGCCTTCTTCTTTGCCGCTACAAGATCGGGCTTAGCCCCACCTTTGCCAAAGATAACCTTTTTGGCTGACTTCCTTGGCGCTGATGTTTTCGGTTTTATTCCATCGGGCTTGTCTTTATGAACCTTTGATCTTTTCTTGACAACCTTGCTCCAAGTCTCCTCATCGTCAACTGTGGAGGAGACAACCACCTGTGAGAGAGGAACACTCTCAGCCTCAACCAACTGCGAGACCTCACGAACATCAATCTTCTGCGAAGGATTCTTTGTAACCACTGCAGGAACCCTGGGCACAACCGGTTCAGGTCCCTTTCCTCTACCGCCGTGTCGTCGGCTACCTTGACGGCATTCACCATGACCAACGTCACTAGTAGAAAGTGACAAAGACATAGCTTTAGTCAGGCGCTGTACCTCATTTTTAAGGGCAACATTCTCCTTACGAATAGCGATCATCTCCTGTCTCAGGGCAGAAACCTCACCAATCAGCGAGTCTGCAAAACTAGACAATCTTAATTGAAGGAGTTCATCAATGCTTCGCAAACTTAAATCACCCCTATCAATGCTATCAGCAACCTTGTCTTCTCCATCAAATACTTCATCAGAATTCTCTGAGTTAATTACCTGTGAACCTCTAACAGGAGTATTTTCGTTCACAGTAATTCTTTTTGAGGAGCAATCCCGACATTTGTAGGCCTTACTATCCTGATAAAATTTAACATCTTCATTAGTCAGGGTCTTAGACGTCAATAAACATTTAACGTGGTGCCTCTCGTTACAATTTCTGCACTTCAGATTACTTTGTCTGCCAAAGAATGGCTGATGACAAAAGCAGCAAATATCCTTACTGGATGGCATACTGAAGGGGTCGTGTTTTTATTAAATTAATTATTATTAATAATAATAAAATAAGAGTAATAATGATAAAATAATAAAAATAATAATTATTATATATATAAAATATATTAATTAAAATAAATAATAATAATTTTAATTAATAATAATAATAACAATACAGTTTATCCTCTGATGATAAGAAGGAAGAAAATAATTAATATTATTATTTATTATTATTAATAATAATATGGAACAGTATAAACAAGTCAGTTTATCGATTCACAAACGAGTCACACTATCTTGCTGTCAATCTGGTGATGCACTTAGGTTAACCTATACAATATTTGTCCATGTGGTAAGTTCCCGCCTAAACTGGTGGAAGTTGCAAGCCTAGATTAACCTACAATTCCACAACCACTGCATTTCACTATAAATGACCAATAATTAACAAAAGAACAATGACCAAAAAAAACAAACATTAAACCGGTCAACAATGTAATTTGATATAATAATTAATGACCACCATCATTAATAACGTCCTCCAGTAAAACAGTTTATAATTTACCTGCACTGGATTTTAATGTTGCCACATGGTCTTCATCACAAACTTTAGTTTGTTTTAAAAAAATGGTGTTTTACAAAAGAATTTATTAAAATAAATACTCAGATATAAGTAACAATTTCTTGTAACACATTTACACAAATTTATTACCGACATATATAGAAAAACCACTTATACACAACTTAACAGTCGGAGTTCAAAAATGGCGTGACTTCTAGCCACCATAATAATAATAATAATGATCAATAAATTATTCAATTTTCCTCTATTAATAATAGCATCTATACTTTAACAGTTTCAACGAGCCATGCTTATAATTTAACTGCAACATACAACTCTTTAAAAGCTTTGTGAATTCTGCAGGGGGATAAATTTTAATTTTGATTCTTTAGAATTAATATTTTCATAAGAAAAAACCTGTTATGAGAATGGCTTTTGATTTTTTTTTTTGGGTGTGTCAATTTTGTGATATTCTTATATATAAGAATATTTAGTGACTTCGCATTTGTCTTTTATAAAGAATAGTATGTAAATAATTATATGTATTTATTTTTATTATAAAGGTGCAAATCATTTGGCAATAAAACTTAAAATAATTTTTTTTGTTAATATATTTAATTTCTTATATGTTAAGAAAAATAATGTAGTAATGGTAAAGAAATAAAATTCGGTCTGTGATTAACTGGTTTTTGAGTTTAATTGATTTATTTCTTTACCTGTCTTTTGAATTCTTTCTTTTTTATTTCTTGTTATTTCTCTCTGTTTTAATGTGAAGGTTATTTTATTTTTACGCGTATATTATCATTTATTTGTGTGAATTATAATAAATCTATTTTATGTTAGTAGTTGAAATTAATTTTTAATTTATTATTATTTAATTTAAATTATAGTGGATTTCTATAGGTTTCTCTGTCTGCATACATTCACTTTTACTGGTTATGTATATTTATAATTTGCAAATTCCATATATACGTGTTCATTCCATATATTGTGTTTTAATCTCATCTAACTGGTTTTGTCCATGATGACTTTGTATCTTGTTTGGGTAGGAATCTGTTCTAAAATTTTTAATTTGACACTCCATTCTGTGAAATAGAATATAGTCTGCACTGTACCAGTTGTTGGTGCAGCTTCTTATCTACAGTTGTAGTTATTACGTCTTGTTTTACTATTTTTTTCTACTTGCAACCTATTTGTGACTGTGAACTCCTTCACAAGTGATTAATTTCTGTTACCAATAACATCAATTTATTCTTATTTTAGATCATGCTATTTTTTAATTAAAAGGAAAAAAGTAGTAGTGTGATGAAAATTGGCAAAATTTTGTTTACAAACTTATTTTTTCAAATAAAAATTACGAGTAAATGCATGACTTTTTGAGAATTTTTGATTTAGCTTGGCCAATTTATTTCATAGAATGGGATCAGCTTTATTTTAATCATTTTTATGTAGGTTTCATCAATTGGCTATACACTTGGATATTTGGAATCCCACATATATATTCATAGATTTGAACCGCAATGTTCTAAGAATTTTGTTGTGTACTAACTTTAATTTAAAAAAAAACATTCTGTACTTGCATATTTAGAGCTAGAGATACTTGTGTGTTCATCTAGGGATAAAAACATAAACACACACACATACATATATATGTATATATATATATATATATATATATGTACTTTATGAATTCCAGATAATTATAAATACTAATGGTGGTGTTTTTATTACTTTAGTTACGTTTTTTATGGTAAATAAAGTTAATATGCAGTAAAAAGTCAGCCTCCATTGCACGAGTGGTAGCGTCTCGGCTTTTCATCCGGAGGTCCTGGGTTCGAATCCTGATCAGGCATGGCATTTTCACACGCTATAAATCGTCCATCTCAGCCTCTGAAGCAATACCTATCGGTGGTCCCGGAGGTTAAAAAAAATGCACTAAAAAGAAGAGAGCATTTGTATGACAGTTGTATTTTTATATATAGAAGATGAATGTAAAAAATGTAGCGAAGAATGGAGAAAAATTAGAAGATAATTCTCAAAAAGTGTGACTGATCTCCATTGCTCTGGAAGACCAGTTGAAGTTTCGACTACCATGCTGCAAAATCGCATATATGATCTTATTTCCGAAGACAGGCGAGTCAAAATTTCCCAAATTGCTGGTTTGTGTAATATTAGTGTTGGAATTATGCATTCAATCATTCATTTCATGCTGAATTATCATAAAACGAGTTCGAGATGGGTTTGCAGACAGTTGACTCAAGTTTGCAAAGATACCTGGATTTACATTTGTTCTGAGCTTAAAGAATGGTTTGAAGCAGAAGGTTGTTTCTTTCTACATAAGAAACGTGAATACACCATTTTGACCCCGAATTCAAATGGTAAAGTCTTGAGTGGAAACATCCAGATTTGCCCATCAAAAAAAATTCAAAACTCACATCAGTTGGTTAAGTGGTGTTGACAGTCTTCTGGGAGTCACAAGACCCAATTTTTAGTGACTATCAAAACCAACATACCGTGAGCAGTGAGTACTATTCTAACGTGCTCCAACAGAAAGTGAGACCTGTGATAAGGTGAAAATGCCAGGGCACTCTCTTAAAAGGTGTGATTCTCTTGCATATCAACACGCGCCTCCACATTGCTCAGAGAATGGGAGAAATGCTCAAAAAGTTGGGTGGGAGGTGTGCCACATACTCTTTACAGTCCAGACCTTGCCCTGTCCGATTTTCATTTTTTTGGTCTGCTCAAAGATTTTTTACGTGGCAAGAAGTTTGTTTAACTGCTAATAAGCAGTCAAAAAAGTAATACATGGTTCAAACAACAAACTGAAGACTTCCACGCTGCGGGAATTAGAAAGCTGACAGAACAACTAGACAAGAGTCTAAATGTCGCCGGAGACTATGTTGAAAAGTAGTGTAAGTTTCATTATCATTGAATAAAATGTTTTTTCTCTATATCGATTTGTCTCATTAATTAGTGAACGCCTTGTAACTAAAGCTAAGTGTCTCCTCTCATATTTGTCGTAAGACATTTTGAATTTTATCAACTATGTAATTTTACATCCTGCTCCTAAATAAATTTTAAACGCCTCTGTTATTTTTCTTTTTGTTTTTCCTGTTTTTCATATAGTGGAATATCCCATAAAAAATACCTTCAAGAATTTTTTGTAATTCTCAGTTCTGTATTTGCTACTATTAGATTTCTTTTTGCATGAAAGTGCTGTTTTTGATGATCATCACATTTCACCTATTTTTCATTATCCTACTACCCAAATAACACGATTCTGCATAAATTTTTGATGTATTGTGCTCTCCTATGTTAATATTTAACATTTCAATATTCTCTTTTTTGTTGTAATTTTTTACCTGTTTTAATTATTTTCAAACTGAATTTCTCTACTAGAAATATAACCAAGCCGTTCAGTAATTCTGTGATTTCTGTCAAAAGAAAAATGTTATTAGTGAATTTTTAACATTTTTTTTAAAACTTTTAGGTAGTGACTTCGTTATCAAAGTTTTCTTTCAGTTTCTGCATTACTTCTTATTTATTGGTTATTGAAAGTAATGAGGAACAGACTATATCCTTGCCTCATTTCCATTCTGAATCAGACCTTTCTGCATCTTCTGTTCTTGTAACTACTACTTGTACAAATTATAAAAATTCTTTGTTCTCTATATTTGAGCATGATTTTTTTTTAGTCTGTTTTAATTAATGAATGGAAAAACTTTTGTATAAATAAATGATTATCATTTTACTTTTAAGTTTTGTTTTGAGGAAATAAAATGACCCGTTATATTTTTTTAAATGTGACATGAAAGGAGTTGATGTAACCATTATTGCATTGATGGTTGAATTTACATTCATGTTTACATGTCCATGCTACAATGGGAATATTTTTTGTTTTGTATTAATGTGTCCAAGACAGTTTGAACTATTTTTACTTCCTTGTATGAAGTAAAAGAAGTATTGTGATCGTGAAAAATTTGGATTTCAGATTTCATTAGAAATTTACATTTTGACCATCCCTGAATCCATTTTGATCAGTTTCAGCGTGATGTCTGTATGTACATACATATCTTGCATAACTCAAAAACGATTAGCCGTAGGATGTTGAAATTTTGGATTTAGGACTGTTGTAACATCTAGTTGTACACTTCCTTCTTTGATTGCAATTGACTTAACCAGAAGTTCCAAAAAATTTGGATTTTGGACTTTTTCTTAATTGCAGTAATAATCCCTCATTGAGAGCTTTTGAACAATATATCGTAAATGGTACTTATTTTCATTGGTTCCGGAGTTGTAGCCAAATAAAATTGTACTTAATGAAATATTTGGATCTTACAAGGGAAGGAAGGCACATCGATTCGACTCTGATTTCATTTCCTTTTTTTTTTAACTTTTGTTTAATATATTTTTTAACTCTTTTATTTTAAATATTGATTTATTATTAATTATTAACCTAGATAATTCAATAATAAAAAATGAAAAAAAGATCAGAAGTTATTAGTGAAATAAAATTTTATTTACTTTTAAAAATGTGTGTGTGTGTGTAATTTAATAGGCATTATTACATATGTATATATGTAATAGATTTGGTGGAAACATCTGATTATTTAATATTAATCGAAAATCTTTAATAAATTGCAAACAATTCTTATCTTTTAGTTCATTACTTCTCTGATATTGTCAGACAATATTCTCCTTAACTCAGAGTTGATCATGATTTTGTTTATTTGTTTTTTGTTGCCAATCATTTAATCGCTCTTTGGTTTGATATAATTCTTCTGATCTTAATTTGTGTACCGTTCTCTAGTTTTCAAATTTTCTCTCTCTTTATATTCATCATCCTCTCTTAATCTTTTTATTCTTTCCTTGGTCTTAATGTTTCCTCCTCTTTATATCTATCATCTTGTCCTAATGTTTTTATTCGATCTTTGTCACAACATTCTCTTCCTGTTTATTTTGTTTGGTTTGCAACATTTTCTTCCTTCTCTTAATGTTTTTATTCTTTCTTTGTTGCAACATTTTCTTCCTGTTTATTTTTTTTGGTTTGCAATATTTTCTTTTTTTTATTCTTTCTTTGATTTTAACATTTTCTTCCTCTTTATATTTATCATCTTCTCTTAATTTTTTTTCTTCCCTTGTTTTTAACATTTTCTTCCTCATCATATTGATCTTCTTGTCATTATTTTGAGATATATTTCTTCATGTTGTCTTTCTTTTTCTTGTATACGGTTTCCTTTTCATATTTGATTATTCACCAAATAATCCAATAATAAAAACTGAATATTTTGCACTGTAAGGTCAAAATTAACATTTGTAACCAGTATACAGGAGTTCTCTAAATGGATTAGTATAATTATTATTAACTTTTATTTATACAACACCAGAAATCTAAAACTTTTGTTAATCAGCAATTCACAAAAATACAAGTAATAGTGATCTGGTAATAAGAGTAATGAAAAGGGACCTTTAATCTATCCTAATATTTCATATAAGATTGTTGAATTAATAATTGTATAAATATTTGATGTTAATAAAAACTAATATTTCAGCAGTTGTGTCCACTTTATTAAAGGATTGGAGATTCCTATCTCACTTTCAAATGAAATAAGTTTAAAAGAAGTGCAGCAAAAAATGTGTATGTGTATTAATAGGCGTACAAGGAAGTCATGTAGTGTCCAGATCAGATTTTTTATATGAATAAACTTCATAAATGAAGACTTAACTTAGTTTTTCTTTAATTATAATTATATACACACAGTATTTTATAGTTCTTTATTATATCTTAACTTTTAGATAAATTAGCATATTAAATAATTCTTGGAATAATAGATTACAGTAAAAATATGTTAAGATTTAATTATGATTAAAGTTTATTACTTTTTTTTTGGTTGCTAACTTGTTTTTAAAGTTTTATCTTGTTAAGTAATAATCTTTTATTTAAATAAATGATAATTTTGTTTAATAAAAATTCAATTATTCCTGAAGAAATCACCGTAACTGATTTCTTGTAGATTGTTTTGTTTCAGCTGCAGTGATAGATCTTGGTTGTAGATTATTTAATGCCTGTAAAATTAATAAAATTAATTTATTTTGATTCAAAACTTTGTAATTAATTATTAAATTATTAATTACTAAGACATAATTTTTTAACTGTTAATTATGCATCAAATGCTTTACTTTGTGTAGCTTTCTAATTAGATTCAGAGAAATTGCCAGGGATATATTTGTATTTATTTATATTCTGTCGTAATTGTTATGCTCTATTTTTGCATATGGTTGTTTTGTGGTGGTATATAACAAGTAAGAGAAAGAAAAAATGAACAGTTTTTCAGCTATTTTGTAATTGTTTGTGGTGTAATATTTTTTTTTATGTTCTGGAAGTTATTCTTTATTGTGTATATTGACATGTACTTTTGATAAAAATAATAATTAGGTATGATATAGACTAGATGGTGACCAGACAGGAATTTCTTTTTTTCTAATGTTTCTTTAATATTGTTTTTTCTAGTTCTTTTGTTGTAAACATGAATTATTGAATTTCTATTAATCTCATTATTACAAGAAATTTAACACAAGAAGTTATTGCTGCTTGTTGAAAGAAGTAGATATTCTTTTATTGAATAATTTGCCTATTTCTGCTTTCATTTACTTAACAGATCCTTCAGTTGTAAAAACTTATTCTTTTATGGAAATCTATTGAGTCAAGTAATCATAATTATATCTGTATAGATTGTATATCCAATCATCATTTTTCAAACTGCTATTTGGTTAATTGAAACCTCTTAAATTTTTAATTTTTATAAATTAAAAATTTTTGTTAATTTTTATTACAAGTTTTTTAATTTTTGTTGTTATATTATCATCACGCAGAAAGGCCAATTTGTATAAAAATGTTTTAATAGAGAATTGATATTACATATTTTCCTTCATGAATGAATCTGTTGTAGTTTAATTGGTATCCAGTATGAACATTGAAATTATACAGAATATTTTCAGAGTTTTATGGAACTTGAGCAGAGGATATAAAATTGTACAATTAACAAATCATTAATTTCTGATTAATCTTATTATTTTGCTATTGAAATAGTTTGAAAAATTTTAAAAGTTCTTGTTGAAAGCTAATGTTTCAACTTTTTAGACCATTTTACATCGTAGGTCGAAAAGATAAATCAAACTGAATCTAGGAACAATTTAGATGCCAGTATATTTAATTAAAATATTGACTAAGTATACTTTATTTAATTCAGTATACAAAATTAAGAATAATAAATCGTTAAATATAAATTTGCTCTTAAGTTATAAAATCCAAAATTATTTTATTAAATTTTTTTTGTTTTATTAAAAATGGAAGAGTAATGTTTGTAATACAGGTTATAAAAGTGTATAAGATACTTACATTTATTGCTATGATCACTCCCTCTTTGGAAGTTCAAACACTTTGGAATTCACGGGAAAATCGCCTGCAACATTGCAATTAGTGAAAAATCATAAAATATATTTAACAATATTGTTTTATTAATTAATATTTAATATGTATAATTTGCCTTAAACATACTTCTCATTCTTGTGAAAGATTTTTTTTATAAAATTGTATCTGATTATAATTAGAAGTGATTTAACAATAATTTTGTATGAATGTTCAGTACGTTTTTTAAATTTCAGCTTTTTAAAGTTGCTGAAACTAACACCAAGCAATGACAAACAGTTCTTTAACTGTTAATTTGTTGCTATTTCAACTGTCAAAATTTAATAATAATATGAGACAATTTTTTAATTTTTAGTATAATTTTTGAGTTTATTTTTTTTTACTTCCTTGTATGAAGTAAAAGGATGTATTATAATCGTGAAAAATTTCAGATTTCTACGGAAATATCCATTTTGACCATACCTGGATCCATTTTAACAGTTTCTGCGTGATGTCAGTAAGTATGTATGTGTGTACGCATGTATTTGGCATAACTCAAGAAACAATTAGCTGTAGAATGTTGAAATTTTGTATTTAGTACTGTTGTAACATCGAGTTGTGCACCTCTCCTTTGATTGCAATCAACTGAATCAAAAGGGGTTCAAAAAAAATTGGATTTTGGACTTTTTCTTAACTGCAGTAATAAGCCCTCATTGAGAGCTTTTTAACAATATATCATAGGTGGTACTTATTTTCATTGGTTCCAGAGATATAGCATAATAAAATTTTAATTAATGAAACATTTGAATCTTACAAGGGGAAAAACTTCATTTCCTTTTTTTTACCTTTTTTTAAATTTAAATATATTGATTTGTCAATAATTATTAACCTGTGTTTATAAAAAAAAAAACTAACTAAGAATTGAAAGTCAGAGGCACTATCATCTTGGCAATGATTTTGACAAAGTAATCGTAGTAATGTTAGTTTGTTGAATTCTAGTAATTTCACTTCATGTTTATTAAGACTCATTGAATATTGTGTGCAGACATCTTGCACGGATTGTTACTTTTTTATAACCTTTAATAATGTGAATAAAATGTTACTGTTATAATTTTGTTCCACGTTATGAAGATATGTAAGAAAAATGATGCAAATTGCCCTTCTATGTTATTAAGTAAGTTCTGTTGCAGGTTAAATTAGTTAGTTATGTGAAATTTAACTTATTTTAATGAAATTAGTTTTTATTTTTTATTTGTTTGTTTATATGATAAAACTACACTTAAAATTATTCTTATCATGCATATTGGTGTTTTCATGCTTAATTATATTTAATATAATTATTACCAAAGGAACTAGAGGATCATATCCTATATTCTGGAATTTGGGGGGTGGTCCATATTCCTGAAAAAAAGATTAAAACATTGAATGATTGATGCAAAAAAGTGCATTAAAAATATCCTTGTTTATGGAGCTACATTTCTGAATTATGCAGCTAATTGATTTTAGTCATATGTATTTTTAAATAAAGAATAATAATTTTTTGAAAGCTATTTAGTGAGATATTAAACAAAACTGCTTTAAGTATAATTAATATTTTTGGGGTTTACTATAACATTATGTGTAAGTACTAATAAAAAGAAACTACAAGGTTTCAAGTTGTCAAATATATTAATAAAATAATTAAATTTGAAAATTATTTTAATAAATCAATAAAATGTTAGAATGTTAATCTAAAGAGTTAGTTAAAATAAATTGACATTGTTTACTGAAATTATCTAGAGAAATGATTTAAAACTGGTACAGAAAAAGAAACAAAATAAGAAAAAAATTTTAAACTTTTTATTTCTATTAGAATTTTTCTACAACTGTAAAAATATTTTAACTTAAACTTTGTAGATATTAGGGTAAAATTTGTTCTTGATGTATGAGATACGTAAGCCTGAATGTAATCTTACTTTTGTGCTTCATCTTAGATGAAATGTTTTCATCTTAAACAGTATTTTAAGCAACAATAAATTTTGGTTCTGTGTATCTAAATTGGTTTTTAGAAGAATTTATAAGCGTGGAGTTTTAATGAAGTTTAAATTTTAAGTATCTTGAAGCCAAGGAATAGAGGTACTTAAATCTGTTATCTAATTTTTATTTGTTGAGCTAACAATTAATTTCTAGGGAGTCATTTATTAATCCAGAACCATCTTGTCAGTTTGAGATGAACAGATAAACAGATGTACCAATTTTGATGAAACAAGGTAAAATTTGTTTATACTATTGTGCTAGTGTTAATGTTTTTTTTGTCAGTTTATGAACCAGAAGAATTGAATAAGATAATTTTGGAAAAGATGCATCATGTTACTGATCTAGAGCGTATAAATTTACGGATGATTCATCATTAGAGGCATTAGACAGAAAAATATTCTTAAAATTTATATGTCTACCAAATGGGAGCAAGAATTTGTTAATGTTGAGGGATTTATGGTTAGCATCTCTGAAGTGGTAAATAATAAGCTCTTTCTTGCTATGGAGGGCTTTTAAGTGTTTGAAGCTGTATCCCATTTGAGCAATGAAGATGATTGTGCAGTTCAATTTATATATTTCTAAGGGCATGATGTTTTATATGTAAAGGATTGTTTTGCTTTACTTAGTGTTCTGAAGGGTGACAATGTTTCCAAGTTTATTTCTTTTCCATGAGCCTTTTTTTGCTAGGTTTTTATTTACGTACCCACAAACTTGCCTAATATATTTTTAATCTCAAAAAATTAATTCATGATCTATGGGCTAACATTCCATGATGTATGAGATTTTGATTATGAATTTACTTAGGAGATTATAGGATTCCTTTTGGTCGCACAAAACAATTTTATTATTATTAAAAAAAAAATAAAAATAATATTATGAAAGCCTCTAATTAAGAAACTAGGTTAAAAAAATTTTTATCGAGGCTAAACGAAAGTTACATTGAAAATTAACCTTTTAAAAGAAGTGTAGTTTTGTATTATAAATTAACAAATGAATTAGGAGACTAAGTAGAAGGAGATTTGATTATTAAAAGAAATTTTATACTTTAAAGACTCTGAAAATTGATTTTTTGTTTTCTCAGAAGTTAACATATCAATTCATATTTTGTTATTATGATGAAGCGGCAGAAAATTGCATAACTTTACTGGAATTGAAATAGAATTAGAAAATTTAAAATCAGTTGTAATTATTTCATTATTCACCAACAGTGGTTGGTAGTAAATTTCCAATTTTTTGGGAAAAAGTTGTTTTTTGAAAAACATTTTTCACTAAATATTATCATCAAAATTGATTATTCCATACCACTGTTTATGCAATAAGGAACGTATAAATAATTTTGAAATGTATTAATTCATACTATTTGATGTGTAATTATTTCATTGTAAATAAATACATAAAATAATTTTTAAAAAAACAAAACCAACAATTAGGATTATTTTTAATATAATTGGTTACTATAAAAATATTATTAATAAAATATGTTCATTTATAATAAATGTATAAATACACTACAATTTTTTATTTTATATTGGTAGGAAAATTATAAAAATTAATTTAATTTAAACAGAGAGAATACCTTGCTCTTAAACCTGTTATTATGATGCCAATACAACTTAAAATGTACTCACAGATGCATGAAACTCATGTGTTTACACTTAACGTAAACACATACATATCACTTTCCAACAAAAATAACATTCACTAACATACACACACACACCACACCTAAAAGATAGTGTGTTTCAGCAGTTGGGAGAGGACATAACTCACAGTTAAATAAGAATTTAAAATAAAAGAGCAGGCTTCAAATATTTTATTAAAATAAAATATTAATAAATTGACAGTTTTGATCTTAAGAGTCGATAAATATATTTTTAGTCGTAATCTATTTTTTTTTGTCTTCAGTCATTTGACTGGTTTGATGCAGCTCTCCAAGATTCCCTATCTAGTGCTAGTTACTTCATTTCAGTATATCCCCTACATCCTACATCCTTAACAATTTGTTTTACATATTCCAAACGTTGTCTGCCTGCACAATTTTTTCGTTCTACCTGTCCCTCCAGTATTAAAGCGACTATTCCAGGATGCCTTAATATTTGGCCTATAAATCTGTCTTTTCTAATAATCTATTATGTTTTTATATCCGAACAAGTAACGATATTAAAAAATAAAATTAATCTCATTAAAAAGTTTTCTTTAATATGATTCGTTATTTTATCAGATTTTGCCATTTTAAAAATCAATGGGCAAGCTTTAATTTATAAATGTAAGTAGATATATTTAAAAAAAGCTTTGTTATTGAGTTAAATATATAGAAATATAGATATGGTCTAAAAGATACACCATTTCGTAATTTAGTTAGTGAAATATTTTGCTAATTTAAAATTGCTTAAAAAGGAAACGTGGTACTTATCAAATCAATTTGCATAGCTTCAGGAGTATCTCATGCTTGTAAGCATAATGCATAACCTTAACAATTTCCTTGGTTAAAAATGTCACTATCAATTTATTTGTTTCTAGAAATAATTGAATTCCAATAAATTCCTTCATTATTGATTAAAATATTTGGTTAATTATTATTATAAAATAATAATAAATATCTTATATTGGTTTACATTTATGTACGTACGTGTCCCCAAAAGAATCATCCAATTTGAATTGTTTATGTTTTGAAAAATGTTGAATATAAAAACTTAAGATTAATTTTCTATTAAAGGTTTATTACATACCTAGTCATAGGTGTTCAATTTTTTTTCATAATTAGCCTCCGGGAATCACCGTAAGGTACAGAGTAATTTTTTAGTCCTGTTACCCAATTTTAAATGTAATTTAAGAAAGGGAAATTTAGGTGAATAAAAAAATGTATTTGTTACTTACAAAAGAGATTTAATAAAAAGCTATTACTTACATAACTGTTAAAGAATATGGTCAAAATGCTCACCCCTTGCAGTTATACACGCACGGACTCTTTTCAGCATATTAGCAGAAACCTTTTTAAGAGTTGCATTGGAAATATTCGCGATTAAGTCTGAAATATTGACTTTAAGTTCATCAATCGTGTGAGGATTGTTTTTGAAGGCCTCGGACTTAATATAACCCCACAAAAAGTAGTCAGAAGATGTGAGGTCTGGGGACCTTGGAGGCCATAAGCCCTTGCAGGCCAAAAGCCTTTGCTTATTATTCGATCATCAAAGAACTCTTGCAGAAAATCCATAGTTTCTCGAGACGTCTGGCATGTAGCGCCGTCTTGCTGAAACCAGCAATACTGTTCTTGAGGTTCCAGGAGGGACACAAATTGGCGCACATTATTCCTGTATACTTCACCATTTACTGACTGTTCGAAGAATGTGGGTCCGACTACACAATGACGAGATATCGCACACCACACACCAATTTTTTCAGGATGCAAAGATTTGTCTTGTAAAGCGTTAGGATTTTCAACCGCCCAAATTCGACAGTTTTGACTGTTCACATAACAATCGAGATGGATCCAAGCTTCATCACTAAAAAACACTGTGTTTAAAAATTCGATTCTGTTATTATTTACGAGAGACCTAAACCAGCGGCAATATTGCAATCCCTTGTTTAAATCTGGAGCTGAAGCTCTTGGACTAATCGTACGCGATACGGATACAATTTCAATTTTTTAGCAGCGTTCTGAACACTCTAATATGACAAACCATCTTGCGTGGAAAGTTTTCGTAAACTTTTCCGTGGAGAATTGAGCAATCTTGTTTTCACATTCTCTAAAACGACATCTGTCAAGCGAGTTGGTCGACCACTACGTTTTCTGTCGCAAACACTACTTGTCTCTCGATATCAGTTTGCTAGCCTAGAAATTTATATTTTTTTCTGGCGGAGGAACACCAATAAATTTAATTTGAAATGATTCTTTGACACTCGCGTACGATTTTGTAGCAAAATATTGTTCAAGAATGAAAACTCTTTGTTCTATGGTAAAAGACATTCTGTTCGTAACACGACCAGAAACGGCACAAAAGTTTACACAGCTCAAGGAGAATCAACTCTCACTGCCGTATCTATACCGGTTGAGTAGCGCTACCAACTTCATGTCACAAAACAAAATTTCCCTTTCTTAGAAGAAAATTAACAGACATTAACAATTGGATAACAGGACTAAAAAAAAAAAAAACATCCTGTATTACTTCCTAGGATGATAGGTATGCCAATGGCCAATGGTCTAAAGTTGAGGAATTCATGGTTTATCTAGCAAAAGAAATGACAGCGGAGGTGTTTAGTCCCAGCTTTGCTTCCTTTGTTAACTTTGTCTCTTTTGTTTTTTATTGTTCTTGTTTCTTTGTTTTTGTTAATTCTTTACTAGTTATGTATGTTACGGTTTATATTTTAGTTTTAGTTCAAGTTGTGTGTCGGACTTACTTTTACCTCCTCAGGTAGGTGTAAGTAATTTCAGTCCCTTCACTCAACTGTTGCGGATTCAGCCTTCTTTAAGACTAAATGAGATGTGTTTTGTTTCTACGTGTCCACCTTTGTTAGAAGTACACTGGTGCCGCTAGCGACATTCCCATCAGTGGCATCCTGGCCGAGGCGAGACTGCAATATATCTACCGCCGAGGTTTTTGAAGATGACTTCTGGTAAAGCCCATCAAGGCTAAGTACGGAGGGGTTGGTGTGGTGACCGGAAATGTCACATGGTGAGTGTCTTCCCCCCTTCGGGGTCAGTGTGATAAATTTAAAAATAATACTAATGAAAACAAAAAAAAAATTAATTTTCTGAATCTTAGTCAACGTATACAAAAGTAGTATATGCTAAAATAATTTTCATTAAACGTCTACTGTATGGTGATTTATTTTGTAGTAATTTTTTATATGAATTACACCACACCTTTTTTTATATTTTATATTATGATGGTAGTATTGGTGGTGAAGCTGTTAGGTATGGAATTGGTGGTTTATATTTCTGTTCTATTAGAATTTTTTTCAAGAGCCTTATTTATAGTAATTATTACAAAATTTATAACTTAATAGATGTGTCTTTTACTTACGTTTGTTGGTGGTGGCGGTGGTGGGTATGGAGCTGGTGGTCGATGTTCCTGAAACAGTTTTTTAAAATTTAAATTCTTAATCTTTAGTTTATTTTTAATAATGATTATAAATAATTAATAATTTTTTTACTTACATCTGTTGGTGAAAGAGATGGCGGCGGCGGTGGTGGTGGAAATGGCAGTGGAGGTGGTGGTGGTGATGGTGGATATGGAGCTGGTGGATTACATTCCTGAAACATTTTTTTTTTAAATTTATATTTTAAGTAAAACTTAACTTTTATTATGCATTTTTTTAAAAATTTTATAATTGTTATAAACATTTAATGATTCTTTACTTACATCTGTTGGGTTTGTTGGTGAAAGAGGTGGAGGCGGTGGTGGTGGTGGCGTTGGTGGTGGTGGTGGCGTTGGCGGTGGAGGTGGTGGTGGTGGTGGTGGTGGCGGTGGTGGTGGATATGAATCTGGTGGTCCGTATTCCTGTAACATTGTTTTTTTTTTTTAATTTATATCTAAAGTAAAACTTAACTTTTATTTATAATTTGTATTTTATAATAATAATAAATACCTCTTTAATGAGTGGATATTTTTTTACTTACATCCGATGGTGGCGGCGGTGGTGGAGGTGGATATGAATCTGGAGGTCCGCATTCCTGAAATATTTATTTTTACCTTTTATAATTTATAGCATTCAAGATTGTGTTTATTTGTGAATTTTAATAAGTTATGAATAACTTAAGAAATAATTGCACTGGTTCCAGAGTTGCAGCAATTAATGAAATATTTGGATCTTACAAGGGAAAGGTACATAGGTTCGAATCAGACAGCTCCTTTTCTTAAAATTTTTTTTTTTTAATTTGAATATATTGATTTATTAATAATTATTTACCTTTGATTGTGAAAAAAACGTATTACTATAAATAATTCAATAACAAAAAAAAAAAAAAATGAAAATTTATAAGGAGTTGTTAATGAAAATTTTTTGTACTTTTCATTAAAAAAAAAAGAAGTGTATATTCAATTTAATAGGCGTACAAGGAAGTCATGTAGTGTCCACATCAGATTTTTTAACAATATTTTTATTGAACTTTGAAGGTTGTTTTAGAAGTAAATTTATCCACTCAACTTACTGTTAAGTAAAGGTTATACGGAGAGCGTATCGTACTTTACAACATTATTTATCGTAAGTAAGAATTTGAATCGCTATCTAAATCCCTTTTTTAAGAGACAGCGGCATATGATTTCAAATCATTGAGAAAAAGATTATAAATTTTATTTATCAGAATTGAGTAAACAGTTTTAGAGATAACATCCATTTCAAATTTAATTGTTCTACGATTTTCGTAGCTAGACGTTTGCTGTAATTTTTTGCAGTGAGCTATCTATGTAGTTGATAAATACAGTAATATCCATGAATATAAGTTAAGAAGGAAATCGATTTAAATCGTATTGATACAAAAATGTTCAGATACTATTAAAACCTTTTTAAATAAAAAAAAAAAAAAAATATATATATATACGATACTTTCAAAAATATTAGAATTCTTTCTTCTAATGAACTTTTGAATCTGGTTAGCAATATTTTCTTCTGGAATTACTGATAGATCGTTTAATGTACCCATTTTAAAAAAGTTAGGAAACTTTAACTTGTAATCAAATAATACATTCGATCTTTTAAGTTTTTGTTTATAAACTCATATTTTTCAATTTTGTAGATACAATTTTGTAATATTTTATGAACATAATTTAAAATCTAAAATGTTATTAGTATCTTTGTGTATTCCGTTTCTTTGAGATGTTTGCAAAATTTGAGTTCCTTCGTATATTAAAAGTCTATATATTCCGTATATTTGTGGGTGAATGTTTGTCCTGCCTGTCCAATTGTAATTTAATTTTATGCTTTTGGATTATTGTATTTGTTTGTATTAGCCGAATCAATAAAGATTTTAACCTCGAAAAAATTTATTCTACAGAATTAAATTATTTTAATGGGTTCGGAAAAGTATGTAGAATAAAAGTGTGCTTTAGCGGACACAAGCGAATAACTAACTGTTTAATTTATTAACAAATCAAGGAAACATATTTAGTTTTTCGCCAATAGCGGCTTTATTTTTTGTCGCATGTTAAAATAAAAATAAGAAATAGATAGCTAAGGAAATTTCTCATAAAAAACCTCTCGGGGTACATATTTCTACGAGCAAAACAAAGGGCGCTAGAAAATTTTACAATGAGCACCAAAATCACGCTATCATACATAGGTAGCCTAACTCGAGGGTGCGCAATAAATAAACTTCCAGTAGGAATTCTGTTCCTATTAGAAATAATTAAAAAATTCAAAAAGGTACGGATTCATAAAACCCAGGGCTATAAATTAGTTAAATTTTTGATTTATTTTAGTTTCTGATTGCTCGTTAATCCGGATCTACTGTGAAAATTTGCTAGTTGATAAAACGCCTACAACAATAAACAAATTGCAAAACATAATAAAGGTAATATAACATTCTGTTTTAGAACTATCTACATTCTATAAGGAATATTTCTGTATGTTTAATTGTTTAATTATTAGAATTTAAAAAATTGCATTTTTTTTAGAAAATCTTGTTTTGGTACCTTGGCTAACACTCAAAACCAACAATCATTATTAATTCTGTTTTTCCAAATATACAAATATTTTGTTACTTTAAAATAAAACATGTATTTTAAGATGGCAGAGATGGTTTTTTAAAAACTTTAATTTTTCAATGAGTTTTAGGAAGTAAATTTTAGTATACTTTGTAAACACATGGAAATGACGCTATAATCAAATTGTTATAAAAAATTAATGAAAACATATTTTTACGCAACTTCGTAGATTTATATAAAAATACGTCATTTATAAAAATTTAACCTTAAATCTGATTGATTTTGCAAATTTTTTGTGGAAATTTTTTTTTTTAGTTTTCCGTCAACGTTTTGTTTTTATTTTTAATCTTTTTTCTTTTTTTTTTTCTTTCTTTCCGTAGCGGAGGAAAAAGCACTGCCAGCCGCCGTCAGGCCCGCACTGACGGCAGTGCGGGGCTCTCACCCGCTAAAAAAACCTCCCCTTCTACCATGCAGGAGCCGGATCTAAGCCATATGGTATGTACAGCCCCTGCATGATCACCCAGGCACTCCACTATCCGAATCCGTGTGACCGGAAGGCGTCCCCAGGGGGCGATCGACGATCGACGAGCGACGACTCTGAGGAGCCCCCGCCCCCCATCCAGAAGCTGGCCCCCTTGATCACCCGTCATCGAACTCCAAGCCTCCATAGATTCGCATCAACTCAGCCTGCCGTCGCCTCTCTTCATTGGCCTTCTCTCGTATTATTGATGCGATCGTAGACGAGACACACTCCCACTTGTTGCCATTGCTGAGCATTACCTCGATTATATTGTTGGCCCCCTCCACACCCTAACCCTCGTGCACTACGCGGAAGTTGCGCCATCTAGGGCAAAAAAATACTACATGCTCTGCTGTATTCAGTCCGCCGCAATCGTGACAGCGACTTGTATGGCATCTGCCCATCCTGTACAAGTAGTCTGTACATTTTTAATCTTATGAAAGAATAAATACCACCAGTAGAAAACTAAAACGATTTTGCATAAAAAAACTCGGGAACACTTTTCTCTACGAGAAAAATTAAGAAATTATGGATAAACTATTAACATTAGTGTCACTGTGTACGAGAAGGTATTCAGCTACTATACATCACAGCGCGATTTTGGTGCTTATTGTAAAATTCGTTAGCGCCTTTAGTTTCGCTTATAGAAAAAACTATCCGGAGGGTTTTATGCAAAATTTTTTATCAGCTATCTATTGGTGCTCTTTATTTTTACATGCGATTAAAGATAGTCGCTATTGTCAAAAACTAAAACCTTTCCGTTAATTTGATAAGCAAATTAAATAGTAATTCACTTATGTCCGTTAGGGCACACTTTTATTCTGCATACTTTTCCGAACCCATTCCAGTAATTTACTTGCTGTAGAGAATTTTTCGAGTTAAGGCTCAAATCACTGTTGACTTAGCTATATGTGTTTTTTTTAATATTTTGTATGATTTTATGCGTTATTTTATTTTGCTTTCAAAATAATAAAACACGGGAAAAGTTAAGATTCTGATTATTAGTAAATACAATTGAGTTTATAAATTCGTTCTTACCTCAATTGGCGGTTGTGGTGTAGGCGGCGGGGGATGTGACGGTACTAATGGCGGAGCCGGTGGATATGGATAAATAGGAGAAGGTGGATGAGGTATTGGAGGCGGTGGCACGTATATTCCGATTGGGATTGAATATCCTTCTGGAACCAGAGGTTGTTCGCCTACAGTTCCATCAGAGACTACAACTGGTTCAATTATTGATGTTCTTCGAGGTGGTGGTGGAAATAATGCTTGTGGAGATTCATCAGTAACTGCTCTCTTTACAGCTAATAAGCAAGCCAAAATGAAAAACTGCCTCTGAAGAAAAAGACAAATTAAAAATTGTAAATTAATTATGATTCAAATGTATTATATATTTACTGTTATTTTAATACTGATGTTTATTCTTACATAAATGAGGTTGGTAATGCTTTGTGAATATCAATAATGTCAAATCAGTGTTACGAAAATCCTTAAAGGATAATGGCAATTTAATGAATTTATTTTTCTTTATCACATAGTAAAGAAAAAAAATTACAACAGTTTAAATAATACCGGTATCATACACAGGTTTTTGTGTTTCTTTCTTCCTTGTGTAATCCCGAAAATTTTAGGTTTTCAGATTTCAACGGAATATCCATTTTGACCATCCCTGAATCCATTTTGACTAATTTCGGCGTGACTTCTGTACGTACGTATGTATCTCGCATAACTAAAAAAATGATTAGTCCTCCTCTTTTGATTGCAATCGACTGGACCAAAAGTGCTCAAAAAAACCAAAAACCCCAAAAAATTGAATTTTGGACTTTTTGTTAACTGCAGTAATAAGCCCGCATTGAGAGCTTTTTAAACGATATATCATAAGTGGTGTTTATTTTCATTGGTTCCAGAGTTATAGCAAAATAAAATTGTAGTTAATGAAATATTTGGATTTTACAAAGGGAAGGCACATCGGTTCGAATCCGACTTCATTTCCTTTTTTTTAACATTTTAAAAAAAATTTAAATATACTGATTTATTAATAATAATTAACCTCTGATTGTAAAAACATTTTTACAATAAATAATAATTCAAAAATAACAATAACAAAAAAAAAAAAAAAAATGAAAAAATCAGAAGTTATTAGTGAAATAAAATTTTATGTACTTTTCATTTAAAAAGAAATGTGTAAATATTTCCATATCAGATTTTTTTTACCTTAGTTTAACTAATAGGTAGTCAATGAACTCGAAATAAGAAAAAAAGCTGACAACACAGCTGTTGGAACGGAACGCAAGAATGGCGGGAGTTTCAATATTTCTCCCTACAGATCGTAGAGCCTGGACAATGTCCCTTGCTGCTGTATCTTTCTATTATCGGGCGGGTTACATCGGTTATTTAATGGCGGTTATAAATTTTAAGTTTTATTTATGGACGGATTTGGTAATTAGCGTTCCTATCCGTATGGACCAGCGTGAAATTTATTTACTGGGTCTGACCGTGGGAGATTAAGGTTTTGAACCTAGTACTCCCGGCGTGATTCCCCTTCATTAAATCCGCCGAAGTCCCCTCGGTACCAGCACCTTATGAGTTAGCAGGAATACGCCTACCGGGGTCCTACTTATTTGGAGGGAGCAATGCGCCTCCTTCTCCGGAGGGAGTCGCATATGCTGACTGAATTAGATTGCGGTCTCTTCGTGGGACGGTGTGGGGTGTTGTCTAGGTTTTTATAGTTTTAAGAAAATTTAATCGTGAAAACGGTCACTTTGGCGACCGGAATTTTCGCGCGGTTTCCATTTATAGGTTACGCGATATAGAGACTCCTAAGGCTGGTTTGTCATCTTTTTTTGTTCTCGTACCGCCTCTTCATGGTGGTTCGTTTAATACGACATGAGGCAGTTTTATTATACCCTGTGGAGGGTCCTCTCGGCAGATGTCCCGGAGATGACCATGCTCGGACACGGCCGCTCTCCCGAACAGTCTGCGTGCCTGCGCCACCCACACCTCGGTTATGGTGTTTAGTCCCGCATCGTAGCGAAGATTGACGTTTCTGACGAACCACGTTGATCCAAATATCGTCCGCAACGCTATGTTTGAGACGGCTTTGAAGCGTGGAGTTCAACAAAGCTCCCCATGCCGGGTAAGCTTATGTTAGAATCGGCAGAACATATAGCCGAAAAATGAGCAGTTTGGTCACCAGTGGATATGGGCTGGCACTGTTCAGTACTGTATATAGTAAGGCCCTGACGGCCTTTGCCCTTTGGGTCACATATTTAACATGTTCTCCTAAGGTAAGCCGTTTATCCAGCAGGACTACTCCTAGGTACGTCAAGTACCTGGGAGTCAAAACAGTCAATGTTTTCCCAAAGGGGATTTTCTCTCTTGAGATTTCCAGCTGCCTGGCTGGAGCACGTGTTTTGTATGTGAATATCACTGCCACCGATTTTTCACCGTTGACCTTGATTCTCAGTTGTAGGAATTCCCCGAAACGCGGCTTTAGCCGCGTGGTTCGTTTCTGATTCACGGTTTACACACAAATTAATTTGAAATATTTATCATTTTATTTAAATGCAATATTTTTTCGTTTATTTAATTCAATGATTCTAACTAAAGCGCGCGCGCATACCGTATTTAATTCGCGCTGGTGTGGTGGTACTAGAGGCAACTATTAACTACGGTAGTGTAATTTCACAACTTACCTAGAACAATTTTCGCTTGTACGGTCGGTAGACTGATATAGCCGCGAGGGTTTGACCCAACAAGGTACCGAGTCAACCGGATCGAGTAATTTTTTTTATACGTTAAATATTATTAATTTATTTAATTCTATCATTCACCTGTGTTTAAAGCATTTTTTTGGGGTGGGGTGCGATTTTATAAAAACACTTTTTGTAAATATTGGTATTTTTTAATTGTTAACAATTGTGCCCAAGAAAAATATGACCGCAATAAGGCGAAATCTCAAGATAATGAGGTCGACCTTGCTCTAAAGCCTCACTCCCTTGACCTTTTAAATTGAAAACTTAATGGCATCAATTACTCATATATTGAAGTAATGTGACAAAGTTTGATCAAAATCGGTCTAGTAGTTCTGGAGCATAGAATACTGGCATTACAGTTGACCACGATCAAAAAAATCCAAAACAAAACCCTCTGCAAAAAAAAGATATTCGTGATAGCGAAATAGGATTTCAAACACGTATACATGAGTGACTTCCTGTAAGCTGGGTCGACTGTAAATTCCGTGCGATGCAAAAAGATGTTAAAACACCATAGGTATGACAATGCAAGGAACCAGTAATTCAGCGACACTGTAATGCTTGAACATACACCTCACGTGCAACCACCGACGCTGTTTTGAGGTTGAAATTTGAACCTATTCTACACCCACACCCTCATACTCACCAGATTTTCCGTTCTACGATTTTCACTTCTTTTTCACAAATAAAGAGGGATATAATTCATTTCATCATGGATAATGAACTGAAGGATGCATTGAGGTCGTGGATGAAGGAAAGACCGCCAGCATTGTTCATTGACGGAATGAGAAAACTGGTTCATCGTTGGGAGAAACGTATAACTGTAAGCTGACTACAAGGAGGAATAAATATAAGTTTTTGTAGAAAATAAAATATACTTTTACGTTATATTTGTTCATCTGACTAAATCTTTCCATTTGTGTGTCATGAGTAACTGTGCATTACATTTCAGCCAACCCTCGTGTGTTCAATTACACTCTTTACTAAATGAACGATTTGGATGATTATATTTTTACGAAAAGTTCCTGTGATGATCCTGCTTTAAGCTTTTCCAGGTACATTGGATTAAATTTTTCCATATTTTGAAAAAATTAAATAAAAATTATTTGAAAAACTTGATGGCAAACGATACATATTCCCAAATTCCTGACAGCCTTAATTCACGTTCAATTGTATTTTCATTGTGTTATTAATTTCTCTGTGTTTCTAATCTTATTTTTATTAAAGCATAACTTTCTCACCATTTGCTATGCTTAAAAATGTATTTTATATATAACAACATTTTTTTTTGATCAATATATTTTAAATAAATTTAAAAAACTGACTTTAAAAATGCACTGAAAGTAAAAAAAATAGTATTGCTATTTAAATTTTCCATAAATTTTAACTTTTTCAACTTGATTCCAATTACAGGTTAATATAATGTTAGTAGCTGTTTGTTATTAGTTAATTAATTAATATAGCACCAACTTATAAAGTCGAAACTTAAGAATAAATAAATTTTCAAATAAATATATATAAATACTTTAAAATTTTTTACTTTAAATAAATCTACCCAATCGGGCTGGTCTAGTGGTTAACTCATCATCGTAAATCAGTTATTTAACAGCAAGTCGAATGCTCTGAGATTCAAATCCTAGTAAACGTCAGTTACTTTTATACGGATTTGAATATTAGACAGTGGATAACGGTGTTCTTCGGTGATTGGGGTTCAATTAATTATACATCTCAGGTATGATCGGCCTTAGTCTATACAAGTCTGCACCTCATGCATATCATCCTTATCTCATTGGGTCATGGGCGGGAGGTTGCTAATTGTTCACTAGTTGAACAGATTGTAAAGTAAACAAGAGGAACATAAATAAAATCTATTTTGTTTTAAATTTAATTTAAAACAAAGATCATCGTAACTAAACATTTGGTTTAGCGATAACTAAACAAAGTTTAACGAATAAAAAATTTAAAATTAAATTTCAGAAGCCGTTGGAGTCAGGTAAGGAGATTGAATTTCACCGGTGGTATTTAATTGTGTATTGTAAAAACTATTTAGAAAATAAAAAAATAAAAATTAGAAGAAAAAATAGTAATAATAAACAAAGAGATTAAATCAGAATATAAGAATCAAAATCTAGGGATAATTTGTTAGTAGAGTTAGTAGATGATTTAGCGATCTTTAAAAAATGTAGAAACAGCAAAATAACAAATGTTTAGCAAAATATTTTGAGGAAACCAAATTTTTAACCTACTTCAAAAAAGGAGGTTATACATTCGACCCGAATTTTTACTTCTTTGTATGAAGTATTGTAATCGCGAAAAATTTCGGTTTTCAGAAATTTCGGTATTCAGATTTCAATCGATATACCATTTTGACCATCTCTGAATCCATTTTGAGACTAGTTCGGCGTGACGTATGTACGTATCTCGCATAACTCAAAATCAATTAGCCGTAGGATGTTGACATTTTTTATTTAGGACAGTTGTAACATCTAGTTGTGTACCTCCCCTTTTGATTGCAATCAACTGGACCAAAAGTGTCCAAAAAAATCTCAAAATCCAAAGAATTTGGATTTTGTTAACTGCAGTAATAAGCTCTCATTGAGAGATTTTCAACGATATATCATAAGTGGTACTTATTTTCATTGGTTCCAGAGTTATAGCTCAATAAAAATTTAATTAATGAAGTATTTAGATCTTACAAAGGGGAAGGCATATCGGGGCGAATGCGACTTCGTTTCCGACTTTCGACTTCATTAAAAGCAAATTTCTTATCTGTTACGCATATAAATAATAATAATAAAAAAAAAAAATTGTTTCAAAATATCAACCCCGTCCTTTTAAAATTGAAATATGTGTTTTTGTTCATTTGTTCTATCTCCCTTCGGTTTAAATATTTTTAAAAAATTTTGAAAGTTTATATTTCATATATAGAGCTTTCAAGAAATGTCTACATTTTTTTAAATTATAGGGCCTGAGATCTAGCAAAGTTTTTGAAAACTTTATTTTTCTGTAGGAATAAATGGAGAAATAAAATACTTTATTTCTTAAATAAAGTATCATTTATTTACCCTTTCTTTATTGAAAGAGTATTAAATATAGAGAAAACTTTACTTAAGCAAATTTTTTGTAGCGTAACCTATGTATGAATATTTTTAGAAAAGTCTTAATTAAAATTTATTTACCACCTTTAAAAATATATATATATATATATTTTTTTTTGCCCCATCTCTCTAATAGTTGGGAAAGTCATGTCAGCTTTTTTTTTGAAACAAATATCTGTACTATCTGTCCCTTCTTTCTTTTTCTGTTTAACCTGCGGAACCACCGTAAGGTATTACTTCAGAGGATGATATGTATGAATGTAAATTAAGTGTAGTCTTGTGCAGTCTCAAGTCGACCATTCCTTAGATGAGTGGTTTAATTGAAACCCAACTATCAAAGAACACCGGTATCCACGATCTAGTATTCAAATCCGTACAAAAGTAACTGCCTTTACTAGGAGATCTTTTCCTTATGAAAATGAATAAGATTTGTTAAATGTCTATAATCGACTTGAAAGAGAAAAACTCAACAGCAATTAATTCTTCTATAAATTGCGTTTTATTATTCTGGTTGCATTCTGTAACAACTTCTGATAGATGATAACGAATTAATGTTTTTGTAGCGTATGGAAAATAAAACAGTCTCACTTGGATTCAAACCCAGAATCTCCGGAAGAAAGGCAAAGATACAATTGAGATCGGTTTTATAATTAATTAGTTCACAAAATATTTATAAATGGTATTATTTATTAAGAAAATATATGTATATTTTAAAATTAATAATAAAATAATTAGTAATAACTTTAATAGGTCAGTTTACATTAATAGTAATTGATAATTACTCAACGGTACGGTTTAGTTATGTATTCTCTTTAAATTAAAAAATGCATAGATAAACAGACTGGTGGGACGTATATTTCTGTCAAACTTATTTATTTTTTGTTAAAATTTTAAAATAATAATAATAATAATAATAATAATAATAATAATAATTATTATTATTATTATGAAAATAAATATGTGGTATAACTTTTTAAAATGTACTTACCATGATGAGATGTCCTTCGTCTATCCTTGACTGCAGTGTTTCTACGAAAACAATGTTCTTATATAGGGGTGAGAGAAATATGTAAATGTCTTCCGGGTAGTAAAATGTTTACCTGATTGCTGAATGAATGCGTAGAAAACAAATTACGTTAATAGTAGGGATAAATTTGATTTGTCTCCGCAAATATATATATATATATATATATATACATTTGTGTGTGCGCGCGCGCGCGTGTGCGTGTATGATAATATTTAGGCTTTACCGGCTTTTGTAGTATATAGATTTTCTGTTTTTATTATTACTAATTCAAAACATTAAAAAAAATTGAAGTTAGAAAAAAGTAAATAAATATCTTATCTTGTTCCGCTATTGGTCTTAACTCACGAATGAATTGTGATTTTTTGGTGTTCGTATTTACATCAACATTCTAAAAAAAAACAATTTTCAAATTTAAAAAAAAATTTTAATTAATACCGCAGTAATTTTTTTAAGTGTTACTAATAGTTGTATGAACAGACCTTGTCGTTTTATTCTGAATTTAATAAATTGAGTTTATAACGAAGTTTAATCATTTAATTGAAAATGTATACTAAAAAACGGAATTTCTGATTTATTATGGCTAGTTTTTTATTGTGTTATGTAGTTTACCAATGAAGTAAAAATTTTACAAATAATTCTTAAGTACTTCTTATTTTAATTTTTCTATATTTTTTGATATTTTTTTTAACTATAATATTTACAATTAATGTAAAACAGAGTAATATGTACAAGTGCATTCTAGTGGTGATTGAATAAATTAACGGCTGACAGTTGGCGTACTTCTCAATACATGTATATGGACCACCTTTTCAAAATAAAAAAAAAATTATGAGACGTAAAAATAAGTACGTCGTTATAACTACTAGCAAGGCATTTAACTAAACAATTTATTGAAAATTAGTAAAAATGTTTGGCTTTAACTACGTCACAAATAGAAAGGGATTGTCAATTGATCGAGTTTACACAGAACTTGACTTTGCTCGATCAGTAAAATTATTAGTTTTGTGAACAGTAGACTTCCTGTTGAATTTAGAAAATTAATTTACAACGGAATTGAATACAAAAATAAAATTAAAATTGTGTAAAGTATAAAATTATATTAAAATAATGTTTAGAATTATTATGAAGTACAAAAATAATCTTATTCTATTATTAATAGTAAGCTATTTTTCCAGGCATAACGGAAGTCACTAATTTGTAAATATCGGTCAGTGTAACTCTTCTTTTTTTTTTACATTTTTTGTAATCTTCATTTTTATTTTCTTATAATGAGTCGGTGCAACAAAGTTAATATTTTCGAATATTTACATATTCGTAAATGTTATGTTAGTTAAGCAGCTTTTACAGAACATTTAATTCTTTATATTATTAGAGATGGACTTCAAAATTTGATTGATCACTCTTAAGCGTTATCTTTAAAACTATAATAAGTAGTGGTGCATTGGCTACTATTTTGAAAAGGAAGATTGTATGAAAAATTTTTCTTTATACGCCTTTTCAATAATAAAAGATATCCTTATTGAAAAATTACATAAAATTCGGAATGCACATTTGGTAATAACTACGTCAAAAAAAGACTAAATGCCAAACGTCAGAGTTAAAAATCGGCCTCTCTTTGCTCGGTCAATTATTTTTACTTTTCTGGCATAATAGCTGTAGAATTATGCTACAAGAAGGAAATATGGTAATCAATCAAAAGATAGGGTGGGTTTTTTACATTTCTCTTCATTTCATGACCCTAAAAGCAGAAAAAAGTGATGGCTAATGTTACGAGTACTGGCGTGTTTGTAGCTTTTTGACTGGATAAACCGCTTTTGATAAAATTTTGTACAGACACTCGTGCATATAGATGGGGCAATTTGTTGATAAAATTTTGGGGTCAGTATCTCTAGGGTGTGGGGTAGGTATATTTTTGTGGTCAATTTTCGCAAATTTTGCAAGCATATTCCCATTTTATATTAAGTTCAGTACATGCATGCGTGCTTATTAGCGCTTTTTAAAAAAAATTTGAACCAAAATTCTTCCTTTTTATTTATTGCTTATCTTGTAGCCGAATTTCTTTTATGTCTTTCTAGGTACAGTACTGACCGAACAAAATACTTTTTAGGCAATATTAGGGCTGGAGAAGCCGATCAAAGATAAAAATATCATATTTTGAAATTTTATAACTTTTTTTGGCTTATTTAAACTTTTAATAATAATATTAAAATAAAATTTCATCATAATTCACCTTCACTCCCAAAACAAGAAATCTTAGGTAACGTTTTATTGATTGTACATTTTTTAGTGGAATTTTTGTTTTACTTTTATCATTGAAAACGTAGAAAAATAAAAAAAAAATTCAAAGATAATTTCGGAGGTGGGAGAGCAGAAGAAAATAAAAAATACCGATTTTAATAATTTTTTTAACTTTTTGTTTTATTTAAAGATAAAGTGATAATTTTACGATAAAGCTCATATAAACTACCCCCACTCCAAAAAATAAATCTTAGGTAACTTATTTCATGTATAATTATTTTTTCACTATATAAGAATAAATAACCAATGCTAGGAAAACATTACAACTTTGTTGTCAGCTTCTATATAAGATGTTATAAAATGTATTGAAAAACATATCTAAATTTTTTGGAGTCCTGTGCCAAAAATTTGTATTTTCCCCTCAATTTATGTAATAAATATTGAAAGTTATTTCCATCTTTATAATGACTCATTTAAAAACAAATCATACAAAGATAAAATTTTTTATATAACAGCAATGAAAGTTTGAAAATTTTTATAAAATTCGTTTGTTTTTTGGAGAGATTAATTGCAACGTAATGCTTTGAGAAGGTATGAAAATTGTTTCTTTTCTGATAATTCATTTAATTAAAAAAATAATTAAAAATATTTTAAGAAGATAAATACAAAGATTAAAATTTTAAGATGATGAATTAATAGAAATTTAATATTTATTTATTTAGCGTATGGCACCAAAACATAACACAGATTGCAATCAAAATTACAAACAAAGATTTAACAAACTAATATATGCTACTGATTCTGGAGTCGCCATCAGGAAATCTTCAGGATTCCCTTCATAAGCTGTCCTAGGGCAAACTTCTGTGATGTGTCTGACAGTTTGATTTTCACCACACTCACAAAGGGGCGTCGGTATTTTACCCCATTTATACAGGAAATAGTCGCACCTACCATGCTGAGTCCGTATTCTGTTTAGCGTTGACCATGTCTTACGTGGCAAGTCAAAACCCGGCGGCCTTTGAGTAATACATGGGATTTGGTTATTCTTCTTAACTTTAAGAATCAAGTGTTACTTGTAACCTACAAGATAAGGATTGAACATTTTTTGGACAATTTTTTTTTTGTCTTCAGTCATTTGACTGGTTTGATGGAGCTCTCCAAGATTCCCTATCTAGTGCTAGTCGTTTCATTTCAGTATACCCTCTACATCCTACATCCCTAACAATTTGTTTTACATATTCCAAACGTGGCCTGCCTACACAATTTTTTCCTTCTACCTGTCCTTCCAATATTAAAGCGACTATTCCAGGATGCCTTAGTATGTGGCCTATAAGTCTGTCTCTTCTTTTAACTATATTTTTCCAAATGCTTCTTTCTTCATCTATTTGCCGCAATACCTCTTCATTTGTCACTTTATCCACCCATCTGATTTTTAACATTCTCCTATAGCACCACATTTCAAAAGCTTCTAATCTTTTCTTCTCAGATACTCCGATTGTCCAAGTTTCAATTCCATATAAAGCGACACTCCAAACATACGCTTTCAAAAATCTTTTCCTGACATTTAAATTAACTTTTGATGTAAACAAATTATATTTCTTACTGAAGGCTCGTTTAGCTTGTGCTATTCGGCATTTTATATCGCTCCTGCTTCGTCTATCTTTAGTAATTTTACTTCCCAAATAACAAAATTCTTCTACCTCCATAATCTTTTCTCCATCTATTTTCACATTCAGTGTCCATCTTTGTTATTTCTACTACATTTCATTACTTTTGTTTTGTTCTTGTTTATTTTCATGCGATAGTTCTTGCGTAGGACTTCATCTATGCCGTTCGTTGTTTCTTCTAAATCCTTTTTACTCTCGGCTAGAATTACTATATCATCAGCAAATCGTAGCATCTTTATCTTTTCACCTTGTACTGTTACTCCGAATCTAAATTGTTCTTTAACATCATTAACTGCTAGTTCCATGTAAAGATTAAAAAGTAACGGAGATAGGGAACATCCTTGTCGGACTCCCTTTCTTATTACGGCTTCTTTCTCATGTTCTTCAATTGTTACTGTTGCTGTTTGGTTCCTGTACATGTTAGCAATTGTTTTTCTATCTCTGTATTTGAACCCTAATTTTTTTAAAATGCTGAACATTTTATTCCAGTCTACGTTATCGAATGCCTTTTCTAGGTCTATAAACGCCAAGTATGTTGGTTTGGTTTTCTTTAATCTTCCTTCTACTATTAATCTGAGGCCTAAAACTGCTTCCCTTGTCCCTATACTTTTCCTGAAACCAAATTGGTCTTCTCCTAACACTTCTTCCACTCTCCTCTCAATTCTTCTGTATAGAATTCTAGTTAAGATTTTTGATGCATGACTAGTTAAACTAATTGTTCTGTATTCTTCACATTTATCTGCCCCTGCTTTCTTTGGTATCATGACTATAACACTTTTTTTGAAGTCTGACGGAAATTCCCCTTTTTCATAAATATTACACACCAGTTTGTATAATCTATCAATCGCTTCCTCACCTGAACTGCGCAGTAATTCTACAGGTATTCTGTCTTTTCCAGGAGCCTTTCTGCCATTTTAATCTTTTAATGCTTTCTTAAATTCAGATCTCAGTATTGTTTCTCCCATTTCATCCTCCTCAACTTCCTCTATAACACCATTTTCTAATTCATTTCCTCCGTATAACTCTTCAATATATTCCACCCATCTATCAACTTTACCTTTCGTATTATATATTGGTGTGCCATCTTTGTTTAACACATTATTAGATTTTAATTTATGTACCCCATAATTTTCCTTAACTTTCCTGTATGCTCCGTCTATTTTACCAATGTTCATTTCTCTTTCCACTTCTGAACACTTTTCTTTAATTTGGGCAATTATTATTCGCAAATTCAGAAAAATATTTTAAACCATAACTGTTTGAAACAATTAAAAAGCTAGAAATTTTATTATAATCACATTTTTCCCGACATATTTACTATAAGGTCATATATTCGAAAAAGTTTTTAATTTTTATGACATCCATTTGTATTAATTAAAAATATTATCTTTTGATTTAATAAAACTTAATGGATATGAGTTAAATTTTATTAAATCTAACAGCCCGATTTTCCCGAAAATACAATACAATCAATCGCAAGCTACTATACGAAATTTCGTAATTGTAGGTTAAACCACCTCTGAGCTATTAAACCAAGCAGAGCCCAACAAACACAATCAACCTCTGTGTGTGTGTGTGCGCGCGCGCGCGTATTCAAATGAATTTTGAAATGAGTATTGAAATGCTTCATTTACGAGTGTCGTGAACCAAAGATTTCGATCTGATTTATGAGCCTTCAAAAAATTGTTTTGTTGTTGTGTTGTTTTATTTGATTTTTATCTTTTTTTTTAATTTTGATTTTTTATCTTTCTAAAATATTTAATTCTTTTGTTCTGTAATACTGAAAATTTTGTTTCATATAATACGTAGTTAAAATTTGCAACATTTTGATATATATTTTTTTTAATAAACTTCGAAATGTAAACTTTATTCACCCAATTTTACTCAGAATCAAATTTTCTACAAATTCTGATTTTTATGTGTTTATTATCCATTTAATAAAGTTATTTTACGCCAAACGTAAAATAATATGTTTTTTTGATTTCAATCAATCTTTTGTCTTTTACCCCAGATTTATCCAAAATTATTAAAAAAATACAATTTTGAGATTTTTTTTCACTTTTAAAGGTCAGATTTCATAAAATATTTCTAAATTTATCCCTTAATTCCAATTTAATTTACTTCTTTCTGGGTCCCAAGAATTACAATCTGGCTTAACTTTACCGAAGGTATAGAAATCAGGGCGAATCTTTCACCAATTATGTCAATCGCTAACGAAGCGTTTTGGAACCTATGTTTATACGATCTTTCTTCTCTATTTTCACCAGTACATGTTCTAAAAGTTTGTTACATTATTTGTGGATCACTGTTTAAAATGATATAACCTGAATTTTGTGTATTTTTTTGCAGAAGACCTCTAAACATCGAGAAATACAAAAATTTAACTTTCTGGTAAGGGAATATTTTCCATTATTATATAAAATAATATTTGAGAAAGTATTAATATTAATACTAAAATATTCCTTTCGAAACAAATTATTATTAACATTTTAATTACTATTATTAATTATTTTATTTTTACTTATCATTAAATTAAAATAATTATTATTGTGCTATTTATTGCCCTGATGGTATGTCATCAATGTTTATTAATGTTATTTACAACTCAAAGTTCAATTAGGACGGAATTTTCGTAGTACTGTAATTAAAGATAGATTAGTCAAATTTATTAATTATACAAAATTTTATTTAATTTTTAAAGGTAATTTATTATTTTTTTCCAATACGCTTTATCTATTGTCATAATTACTGCTGAAATTCTTAGTGGTACCGTACAACTGAGGCCATTGTTCTTTTATATTTTTTTAAATACCCCTCCATTCACATTCTGAAGTACTTAAATACTTAATTTTACCCGACTAAAAAAAAAAAAAAGCGTTCAGATACTTCTTGATCAATATGTACAAAGATGACATCAATGTACTATAGTACTGGCTAATACAAAAGATTTCAGTTTGTAATAGAATGAGGGAAATGAAGAATATGATTGATTGTTCAATATCACATGCAGATAATGTTTGCTACGCATATGAAACATTGGGAGGCAATCACATTCCCACATCAGTTTACTTCGACTGGCAAGCTTCAATTTTATTCTGAAAAAATTTTGGCTGATAACTATTATTTTAGACAAATTCTTTTGTTGTTGAGATAATTAAACATCTACAATACGTTTCCTCGGAACAATGAATAAAATGTATTGATTGTCTATAAGTGACCTGAGCAAGGCAAAGCCTAGCAATAAACAACTCTATATCCTGTTTTATTCTAACTGTGTAACTTCTGCTTATGGATAATAATGAAATGATTTGTTTTTTTTTTTTGATAGTGTAGTTTACTGTTTTTGTAATAATTATAATTTTTTTTCATTCTTATCATGTTTTCAGCTGTAATCATCATAACTTATGCTGCTGGAAATAAACTTAAATTGTTAAACAAATAGATGAATAATTTTGAAAATAATCAAATTATAGCTTCAGAATTGTAAGATGTAATATTTCTTGTGAATAAATTTTTGTCATTTTAGTAAAGGCAGTTACTTTTATACGGATTTGAATATTATATTGTGGAATACCAGTGTTCTTTGGTGGTTGGGTTTCAATTTTGGAGGCTAAACAGAAAAAGAAAGAAGATGGTACAGGGGGTTTATTCCCATTGGTTGTTGAGTGGTTGGGAGAGAGCTATATTTCCTGCATATATAGACAACATGTTTGGGTAATGAATGCGGCCGGTAGTAATGACGTGCGGTATCATGAGAAAAACCTCGTCAATTTGAGGAGGCAGGCAAGTGGGTGAAGGCCAAACTCTACTTTGATCTGGGTGTACGTTGCATCATAAGGCATACTTCTTTGAAATTATCAGTTAAGCTACCCAATCCCAACTAGCTTGGGTAATGGGTGCTGCTGGTAGTATTGATATGCAGTAGAACTTTATCATGGCTCCTTTTGGGTACAAAATGCCCTCGGTGGCTAACTTGAATACTCAGGAGTTGGGGAAGCCCACCGGTGCAACTAATCAGTGCCCCATCTTGGCATCAGACTCTTACTAATAGTGGTGCCGCTCTTTAGGACAGCAGATCTTTTCCACTCATGTGGGGAGAGGCTTTGCCTCATACACAGCTCACTGTTTATGGGCATTTCCATTGCTCTGCAGTGGGTATGTGCCAATTACAGTAGTCATTCTAAGAATTGTTATTATAATTGAAGCCATTGTTCTTTATGTAATTTTTCTTTAGTCTTGCTTGCATTCACTATGTTAAAATGAACATCTAATGTAAAGTCTAGTACTTACATCATTAGAATAAACATCTAATGTTTTATTAGTCTTAACTTGGTTTGTTGGAAGGCATTTCTTGACTAATGTTATTATAGAACGAATATCTGTATGTAAAATAATAAGTAAAAGTTTATTTTTAAAAAAAAGAAAAAAAAGAGAAATATGTCAGGAAATAGCGTAACTTATATACTAATAACTTAACTTGTGTACTATGTACAGCAGTATTCACAATATCACTGTATTGTTTGTGGCCTCACATTTCATATTCACTGATAATATTTTCTGTATTTGTTAAATAGTTGCAATAAGAATGATATTGATTAATCAGACTTCAACAAGAAATGTTTAATCAGGAGATTGAGTATCACATTTTTGTTTATTTTTTTGTTGATTCATTTGTAGTATATGTGTTGCATGTAGGTGTATGTGCAACTCAAGGGTTTAATGAGTTATACGTGCATGTCTTGAGTATATATTTTTATAATAAACAGCTTGCTGATGAAATAAAAATATCTGCATTATTTGAAGATACCCATTTTGAGATTGTTGCTCGATCTTGAATCTCACATGTTTACTTCTGGGGATAAGAGAATAATTTAACTACCCTCTAATATTTACAAATTTTCTTGTTGATATTTCAGTTCATCTTTGGAGAGAGGTTAATTTTCATAAATTAATTTGAAAATGGTGTATGTAAATATGAGTATGTTGTGTAAAAAACACAAAACCTAAAAGAAAGAAAATTAGTTGATAATTTATATTATTTTTAGCTTACCTCCTTCGAATATGTATAAGTATGTAAGTTCTGTAAAATTTTCTACAATTTATTCTTTAAAAACAGTTGCTTTTCAATGGTAATGTTAGTGTAATAAATAAGGAGAAATTTACAAAAACAATTTAAGGGATTAGGAAGTCTAAGGAAGAATATTTGTTGAATTTTATTAATATAATGATCAATTTGATAAATCATTATACTTGGTGTTCAAAAAAGAATATCGAGGATTTAATTACTTGTTATAACTCTTGGATGATATGCAAATTGTTGACTTAAGGTTAGAATCAAAGGGTAAAAAGGACAGTTTTAGTGTATGCATGGCCATAGATTGATTACCTATCTTTCTGCTTGACAGCATCGTTGGTAAAGATAGCCACTCCTGAACAGATTGCCTTCTATGTTTTGCAGTTTGCTAAAGGCGAATCAGTAGTTGCAGTTCATGAATTCAGTTCTACATGAATTCTGTAGAAAGCTTGTGAACCTGCAAATGAGAATAAATTCATTGATAGCATAATAAATTTAAAACGACTAGATGCCTGTGTAAAGGGAAGAGTTCGGGATGACTGAGAGGATCTGAAGAAAATGTTGAACGTATCAAGGAGTCTTTTCTGTTTAACCCTAAAAGTCTGTTAGGAATGCCAGCAATGAAGTAGTAATGCCAGTGTAGAATGTTTTAAGGAAATGCTTACATATGCGTCCACACTGTTTACAACTGTTAAAGGCTTTGAAGTCTACTGTCTTCACTATTCACGCGGATTTCACAATTAAAATGTTACAGTACAAAGACGACGATCATATTGTGTTTAGTAATCAGTCAAATTTTCATCTTAGTGGTAAAGTTTACACATATAATATCTGTATCTGAGGGATCAGAATATTTCCATGAATTCTTATAATGCAAAAGGGACTTTCCAAAATTAAATAAATGTTTTCTATGAAATATCCTGAAGGCAAGTTTACAGACCATTCCTTTTTGTTGAAGCAAGCATAACAGTTGCTTATTTGGATATGCTGCATACATGGCTCTTTCCTTAACTGCAAATGGACTAGAGAATTTTATTTGGCAACAAGATGGTGCGCCTCTTCACTGACAACTCTGTTTGGGATCGGTTGAATGACATTATCCCCAGCTGCTGGTTTGCTCAGCATGGATCAGATGACAGAACTTGTTTGCAATGGCCTCCAAGGAAACCTGCTTTGACCACATATAATCTTTTCCTTTGGGATTTATAAAGGATCTTGTGTATATACTTCAGCTACCTATTGATCTCTATTTTATAAAAATATATTTGTATGACTAAAATATTAAGCCTTTCATTATAAACAAAATAATGTCTTATTTTTAAAAATTGGTCATCAACCAACAAAGTTATTATAGAAATTTTTATGACATAATTTTCAGTCAGATTTTATCCCCACTGTTAAATTATGTAATTTAAATAAGTATGAATTCTTTTTTCATACTTTACATAACCCTAATTAATAGATAATTAAATTTATTATAAATAAAATAACTTATGAAACATTTTCATTGTAATATCTCAGAACCTTTATTTACTTAAAAACAATAAAATCAATTAAAATGCTAATAATAATTAATAAAAACTCTGCCTTTTTTGCTATTTTAAATGATCCCGCTCTTAACATTGACCTATTGAAGATTATTTATCATTTTAGGAAAACAATAGGAGTAAATAAATTACACACAGTTACAATAAACAGTAGAGTTATTTAAATTTGAAGTGAATTTAAACAATGTAAACATAAAACAGTTATTAATAATTGCATACTGTTTTACTTTCAATTTCCCTAAAGCAAAGGTTTGATGTGGCTTTCATTGATAGCAATAATGTGTTGTAGTAGTCAATGATTTAACAGCTATCTTTTTCTTTCAAAAATCCTGATCTAGCTATGATCGTCAAAGTCAAAACCTTCTTCAATTCTCTGATATAAATCTTCAACTCTTAAGGACTAGTGTATTGTAAACCATACTTTTTAGGTGCCCCCAATAGTTAAAACTCTTTTGGGTTTAGATCAGGTGATATTGCGGACTAACCTACTGGTCTTCGATGACCAATACTATCTTTCAGAGAAGTAATCATTCAAGTGGGCATTGATATTGAAGTTTGGTGGGACATCATCTTGCAAGTATCTCATACAACTCCTAGTTACCAGAATTTAATCCAAATAATTCAATAGAAATTTTTTTTGGAAGTGGTAATAATTCTTGTCATTCAATCATGCTGGCATGAAACATAAACTAGTAGTGAATAAGTCAAACTTTTACTGAAAATGGTTGCTGAAACCTTGACTGCACAAGAATTTTCTTGTTATAATTATTTACCCATTGTTTGGAATTTTATTTATCCCAAACACTGGGATTTGTTGTTTTCCCAATGATTATTATCATGAAAGTTGATGAATCCAACCAGATTCAACAATGAACATTATTGTACTTAGAAATGGCAGATTAGTTGTAAAGTTTTCTAAAATTACCTCAAAAAATTATCATCTCGGGAGATTATAATTTTTATTGATTGCTTGCACTCTTTGTATATGATACTGACATGAATGTAGGCTTTGCAGAATATTCCAAACAATCACATGATCAACTTGTTTACATAACATCATAATCCTTGTAATTTTCTCTAGATTTTTTTAAAATATGTTTTAATACCCATTTTCTCAACTCCAGCGTTCTTGTGCTTTGCAATCTTACTTGCTTATGAACTCTAGGATAATCTGGTTTCTTTTATGCAGAATTAGAAAAAACTTTTCACTTGGCAAACAGCGTTTGGGAAAACATTTTACATTAATGTGGCACACTTTCAGTCTGCTGATCCATGCATTAGATGCATGACTGCTACTGCTATATGACAATAAATTTCCATTTTCAAAAAAGTAAAATACAAGCAAAGAAAAACCAGTATCAAAACAATTTAATAAATAATTGACAAAAAATATGATCACAATGAAAATAAAATAAATTAGTAGAATACAAATAACTAATTACTTTTATTGGTACTAGTACAATACTGTACTCAATACCACTCCAATACAATAATGCAATTTTATCATAAGTGCAAAGCTGTACAACCTTTTACTGTATTGTTATCAAATTTGTTTATTTTCAACACAGGTCATTCACTGTAGGACCCCATAGAATGATCATTTCTGGCAAGTATTTAGTTTCTAATACTCCTTCAATGGTTATTTTACTGTGCCTCTTCCTTCTTTCTTCCAATTTTAGGTATCATTCTAGGTAGCACATTCTTTCTTCTCCTTCTGGATCACTTTGAATTCTAAGACTCTTTTCCTTTAAAATCCATCTTGCTTTTGTTTTCTACCCTTAGATTCTCTTTAACTTATTTAACATTTATTTTATTATTTATTAAATATAAATTATGTAATAAATTATTCTAAATAATTAAAATTAATTGCTTATTAAATCTATTTTTTAATTTAATATTAATTATAATTAATAATTAAGATTTAATTTTTGTGATATTTTTGTTGAGGGGTTAAATCCAGCTAAAAATGATGTCATCAATTTTCTGTAATAAATTGTTAATCATTTTGTTTATAATGAAAAGCTTAAAATTTTAGCTCACAAAAATGTGTTTTGATAAAACTGATTATTACTAAGTTATAAAAGATTAATAAATTGATGTGGTTGCCATTATAGAGATTTGCAAATATTTTAATACTGCAATTTTTTATTTATTAAAGAAAGTTGATGTAAAAATATCTACCACATATTTTAATAATTGCTCAATCCAATTTTGAGGTAAGATTTTTTTTAAAAAGAATTATGAAATGGCAGATAGAAAGTAATAAAGGAGTAATTGCCATTTTTTTCATAGAACAATTTTTTGGTAATTTTGTTACGTAGAATTCAAAAATTAATAGTCAGGTACATTTTTTTTATTATGTCTGTATATTCATAGTTAATAGTATCTGATTCTGTAAATGAAGAAACTATTGTTAAATTTCTTGATTTATTGTTAAATTATATTCTGACCATCTTGAATATGTGCTATAAAAAGTTTTTTTTAGAAATTAAAAAGCATCTGACAGCAGGTGAGATTACCAAAGGATTAGTAATATTTCTGAATGAATAAATACATTTTTTCCTGAATAACAGACTATTTTCCAACTAGCCCACAGGTGAAAATAACCATTTTCATTACTTTTTCCATGAGCTTTTCTTATTTCTTTTTTTCTTTTTATTTCACTTTTCTTATTTTACATCATACAGACGGTCAAAAAGGGCTGTTTGGAAAGAGTAAAGAACTTCATCTTAGTGTACTTAAAATTTATTTTGTTTCATAACCAAATCTTGTAAGTTATGTTTACGTATTGTTGTTTTTTCAAATTTTGTGCCCAAAATAAATAATGAAGGGCTTAGGGTAGTAACAGGCCTGATTTTTACCTTTTAACTCTTAGGTACTTGCAGTACTTATAAAACAAAAATTGGACTGTTACTTACTGTCCTTCATTAAAAAAAAAGCCGACAAACCGAAGATCCTGAAAATGTCTCATTTTTGTGGCCAAAACTCACATGTGGGACAGGTGGCAAAAATCTGAAATTTTTATAGTAGTAAGTACGTTTTAGGTACTTTAAAGCCATATACAATTTATTTTGTTACTGATAGGGTTTGACGAGTAATGAAGCCAACATTACTACTAAAAACCCTGTTCCTTCTAACCATAAACATTGTATCCAAAAATACTGATAAGTATTTTTTTCAAACTATAAAAATTACCATTAAACTCATTAGAATGAATATATTGATAGTTAATAAATAGTCAATTACAGAATGTTAAATAATAATTACAAAATTATAAACAATTCAAATACATTAACAAGTTCTCCAATTCACTTTTACATTATTTTACAATTGCTAAAAGAAGTTATGAATAAATCTTGCACTTTTTGATAAACTTAATTAACAAAACTTAGTGCTCTTGCCATTTTTTTTATTGTGTAGAACTGATAAGTCTTCATTCATCTTTGGTGTAGTGTTGTGTTCTCCTCCAGTAGTTGATAGAAAAAGTTCTGAAGACATGATAATCTTTAAAATATTTTCCAGTTGACAACATGTCTGATTATTCCTCAATGATTTCTTGAATGAAGTACCAGGACAATGCGAATGCAAAAAAATGCGTATTCAATATTCTTCTTCATTTTCATGCATTTTAACTTCAGTGACTTCGCCTAACCACCACCTGCCATCGTATATGCAGCAGACATAATTTCTACATTTTGGCTTTAGTAAACCCATAAAGCAATCAGAAACACTAATGTCCTTGTGTACCGATACTAGCATAAATGTTTCTAATTCAGAGGTTGCCTGGACTTTAAGAATACATTTCTGACTTGTTGGAACATGATTGTGAATGATTCTTGTTTCTGGAACTGTTGTGATTACCTGATAACGAGAACTGAGGTATTTTTCAGTCACTTGAACATTTTTATTAGAGCAGAAAATAAATGTTATGTTTTTAATATTGTCTCTGCAATAATTGTACATTTCAGAAGGTGTAACAGTTTGATTGTTGAAGGCTTGCTTTAGTCACAGATTTCTAATCTTCTTAATGGTAGCACAAATTTATGAAATTTTGTTGCTTTTATACTGGGCTGAGCGGCCATCAGAAAAATAAAAATATGGTTTAACTTGTGGTAACAGTGTTTTTACTGCAAGTAAAAAGCAAGTTTTTAATTTTAAAAGCAAGTTATAAATAAATTTGGTTTTGGAAGCAGAAGAATGATGTAGTATTGTGCTTCAAGTACTCAAAAATCACATAGTAGCTTTGGCTTTGTAATTTTCCTTCTTTTTTAAAACATATGAGAAATGGATGTACTGTGGCATACGTTTTGACCAGTGATATGACAGGACTTCATTCTGTATCATAAATGAAAAATTTTGAGAGAAGTCTCCCATTACAATACAGCCACCCTCCAAGTTTTCCATTTTAATGTTGAGGAAATTAGCTTGCTTCTTTGCAATAAAATGATGTCTTTTCAGATTACTTAAATTTTCAGTAAGTTTATCTAAATATACTTGAAATGGAAGACTTTGAGTAGTTAGTTCACAATGGTCAACAGAAACCCACTGTTTGAAGTTAATTTCAGAATCAAAATCATCTCAGCTCTTCGAATAATCTGAGCACTTCATTAGTGCCTGGACATTTTTCACATTGTGACAGTATGCACGTTTCATTTTCTATATCACATATCATTGTTGAAAGAAGAATTTTATAATCAAATTTCATCTTTAGAGCAGATACGTGAGTTTTACATTTTGGTGTGATATACACACAAACAGAGTGAGTACCTGACCCACCTGCCAGAACAGAAAATTTAGGTCTTAAATCAGCAAATTTTGAAAAACAATTTTTAAATTATGTTTTTCTTTGAAGGCTGTGTACAGTTCTTTTAAGTTACACAAGATAAGCTTTTTTGAATATTAATTTTCTTCACATCAGCTTGTCTTACAGAGACACTAACCTTCTTGCCTGGCATCATTCATCTGTGCTTATCATTCTTGTAAAAGTCTTGTACACATTTAAGAACATTTTCATCAATTACGTAAGTGGGTTTCTTTTTGCCGATTTGAAGCAAAATTCCATTTGTTTTAACTGTTTGGAATTGACAGGTAAATTTATTAATTATTAATCATCATCTTGTCAATCTGTGGTGGAGTGGTAGTGTCTCAGCCTTTCATCCAAGATTCTGGGTTTAAATCCTGATTAGGCATGATATTTTTCATACATTACAAAATTCTATTTTCATATTTTTTTGTTCAAAGCTTTGAACAAAACAAAGATTTGAACCTTGAATTAATGGATTAATTCATCAAATAAACAAAAATTCAGTTTAATGTAGAGATGTTAGTAAAAATATAATATATAACAGTTTTCTACTTTCACCTATTCTAAAGCTATGGAAGTAATTTTAACATTATTATTAATTTAATTCATAGTGCTCCTTTATTCCTCATTTTATAGATTGTAAGCCATCCTTTTATGAGTTAAGAATCAAAATTTTTGTGTTACCTATAAAAACTATATAAAACTGTTTTTGTGTTTACATTGTAAGTTAGGTGCGATATTCAAATAGTAGTTGGTCTGTGTCATAAAACATGTCACCTTTGAAAATGTTAAAAACACTCAAGAATAAAAAAAAAACGTTTTTATTTGAACCAAATTTATTTGTAACATAAATACCTTCCTACAGTTACATCAAACTATTCTATAAAACTATTTTTATGTATTATTATGGACTGAGTATTTCAATTAGAAAATATTCTACTGTAGTTTATTTTCATGAATATTTTATTTACACATTGTCATGTTAACTCCTATAATACAACTGGATTTTTTTTTTTTAGTTTTTAGCCTACTTCTAATTATATACAGGAAAATCGGTTGGAATGGTACAAACTGGTTTACAACAGAAATTCAGCTGGGCATTAATTTTATTGGTTGGTACTTAAGATGCATATACACAATGTTGATCATCATCTTCAATCAGTATGTGTTCTCTGTGTCTTGTTTTACCTGAGTTTTAATATTTAATGGTGTCAGTGTGTATGGTGTTTTTTTAATATGGTTCATAAGAAATTTTCAAGATGTATATTTAAAGTAATATGCTTTTTGTTTTCTGTTAATTTTTATAAGATTTGTTTGAAAGTTCTGCATTTTTATATGAAGATACTCGGTATTAGAGTTATTGTCTATTCTTGAACTGCTTTAATGCATTTTTATAATACTGATTTATCATATAGTATTTTGAAAAATATTGAGCATTAGCAGATATAACACAACCTTTCTTCTGCTTTTCGTGGAATGTAAACACAATTATTTTTCACTTTTGTAAAATCATTACAGACACTGTCTGCGTTAATTTTTTTCTTTTTCTTTTGATTTTTTTTGTTGTTATAACCTGTGTAATCATATTGCATATAGATCAGAAAAACCTGTTCCCTTGATTTAAAGTTATATAGTATGACATAATTCTGTACTGCTGTGGAAAAAGGTTTTTCTTTTTTACTTTCTGTTATAGAATTAGTTTCAGGTGTGTAACAGAAGGTTGATATACATGGTGTTATATTTTCATGTGTCGGATAAAAAATGTAAATTTTTTTTATTCTGAAAATTATTTGATTGAGGTTTTTCAATTAAATCAATAATAGTATTGCCTTAAAAAAAGGATCGCCCATTTTATTGATTTATCTCTATGCTATAAGGCCCACCTTGATAATTTTTCAGGATCCCTCAAGAGAACATTTTTGAAATTGTTAGTACAATGAATAATTGTTGGTATAATATTTTTTTTATAAATTCACTCTAGTTCATTATTTAATCTTTAAAATAAAATGTATGCTGTGCGATAATGCACAAATTATGTGTTTTCATTTATGTTAAAAGTATATTTAAAATTTTCTGATTAAAATAAAATCATGCATGTTGATTGTGTAAACAAAGTTAGTGTCTAAATAGACAAAATTCAGTCTTTATTTTGACTTAAACTAAGGCTCAGATTATATAGTATTCAATATTTAGCATGATTTTATCTATATTTTAATTTTGAAGTTTATGTTAGGACGAACAATTAATGATTTCAATTTGTGCTAATTGTTATCAGTTTTAGTTCATATTAAATTTTTATACAAATATTATTTTTCAAATCAGAAATATTATTAATATTTTAATGTTAGAAAAAACAATTTATTTAGCTCGCCATATTTATAGGCTGTTTATCTGCAATATAAGCATTTATTTTTTTACTGAATTTCTTGAGTTAAGTTTTCATGTTGTAAGAAACTGATTATTTCATTCTAACCATTCAGTGAATTTCTTGAATAATTTTGGAACTTTATCGTATTTGTAATTAGTTTTTTTTGTTAAGCCATTAGGATACCTGAGAACTAATGAGAAACATTCACATGGGACTCTTGACACCTACAGAAGGATCATGAAATGAAACAAACAATTCTACCAAAAGGAATTTATAATTTATGACTTGCTCATTGGCATTGGATGCCTCTACCTAATCTTAGTGGATATTAAAATATACATATGACAATAATACTACCTCATTATTAACTGAAAATTTTGCATTAATCAGTTTAAATGTGTGGTACAGAATATACTTGGTTTTTCGTCTGGTATGTAAGGGTTAGACTACTGGGAAGGTTTTTCTGAAAAATCTCTCTCCCATCCAAAAATTGTGTGTCATGGGGAAATTTAAGAATGAATAAACCTTTCAGTCAATCTCCACTGGAAGAGATTTACCAGTAGATTTCTTTCTTGAAGATTCCTACTAGACTTCTATCTTAACAGGTAATTGAACTACTACAGTAGATAATAAACTCCAATACATCAAGGATACTGTGCTGCCATGGAGCTCTTCAATCCAGAATAACTGTTTAGAGGAGTTTATTATTTGCCGCAGATATATACATGTGCATGCACAACCAACCACTTACCAAACCACACACACACACACACACACACACACACACACACACACACACACACACACACACACACACACACACACACACACACACACACACACACACACACACACACACACACACACACACACACACACACACACACACACACACACACACACACACACACACACACACACACACACACACACACACACACACACACACAGAGAGAGAGAGAGAGAGAGAGAGAGAGAGAGACACACACACACACACATACACACACGCGCACACACACACACACACGCACGCACACACACACACACACACACACACACACACACACACACACACACACACACAACACAGGTGCACATTTAAAGTATTGAATTAAAATGGATGGTATGCTGTAAGTTTTCTTTTTGTGTTTTCTGTTGTATTGTGTTACACGCTTATCGTAAAAACATCTTTACAGTATGTGCTGGAAAAATTACATCAATATTGGAATGAGGGGAAGGGAGGATTTGAAATCTGTTGCTTTGTGTATTTAATAGTACTTGTTTATTAAAATAGGAAAATTGGATTATATGTATATAAAATTGAAGTTACTTACTGCTAATATGTGTTAATTTGGTTTTAATTTTTATTATATTTTTAAAAGTTTCAGTAAACCACTACAAAATAGTGTAAGAAATTCCTTCAAAATAACTGGGTTCAGTTTTATTTGTTAATAATTTACAATTGATTAAAAACAAAGTATATTAACAAAAATTATTTTATTGTATTATTTTGACTTTATAGATTTGTACAGTATTTTCATTTTCAATAGTTATTTACACTGAAAGTTTCTTTGAAAATAGTTGTGAAATTGTATGTCAAACATATTTTTAACTTGTGAAATGGTTTCTGTCCAAACTCATAAATAGGTCTCCACTGTCCATTTGTTTTCTGTAAATTTTTGTATTGTGAGAAGTAGAACTAGATGTCACGTGTTGAAGTACTCCTTCATTACAATTACTGAAGAACCATTGATGTAAAGGATTTTTTTCCTTACTAAATACTCTCTTGATGTGTTTTCAATTCAAATTCATGAAGTCTATGCTGTTATGAACTATGAGAAATTTTGGGGCAATTTCAGCATTTCTTATTAACATTCTTGACTTGGATTTCTGGTATGTTGGCAATGGCTTCATGTATGCTTGCAATTGGATGTTCTTTTCTATTTGCATTGAGGACGTGTGAAAAGCCAATTAAGGCTCTGTTTATTAAGTTATGGATTTTTGTTTTAACTGGTGATGAACAGTCTTACTAGATTTTTTTCATAATTTGAACACACTTGCTAGATGGTGCCGAACATGATACTTTTTAGTGCAAACAAGTAAGTTGATTGAATGCAGTACACTCCACAGACTAAAAGTAAGTAGTTTTGTTATATCTTTGCTGATTACTTGTTTTATAATAATGATATTTGTTGTTGATTTTACTTTATTCTCCAGTAAGTTTTCTGTTAATCTTATTTGCAATTTTATTTAACTGTTGAAATTTGTTTTCAAAAACTGAAGAAAGGTAGGTAGGTAGGTAGGTCTAGTCAAATACCTACCTACCTAATTGTATTAGATTAAAGAGTAGTCCCCTTTAATCTAACACAATTCTACAACAATTTTTAATACCCCAAAAATATTTTTTATAACTATTCTCCTATATGATCTAATATTTAATCATATTTATTCTTTATGTAAATATTGGATAATGTCAATTTTTTTAATGTTTTTTAAAAAAAAAACAGTTAGCTCTAAAAAAACGTTTTTAGGTAAAAGTAGGTTAGTTTTAAATATTTTTAGAAGTTAATTTTTGTGTTAGTTTTACATAATGCCGATTATTCCAAGATATACAACATTTAGTGTTTTCTGAGCTGTTTATAACGTAAGACCTAACAATACTTTAGCATTTGATTGAGTGTGTGCTAATTTTATAACTTGTTTACAAATCATTATATAAATTTTTTTCTACTAATTTTGTTTTGATAAAAAGAAAGGAATTAAAAATCAAGAAAATAAATAAGATTGCAAAGGCAGTAGTAATTTTTAATTTTGTCATTATAGGAAGGTTAAATTTTAAGCTCTATTTAAATATTGAGAAAGTTTGGCATCCTTATTGGCATTTAAAAAAAAAATTGTTATTACATAAATAAATAATTAAGTAAATTTTTTATGGTGATAGTTTTTTATTTATTTATTTTTTCTTTGTTATCAATGTTGTGGAGAAATACCATTTTCGCAACCCCACAAGGTGGGGGAGTGTTGAACTCATACGGGTTCAGCTGGATGTTGTTATAGGGCGAGCCTATGTGTGTCTGCACCCATAGTTGTTTATTGGCTTTGTGTATCATTACTCTTTAGAAAAAAACTGTATAATTTGATGAGTTCAGTCTGGTTATGTTGTATGACATTTTGACTGATTTTATCTTTAGCAGTGATAGTTGGTGTGGTGATGCCTTTATATACATACATCGTATAGAATCCGTATTTTGGTTGCATAATTCCATATACGGGTGGGTGTTAGTAATTTTCAACACTATAAGAATTTGCATTATTATTGCAGTTGTGTAATAGTTTAAAATAAACAACCTGTCTGCTCAGCTGGTCTTGGCAGTGATTAAATAAGTTTAAGCGATCATATTAAATCAGCTTGGTAGTTACATATTTGGCTGATTGCCAATTAATTCTATCAGAATTAATTTATACTTTTATGTTCATAATTTAAATAAGTTCAGTATAAACAAGTGAACATTTAAAAAAATAATTTAATTAACTAATTGAAATTGTTTAAGAATTTGCAATTTTTTAAAACTTAACTTTTAGTAGTCGGACTGGTATTTGGCTTTTTTTGTTGTTTGCTATACAATTTAAGTAAATCTAAATAAAATTTAATAGTTTTTTGTTGAAATATCTGATTAATTAAATTCTTAATTGTATTAGCAAACGTTTATTTATGTGTCAAATATAAAAAAAAGTCACGGAATATCTTGTAAGAATTTTAAAATAAATTTTATCTTTTGTGGTATTTTATAACCACTGATACAAATAATTAAGTATTTTGGCAATAAATACAGTCACGCAATAAATGCAGTCGCCTTTAAAATAACTTTTCCATTGCTTTAGACTTAATTGTCATTCAATTATTATTTGCAAAAGAAGATTTTCCTATTTTAGTGTGTTTAGTGTCTTTTTTCTCTTTAACCCTTTTTTTTTTTTTTTTCTAGTAATACATTGCATGAAATTAAAAACTTTATCAAATCAACCTGGTTGTTAGAGTGTTTTTAATAGACAGCATTAAGGGAGAAGGTTGTCAATTCAGTCATTATGTTTTTCTCCCTTTTTTTTAATATATTTACCTAACAAGTAAGTTAATGAATTTTATGTGAAAATTCATGGAATTTAATTGGAAAATTTATGGTAAAATAATAATGCTTTTTTCCCTCCATTACAGAGTGAGTTAGCTTACATTTATTAGCAGCAACTTTTTTATGTGCTTGCCTGCATTCCTTTTCTAATTTTTATTATCAAGATTGATTTTTTTGTAAATGGATTTTTTCACACTGGTAGAGTTTTTTTTTTGTAGAGCCATCCAAATTTTAAATGTGTAAAACAAAAATAGCTTTAAATAAAGTAAAAATATAGTTTTAAAAAACTGCACAGAAATCTAAAAAAAACTTTTTCAACCTTTGCTTAAATTTTTACTTTGAAGTTGAAGTATTGGTAAAAGTATTATGTATAAAATAAATAATGTTACACAATAATCATTTTTTTCTAAACATTATCAAAATAGTCCATTCCAAAAGAGTGTGATTGATATGAGAGCTGTTCAAAAATTTCTCAGCCTGAAAAAGAAAACACAAGAGTTTTCAGATTTTTATTTTTCAACTTTGTATCTTGCAAGATACATTTTGATTTGCAACATACCAACTTTATAATACCCTCAGTATAATGTGATTTGTCCAGTTTGCAAAATAAGCAGTTATCTCAGCATTAATCTCATCATTTGAAGTAAATTTTCAACTAATAATAAGTGTTCTGCCCAAAGGCAGGGTTTCACGTGGCCACCCTCCATTCTGCTCAATTCTGTGCCATCCATTTCATTTTATAGTGACTTCCTTCCCTTTTTATATTGTCTATCATTTTCATTCATCTCTGACCTCTTGATTTCCTCCACGTTACAAATTCTTCCAATGCCGCCACCAACAGGCAGTCACATCTCAGTGTCCAACCAACTGCATTTTCTTCTTTTTATTATTTCAATAATTGCCCTCTCTTCTTCTACTCTATGAAGTCCTCCTCATTCCAAACTCTCTCTCTGTCCACCTGATCTTTTCCATTCTCCTCCAAACCCACATTTCAAAGGTCTCCAAACTTTTCTCCTCTCCTTTCCTAATAGTCCATATCTCTGCCCCATAAAAGGCCACACTCCACACAAAACATTTCGCAAGTTTTTTCCTTACTCACAGATCTAGTTTGCTACATAGCACTATCCTCATTTTGTTGAATGCTTCCTTTGCTTTAGCAATTCATACTTTAACTTCCTGATCACTCTTCATATCTTCCTTAATAATGCACCCCAGCTACTCGAAGGATGCCACTTGCTCAACTTTATTTCCCCCAACCCTAATCGTTGCCCTTTTGGTTGATCTGCTAATTATCATGCTTTTTGTCTTCTTTGTATTCATCTTCATCCCACAGTCCTTGCTTTGTATTTGTCTTCATCTCATACTCCTTGCAGGTTTGATTTATTCTTCTCAACATTTCATTCATCATGTACTCACTCTCTGCCAACACTGCCATATCATCAGCGAACCTAACACACTCTTATCCTCCTTCCTCCAATATTTACACTCTTATTACCAGTTAGACTCTTTTCAATTATCACTTCTAGGTAAAAATTGAACAGAGTTGGTGACATGCAACATCCCTGCCGCACCTCTCTCCCAAGTCTGCTTTCCTCTGATTACTCATTCCCAATCTTTTTATCTTCTGTGACAAGTTCAGATTTCTTATTAATCTCCTTTCCCTCCAAGCGACTCCTTTTTCCTTTAAGATTCTCAGCAATTTATTCCATTCCACCCTGTCAAATGCCTTCTCCAGATCTATGAAGACCACATATAAATCTCTTTGCTTTTCAATAATTCTTTTTCCAATCTCTCTTATTAATCCTATTCCATCCCTTGTTCCCTTCCCCCTTCTAAACCCGAACTGTTTTCCCCAATTGATATCTCTAGTCTTCCATAAAATTTCCCATTCAACACTCTTAGTAGTATCTTAGCTGCATGCGATATAAGACTAATGGTCCTATATTCCTCAAATTTCAATGTATTACTCTTCTTTTCGATTGGTACCATAATAGTAGTCAACTATTTTGGTCCATTTTCAACTAGCAAATCGTTTCTTCTGGTTATGAAGAAGAAGTAGTAGCCAGTGAGAGCTAAAATCAGTGCATGTGGAAGCACTTCAAAGCATAAGTTATGGAATTTTGCAGCAACAACCGAGAATTGTATGTAAGCGCATTATCGTGGTGAAAGACAATATTTTATTTTTGGTCAGATATGTTTAGCCTGAATAATACCCTTCAATCTATCCAGTAGTGAAGTGTAATAGATGGTCCTGCCTTTATCCAGTCTATGAGCATTACACCATGAGAATCACAAAAAACTGTAGCCATGACTTTTCCTATAGATGGAACCGCTTTTGCTTGCTTTGGTGCACTTTCACCTGATCCCACCCACTGCTGTTTGGTCTCTGGTATGTGTAACTGTGGAATCGTGTTTAAATAGATCAAAACACACATGAGAAGTGTTCAGTAAATCGATTGTTAATAAATGCTACACCTAATGAACAGAAATCTTTTTCATACCCAAAACATTGTGTAAAATGTAGTGGATATGGTATATCAAAATGTTTGCTATGTAAATAAGGTTGCATACTTTCAGTTGTGGCATCATTTGTGGATTTTTGTGATGATTTCATCAATCCTAGTGTTTTTGGCGTATATCTTCTTGTTAAACTATTTAAAAACAAAGTACTCTATTACAGCTCGATTAACTTCAATTTTATTCATTTTTCAAAAAAATGTCAAAACTTGTTTTCTTTATTCGATAGTCACAAACAAGTAACTCAACAAATGCGTCTGAAACCTCACAGTAAAGTATTATACCTGATTGATAAATATCATAGCCATTTTTATATATTTGCACCTTCTCTATCAAGCAGAAAAATTTTCCAAACGACCTGGTATTTTCTATAATGCCTTCATTTTTCTGGTTTCAAGTCAAATACAAGAAACAGAGGCTTACGTAGTGTTTGGGGATTATAAAAAATATGTTTGTTGAGAAATATAAATTTAAAAAAGGGCTTTGGTAATTTTGAACTTTTTTAAAATTAATAAATGAAGATATTTTTGTAATATATATATATTTGATATATATATATTTGATATATATTTATTTGATATATATATATATATATGTGTGTGTGTGTGTGTGTGTGTGTGTGTGTGCGCGCGTGTGTGTGTGTGTGTGTGTGTGTGTGTGTGTGTGTGTGTGTGTGCGTGCGTGTGTGCGTGTGTGTTTATGTGATGTATTCTACTCTAGTAACCCTTCTTTTAAACTGATAGTGGTAATTTTTCTTGAATGAACTGTAATAAAAGTCAACATTTCATTAATTTGAAATTCAACTAATCAATATTTATACAGTATAATGGTTATAGATAATATGAAGAACTTTAAAATAAAAAAGTTCTCCCCCCCAATATTTTATAAAAATTGACTTTAGGAGTGAGTGTCATAACCATAGTGGTTGCTATTGACCTGAAATGAATCCCTGGTCTTCTGAAAATTATATAGAAATTCAAAACAACAGTCTCATGCCAGGCTTACTAAGGAAAATGAGTAGTAAAGTTGTTTTCCAGTACCTTCTTCATTAAACCAAATATTTGGTTGCATAACAACATATCAAACCCATCAAAATGTCATTGATTTCCAGTTATGCATCAGATTTTCTCAGAACTTGCGCACAACTTTTGGCTTAATATTAGAATCATTACTCTTAGAGAAAGCATCTCTTCTTAAATATTAGATTCTTTACATGTATTATTTACATAAGAATAACTAATAAACAAATTAATATAAACCTTTTCTAGTATGAAACAGTGTCAGTTTCAAATGAAGAGGGAAAAAATTTGAGTATAGCCTGAAAATTATTAGATTTTAAATTTATTTAGAATGCTTTCAATGTGTATTTTTACTCAAAAAAAATCGTATATTTGAAGTCTTTCAGCCTCGGATTTAAATCAGGTTCTCCTGTAAAAATCTGATACTTTTATTTATCTTTTTAAATTTATTTCTGTAGTTTAAACTATTTTAAAATTCATAAACTTAGTACAATATAAAATGTACAATACTCTTCACGTCTGACAAAGGATTGGAATGTTTCTTTCTTATTGTAGTTCCTATCTTATAACGCCCGTGACGTGATATTCTTAATATAGTTCATGAAATAAATATATTTATGAAAAATATTGTTGACATAAAGAGTAATATGGTATTTTCTTAGCGTTCAAATCATAAAAATAACTCAACGTAGGCTTAAATACTTAGGCCAAAAAAAAAAACTAGGTTGTGTGATGAAGAAACGGGAAAAAAGGACAAGATAGGAATTGTATGATATTTACGATTATGAGTTAGGGTACAGGCAAGTTGTAGGTAAGTAAAGCAGTAAACAAAATAACGTGACAGAATTTAGAAAGTAAGGTTTATTATTGTTGTGTAGCACGCATACTGTGTTGTGTACAGTATAAGCCATGAAAAAAAGTTGACTTTGAAACCAACGCTCATTCTTGATTATTTATTTGCTTATTTATTATCGCTAATTAATTAATACTATTTTTTAAATTTTAGTTTGTAGTATACGAGTATAAACAAAAATTTCTTTTCCTTTTTCAGCAATTGTTATTTTTAATTATTTAACAAAATGTATATCTTTTGTTTACTTAAAAATAATACAAACATCTCTTTAAAAACTAAACTATGTACGAATTAAAAATAAAAGACTTTATAGTGTCATAAAAGAAAAAGACCAATTACAAATACGGCCAACATTTTAAGATAAGATGGATTTGGAAATAATATTTGACACATGTGTAAGTCAAATAAGTAGATACTTTGAACTGTTATATTAAAACGTGTTTCTGAATTAATGTTAGTCTACATTACGGTAAGTTCAAGAGTTTAAAGTAGAATTTTCTGACTAATCAGAATATTTTGTTTTGTTACAACAAATCGATTTAAAATTTTTTAATTTTTCTTTTCTTATACGGAAAAAAATAACAGTTTTAAAAATTATTTGTAAACCTCCAAACCAAACAAAAGGAGATCTATCAATTTAAAAAACAAAAAATTCCTGTCCAAACCCTTTTCCAAATTGTATGAGAGCGTATCATTTAAAAAACAAATTTAAGTCGATTTATTGAAACAAATCAGAAAACCCTCAAAAAAGTAGAACCTTGTGAAGAAAAAAGTAAAGTTATCACTCAGGACATCTCGAATTTCAGCCACCATCCGTCACGAGCAGACAGACGGTGGCTTCTGATTTGCGTTTCAACAAGTCAGACTAGCGTCCTATATATAAATGGTGATCTTCGGCTGGATCATGTGATTCACGACATCAGTCATGGTTGGTTCACTGATTTATCAGTAGCGAAACAGTTTTAATTTGGTGGAGCCAGAATTAGAATTTCAAGTTAGCCTTGCCCGTAGCCTATGATAAGCCTCGGATCAGGTCTGCCTTCCACCAAAACCCGTTGCAATCCATAAAAATCTATTAGAAACATGAAAAGTTAATTGGCACGTCCCTTGGAAGGTCATGTTGGATTTTGTTTGGATCGTTAGTAACCTATGAGTGAACAGCATTATATATTGTTCCGTCAACTCATACTGGTTGTGGTTAGATGGAGTTTAGCATCTGGTGTACCGTACCAATTTTATACATAATGCCTCATTCTTCAGATTTGATACTACAGAGGAGAGGAATATAGTTTATTGCATTCAACTGTCATCCATCCGATGAACCAATACGGACGATAAATAGTTTGATACAGCCCTAAATGCTATTTGTAGGCTGATTTAGTTTTGTTTACTTATTCTTGCTGCTTAAGGAGAAACCCGTGAAGCGCGCCATTCTGATAAAACTTATGGACTTGTGTGTGCATATATATATATAGAGAGAGAATGGGAATTTAGTTTTCAGCCTTTAAAAAAGAGAACCGGTTTTTTTTTTGTAATAAAATAGATAAACTGATAATAGTAATATAAAGTAAAAGTTATGCAAAGCGGTTTTTAAAATAAAATGTTTAAAAAAGGTTTAAAAAAAAAATCAAACAAGAATCACTAAAATCAAAAAATAGTCGGCCATTTCCGTTTAGTAAATAATGATTCATTATAAAAATGTAATTATATAAATAAGAAAATAAATAGTAACAAATACAATATTATATTGTTATAACGTGGATACAGTTATAAATCCGATAGAATGATGTTCCATCCAAAAAAAAGTTATCACACATTAAAAAAAAATTTCTAATTTTTATTAGATATATAGAAAAGCATTTTAAGTAGTTAGAAATAAATTGAACAGAATAAATAAATACGCTAATAGATTTAGTTTTGTGAAATTACACTTAATTGTAATAAAAAAAAATATGAACTCCAAGCGAAAATAACTTTTTCAAATAACTATCTAGCTCACCAGAGTTATCTAGTGGTTAACTCGTCGCAAATCAGTTGTTTAACATTTATTCTCGAAATCGAAGTTCTGAGGTTCAATTCCTAGTAAAAGTTAATTGTTGATACTAACAACTAATGGTTAACACTAGATATGGATACCGGTGTTCTTTGGCGGTTGGGATTCAATTAACAACATGTCTCAGGAATGGTCGAACTGATTTTGTACAAGACTACACATCATTTACATGTCATTCATATCATTCTCATCCCCGAGAGGAGTTGCTTATTGTTTATTAGTTGAACATATTGCAACGTACACATTAGGAAAAAAAATAACTATCTTAAATTTAAGTGTTAATTTATATACATTCAAATGTAACGTATTAATATAGTATTGTATTCTAATAGAATAAAAGTGTATATGACTTTACGGTATTTTGAATTCAAATCGGTTACTAGAGTACTCTTTTTTCAATTAGGATACAAGGGAAAGTTCTTAAAAGGCTGTACAATTACCGTAGTTTACCGTACCGATAAAAACAATGAGAAAATGAAATCCAGCTACGAAAATATAAATACTGCATAATACATATTCAGTATGTATTTTAATTTCTTTACACTTTATTTTATTACATAATATTCTCATTTTTAATTATAACATTCGGAAATATTTTAATTGTGTTACAATATTAATTCAATTGGTATCGTTCTTTTCTTTCGTTAATCACTTTATCTTCGAAATAATGTGGGTATAAAAGTTGTTTCCGAATGGCCGCATTATAATGGGGTAGTTTCGGTTTAGGGCGAAAAATGTTTTTTCGTTATCATTGCCCGGATAACAGGGTAACACTGTATTTATAAAAAAACAAAGGATACTTAAGAAAACCTATAAAACAGAGAATTTCTGACAAAATTAATAAAATATAACTATAAAATATATTAAGTAACTGTTATAATTTTTTTATACGACTGCCCAAAATAGAGTGTAATGTATTTAGGGTGTATACGTGTTTGTTTCACCGTAGCAGCTCAACGGCTGAACTGATTCAGATGTATGACCCTACGTTGGAATCCTTACGTACCGGGAGTGTCATAGGCTATATAAATATATATGTATAAATAATGGAGATTTGCCGGTTGAAGCACAGGCTTTAATGAACTGTGAGCCTCTATGTTAGTTGGTTTGAACTGAATGATTCGAATCAATCGATCGAATAATATTACAAAAATAGTAGAGTTAGATTTACTTCCAATAAAATGAAATAATATTAAATAAATTAAAAAAATGTCTGTTTAATAATAATGGACTTCCCGTGGGGACTGCATGTGAGGCTAGAATGATGAAGTGATGCGAGCACTCGTGCCGAGGCTAGAACAATCATCACCATCAATTGGTAACAAACGGGGTTATTTTCTTATATAAACGGTTTAACTGTTTTTTTCCTGATATTAAAATGGATTAAATATTAATTTCTGTGCAAGTAAAAGGAAATTTCAATTGTAATTTTTTATTAAGTAGTATTATAATACCGTAATTAATATATATATATATATACACACTAATTAATATTAATTGACTTTTTAATTAATGCTTTAATTTTATAATATTTACAATTAAAAAATAATATTTCCGGAAATACCGCCAGTAATTTAATATTAATGCAAGTTATTATATTACCGAACGATATTAAATTATAAATAAATACGTAAGATTACGTCACTCATTATAATATCGAAAGTACTGTTAACTTAGAACAAGTTTTTTTACCTCTTTAAATGTGGTTGCGTTTTCTTTTTATACATTACATCATCTGTTATAATTGTCATGTTTATTTTAATAGTTTCTTTAATGTTAACGAGCACGTTTATCCCATTTTTATAGACTAGTATTCGGTTTTTTTTTGTAGAAAAAAGTACTCGGATGTGTATCATTAGAGCACCTTACGAGTATATTCTCAAATAAATGAAAAAATTCAAATCGTTCTAATTTCCATTTCCATTTTTTAGTTCCGGAAGATATTCTTATTTACAGTATTTTTGTAATCTAAAAACATTTATTTTTTATCAAAATATTACTAGTGGTTTCAAACTAGTGATGCAAATTTTTAATCCTAATGATATTCTTTTGAAAAAATAATTCATGTCTAGTCTCAATCCTTTTTTTTATTGATGTTATATAACAACTGATATTTAATATTTTTCATAATTTGGCCAAATGTATTTCATAAATACTAATATAAGTATTATTAACCAATAACAATTTAATTAAGAAATACAATCCAATTATATTTCTTAGCTTAATAAAAGATTTAAATTTAAACTGAAAATTTACATCTTCATAAATAAGACAAAATATTCTACGGCTATTTTGTTTTCTTCATAATTTTTTAGATTTTAGTAATTACTGGAAAAGTTTATTTATGATTTATCAAATTTTTTCATTAATTCTTATCTTAAATATGGAATCATTGGGATGCTGAAGCACGTTTTCTTTTTAAAAAAATTAAATTATTATTAAATGATGCGTCATATTAAAAACGTTTTCAGTAAAAAAATTAAATAAATAAAGTCTCTTTACATATTATGTAATTAGATTAAAAAAAAATTATTCAAAATTCATCGTACGTAGATCAATATTAGTTCTATATAAATAAATACAGCATCATTTATTGGAAAGTTTTCCAATAATCGCTGATTTGTCTTTTGATTTATTTGAAAAGAATGCTTAATTATTGAATAATTTTTCTAAAAAAAAATGAAAAAAACAGTGGTAATGAGATATCAAAATTTATAATTTTAAGTTACTAGAGAGAGAAAGAAAGAAGGAAAGAAAGAAAGAAAGAGTGAGAGAGAGAGAGAGAGAGAGAGAGAGAGAGAGAGGGAGAGAGAGTCACTTCAGCTGCCTTTTGTATTTATTTTCTGTCACTATTAAAATATCATTTCTTTATAAAATATTACAATTAAAATAAAGATGTACAAAACATCTTTTTATTATTACCACTGGTCTTATTAAAGATCAGTGGTAACTTTTGGTGCTGAAGCATTGATGATAAATACAGCAAATATAAAAAATTATTGTTAGTCTTTGAAAGGAAAATATTAACGAGAATATATGGTCCTATCAATGAAGATGGAACATGGAGGATAAGATGTAATGAAAAAAAAGAAACTGTAGTGCAAAAAATAAATATTGTAAGATTCAGCAAATCCAGGAAAATTGATTGGTGTGGCCATTTATAAAGAATATCACCGTATAAACAACAAAGATAAATTCTGAATGCAGAAATGAGGGTACCAAGAATATGAGGTAGACCCAGAACTAGATGGCTGCAGGGCATGCCAGAAGATTTGAGGAACATGGGTGTTGTCAACTGGAAGGTATTGTAATCTGTATCTGATTAGAGATGAATAGAGACGAGCTGTAGAGGAGGCCAAAATTCTCGCTAGGCTAAAGTCATATGAAAATTAAATAAATCAATAAAAAATATTACAGATTGCAAAAATATTAAAACTTCCAATTTTTTTTTTCTCCAGGATCTGCTTTAAAATTTATTTTATTTTTTAGTTCCATGTATCAAAAGTATCATTATTTATTTAAAAAGTTTTTGTATTTATTTTTATTCATACAGTTCATCAATTTTTGATTATTAGAGATTATCCTATTAATGTATATGAAAACTTACTTGTTAATTTGCGATTTTTAAATAATTTATGAAATTATTTGAAGGGCACTCCTACCTGCTCTTTAACAGATTTCTATTTAGACCTGTAATTTGTACTATATTATCAAACAATTTATTTAATAATTATTCAAAAATTTATTTGTAGGAATTAACCATAAAAGAGTACAGGATATTCGTAGTAATGAAACAACTTGTTTCATTAATTAATACTGATGTTCTTTTGGCTATAAGATATAATAAGGGTGTTTATAAAAGAACTCCTTGGTCCTAAAAAATTGTAATGAAATAATGGAATCTCTTAAAAGCATCTGGTTTTCATATTTATGTTCGTTATATTATTAAGTTTTCCATCACAAATATTTGTCTGGTTGGTGTCACTGTATGACCTTCACCTGGCAGTCTCACTCTTAGTCATTATGAGACCGCAGCAGAAAGTTCAGGGTGTGATTTGGTTTATCAAAACAAGATTGGTTATTACAGTTCAGTGTAATTATCGATGAGAATATGATGGTACCACATCTATGAATAAAAATAATACTTCAGTGCTTTAATCAGTTTAAGGAAACTGGCAGTATCTTAAAGGGGAAGTCACCAGGCAGGCCATTCATATCTGAACAGAATGTGGAACGGATACGAGCATCTTGTATGCGTAACTCAAAAAAGTCATTAGCAAGGTACAGTTTAGAGTAAGGAATACTGAAATCTACAGAGTAACAAGTGGTGTGTAAGAGGTTTAGAATACGTACATAAATAAGATACAGTTTATATATGAAATCAAACCCAATGACAAAGTGAAAAGATTGGAGTTGGTAGCTTTAATGCTTAACAATATTGGTGAAAATGAGGACTATCTGAAAAATGTCATGTTTTCAGATAAGGTGACATTCCAAATTAGTTGGTCAGTAAATCGACAAAATTGCCGAATTTGGGAATCAGAGCTACTGCATGAAATTATAGAATGTCAGTGAAACTCTCCCAAATTCAGTGTTTGGTGCGAACTGATGAATGACCGTATTGTGGACCCATTCATTTTCATAGAAAGCACAATTAATTGGGATATTTTCTATGATACGTTTGAACTTTATCTTTCTACAGATTAATGATATTGAAGAAGAAAAAGGATTAATTTTCTATCAGCTAGACAGTGCTCTGCCGCATTACAACAATCGTATCCGTGCTGCATTAAATAATTGGTTTCAAAACAGTGGGATTGGAAAAGGAGGGCCGATCATGACCACAAATGAGCCTAGACATGATCCCACTAGATTTCTTTTTGTGGGTACATGAAAAACATTGTTTATTCAGAGAAAATCCATGACATCTACTAACTTCGGGAGAGGATTGTTGCAGCAGTAGCATCTATTACACCTAACATGCTGGCAAGTATGGGAAGAGCTGGATTACCATCTGAACATGTGCAGGACATATCAACACTAAACAAACACTAAAAAAAAAAGTCAGCATTTACCCTTTCATAATATATACTCATGTGTAATACTTTAAATATAATGGTGTTTAAATAATACTTGAAACTAAGGAATTCTTTTATAAACATCCTTATTATAAAAAAATTAACCAAATTTTTAGTGATTTGTGCACTTCTCATTGTTGTTTACGTTTAGAGATATTTATGTTCAGTTTATTTTAATATTAAAAAAAAAATGTATTAAGCAGACTGAAACTGGATTGAAATTTAATTTGAATATTTCACTAATACGTTGACAAATTTAGAAAAACAAACACTTAATTGCCCAATAGTTTTTTTACCTGTTTCAAAACACATATATGTTATATGTTTGTATGTGGGTAGAACTTGCTATATGAATTCTTCCTCCCATCCAGTGTGTACTAATGAGGACTTAAACCTTTTAATACCACAGTTTTAAGTTATGGAAGAGTGGTTGATGATATTTCCTGCTGTTCAATGAACTTTATTTTTATTCACGACAACATTTTTTTATCTGATGAATACATTAACAAATCAAACAAAACTTATATATTCTAAAAGTTTGATTAGATGTGCTACGTAAGTGTAGTCAAACGAATTATTAGTAAAATTATCTGGTCTTATAAATTGTTCTTTTATTTTAAATAATTTCTGTTGATATTACTTTAGATTTTTGTAATTGTGGCCATATTGCATAATAAAATAATATCTATTATAATATAAATATAATATAATAAATATTATAATATAATATAATAAACACTCTTTCTTCAATCATAGTTTTTAGTGAATTTTAAGAAATATTAAAACATAAAAAAATTGGAATTCTTTTTGAAGGGTATTGGGGGGTTTTTTTTTAAGGAAGACTAATAACACCTGAACTATAAAAAAAATCTTAAACAACAATTTTTTTATTAGTTTTACAGCAGTTAAAACACATATTTAAAAAAAAAACCATGTAGATAGTACTTAAGGGATGGGCACCTATGACGAGGCCAGAATGAAGAATACTATTCAATAGTTGAGGGGAACAACTTAACTGATGGTGTATACATTCAAGAGAAATGTCATGAAATCTGTATATTTCCTAGGACAATTAAAATCCTTTTAATATAATATATGGAATAAGTACCTCTAAGACAAGCTTAATTTTCTAAATATATAAATAAACTTTTTAATAATAATTATTTATTTTAATTTTATTTATTATGATAAAACTAAATAATACAGTCAAATTTCATAATACTAAAAATACATATACTAATTTATTTTATTATAATTTAAATTTTTACAGTGACATTATTTATAGTTCATTGAATGAGAATGAGCAGTGATTTACAAAATCAAGATGGCACAAATGTTACTATAATTTGTATGTTGTAAATTATTAATATTATTATTATTCTTATAACTATATTATTAATACAAAAAACATACGCTTGAATTAATTATATAATATTGTTATAAATAATTACATTTATAAAAAAAACTACTCTTATATTTGTTATAATAAACAATACAACTTCAGATTACCTGATGTAACAGCTTATAAAAACAATGGATTAATATAATTATAATAAAATTTTTAAATAAAGTTAAAAATTGTTTGAAAAAAAATATATATATATGCATGAAAATTTCTTTGCATCATACATTTTTAATTTAAAAATTTTTATAATTGAATCATAATTTTTTAAATACATTTATATATGTTAGGTGACATATCTAAAAATGTTACAGACTGCTTGTCATTAAAAAGAAGTTACTTTTGAGTCTAGGATAACCATATTCAATGTAACAAGCAATCTATGACAGAATTACTAATAAAAATGAAGAATTAAGTAGTATCTTGTTGCTTTTATATAAGTCAAACATTCTATTACATATCGATTGGCTGAACCCATAGAAGAGCAACAGATATTAGGTTTTATAAATAAAACCTTAATCAAACGGAATGGTTGTATAGTGAGCATCATTACTTTCAATGAAATCAATTCTGATTAGTGTCTCTTATTTTTTAGGTTTTCTATATATAATACTCTATAAGAAAGACTGGGACAGGTAGTAAAATCAGCAAATCTTTCTCTTGTCTAACAATTCTTTGTGTAAATTTATTTTTTACAAAGGAAAATCCTAGACATTAAATGAGAAAAAAAGGCCTAAGAGAAAAAATAAAAAGAAACAAAGATCATTATATAATCTTCTTAGGATTCTATATTTGTATCTGTTTGCTTCTCCATACTTTTAATTATTGCTTTATAAGCCTCTTAGTAAAATCTACTTTTTTTCTAAATCTTGCTCAGAATTAATTTTTGAGTATTTGATATTGTTTTCAGAAGATATGAGAATATTACTGGATTTTCCAGTTTTTTTGAGATGGAAGAGAGACAGGAAATTAAACAGAATTACTAAATCAACAAGGTAATTAAATTAATCACACCTTAATGTACTTATTTCTTTGATTTTTACTTATGCTTTTTTTTAAATTCCACTTTCCATATATTATAAGTAATATAAATTATTTATTTTTTGTCTTATTTACTATTATGATCAACTCACATTATAATATTATTTTAATTACATTAAATTAAGGCACTTATATTTTTATAAATATTATCAAAGATTAAAAAAAAGTTGTATTTTAAGTTTAAGTACTGTATTTATTGAATATATTGTGTAATTGTTGGACAGCAATAAATTATATGAAAGGAAGATAAATTATCTTAGAATTAAATTTTATTGTATATTTATGATTCTGTGTTCTTGTCATTTAAGTTTTGTAATCACTTTAATTTTGTTAAAAAATCTTATTAAATAATAAAAAGCAAAAGATATTCCATCCCCTCAAATCAGTACAATGCTAACTGAATATATTTTCAAGTTTCCATAATTTTTTATTTTTTGAAATTTATTTTCTTTTAGATACATAAAATGTACTAAAATTAAAACTAAATCAAAATGAAATTTTCTTTATAGAATTTTACTTTTTTTAAGTTCTATTTTTGGGATTTCTAATTCTGGTGCATACACAAGACAAAATGATATGATTATTGTAGAATGATATGATTATTATGATTATGATATGATTATTATTTATACATTTATAAGTAAATGTATTTACTTATAGATTATTCAAAATAATGAAAACAAATATTTAATCTATCTCCTTTTATCATCAACTTTTATACATAAAATAAAGGGTTGGAAAAAAATTAGAATGAAGTAATAATCAAAAGAGTAAAGGTATTGATAATTTATCATGTGTTGATAATTTTTTTTTGCAAAAATAAAGATCAAATTAAAATAAATACTAAACTGTATTAATTTACAGTGATATAAGAAAGGTTGAATTTGAAAATAAATAAAAGAAAAACAAAGGTAATAAAATGTGGGAAGATAATAGTTAAGTAATGAAATTGGAGAACATAATGTAATTGTAAGAGTCCTAAACCAGAGGTTGATAAAAATAACGGAAGAGAATGCAGAAGAGCATTCTCCTTCGGAAGAGAAAGGTTTGGTTTCAGGAAAGGAAAAGGAACTACTGGGCTATTAAGGGTGGTTGGAGAGAGATATTTAGAGAGAGAAAGAAGAATCGGTCTGTATTTCATAAATTTGGAGAAGCCATATGATATCTTCAAATTGGATATTGATAGAGATGGAAATATAATATTCTTAAAGATGAAAAAGTAGAATGGAAAGACCGATGGTTAGTAAAAGAGTTATTTATGAGACAAACTGTAGCAATGAAAGTAAGTAAATTATGACTGTCTGGGTAAATCTAGGTCAAGATGTTAGGCAAGGATACTATCTTTCATCAACTCTGTTTGACATTTACATTGAAAATATGGTAAGGGATAAATTAGAAGGAATAACTGTAGCAGGACGACCCTGGAGGAAGTAATGAAAGAGTACTGTAACCAAGGGAAAAACCAAAGTAACAAAAGTAAGTAACAAAGAGGATTTAGATGTAAGGACGAATGAAGGAAGAACAGAAAAAAATTACTGATATTTGGATAATATGATGACAGGTACTGGAAGAGCACAATGAAAATAAAAGGAAGGAAAGTGATGGCAATGGAATCCTTCAGTAAGAAGAGAGAATTACTATGTAGTAAAAACCTGGACTTAGAGTTAAGAAAGAGGTAGCCAGATAATATGTATGGAGTCTCTTGTTGCATAGAAGTGAACAATGGACAATTAGGAAAAGATAAAAGGACTGAATTGAAATTTTTTAGATGTGTATATGGAAAGTGTTGTAGAAAATAAGATGGATGGATGAATAAAGTGAGAAATGAGGAAATAATGTAGAGGATTAAAGAAGAAAGAGAATTTATGCAAGAAGTATACAAAAGAAAAGGAAATTGGTTAGAACATATGGTTAGAATAAGTTAAATCTTGACTGGCTGCATTAGAAGGAGAAAGGAAGAAGAATAGAAGAAGGATGAAGTAAATAGATGAGGTGAAGATTAGAAACTACAAGGGGATGAAGGAGAAGGCTTGTATAGAAACAACAGATGGAGACAGTAGTGCTAAAAGGGACCTCCCTCCAGGCAGAAAACCAACTGATGATGAATATAACCATAGTCATAAATTCTTTATTTATTTAGGTAGTAAAATAAAAAAAACAAATAATGTAAAACGAAATATTATAAAAAGCAGATTTTCAGACCAGCAGAGCTTTTATAAAGGGAATAAATCTGATGGTATTAAATATTGATTTAAAAATTAGAAATAAACTTCAAAAAATTTGGTGTGTGTTAAACAGACTACACCTCATTTACATGTCACACATATAATTTTCATCTCATTGAACCAAGGGTGGAGGGGTTGCTTACTGTTCACTGATTGAACAGATTGCAACGTTCACATTAGGAAAATAGAAAAAAAAATAAAAATATGGACCTTAGAAAAAAGAAGAATTGAGATTTTTGGAATTTGGTGTTATACAAGAACATATAAAATTAAATGCATGACAAAGTTGGAAATGAAAACATTTTAACAGGAATCTAAGCAAAAATAAACCTTTGAAAATTTTTAATGGGAGTACAATTAGGGTAGTTTAAACATTAAACTATCTAGAGTTAGATATTTACTTACAGAAGGAATCATAGATGAACTAACTATAGAAATTAAAAGTTAAAATTCATAAAACAATTAAAGATGTCAGATATAATAAAAATATTGAAAAATTACTGTAGAATATAATGGAATAGAAGAGATCAGTCAAATGGATGATAATCTAAAAAAACAAATTTGTAAAAACATTATAAAGTATCGCTGACGTTTAAAAAATAATAACGTTTAAAAGTATTAAAAGAAAGCATCTTTATTTTTATTACTTAAATAAGAAAACAGAAATAATTTTTAAAGCAAATAAAGAATCATGTCTAATTTTACACAATACTTTACAGAAAGATGGCGCACTAAATTAAACAAATTACGTCTGCTGCGTGATACTGGTAAGATATCTGATTGTGCATACGGTAGCACTGGACGCAAGTTAATTAAAATGTGTTGACTGATCACGACGGATGACGTAACTAGTTCAATGACATACCGTTAGCGCTAGTATATCTGTCGTAAACAGAATTTTATCGGTATTCTTCAAAGTAACATTTTTTTTTTTATTTTAGGTTGATTTAACAATTTGGTTTTCGATTTAAAGTGTTCGTTACGTTTATTGTGTGCTTAGTAATTATGTTTTGTTTATAACTAAAGATATTAAGAGTTTTAATTTGCCGGTTAGTTTACAAAATTCTAACCTCAAACAATACGGTTGAACACATGCTGAGAGGCAGGGAGCAGTGGACAGGTGTGTCTAAGGTGGTCTCAGGCATCCTACGGACCAATCGATGGAAGATGCAGAATAGAGCTTGGACTGACTGCCCTTCTTGAAGCAACTGGCGCCGTTCTACCCCTCAGGATGGATTTAGGACGTGCCAAATTTAGGATATAAGTTACTTTCACTTCACGAAGGATTGCTTTGTTTCATGTATGTTACCTATTTATATTATTTTATTCTATGTCTTATATTATGTTTATTTTGCTATATATAACTCCTTTTTTGTTTATTTATTGCCTTGGTTTTATATGTTTCTCTTTATTATAATTGCGTTTTCTATCACATGTTTTGCTTTCCTGATATTTGTCATCTAAAGGTGCAACCCTATAAGCGCATTTCGTAAGAGGTGTTTAGGGGGGCTGTTGTATACCTCACAGGCGAGGCTAGTGTTGGTCTTTACAACAAAAAAAGAAAAAAGGGAGATAGCAAAAAAATTATGTAGTTAGTGGGGTCGAAACGCGGAACCGTGTAGGGCCAGGGAGGTAGCCCTTTTTCTGTGACATCTTGATCCGGTCACACGCAAGAGTGACTGAGTCGGGATGCTCTGATGAAGCATTAAGGACCATCGAGGTTTGTGGGATGGGCGCGCGATGGGGGTATGTATGGGAGGATACTCGGACCCTGTCAGGAGTAGGGACGGAAAAGGGTAGTGTCATCACGGCATCCAGAAGCGGAGATCGTGTTGCTTCAATGAACCAGGAAGGACCCCGTTGGGAAGGTCCATTGGGTGGACATCGCCGGATCACATAAGGTCAACCGAGGCAACATCTTCTGCGGTTACCGGTTGACCTTATGAGGTTAAAAAAACCTCAAAGTATGCTAGATCGTGGATACCGGTGTTCTTTGGTGGTTGGGTTTCAATTAACCACACATCTCAGGATTGGTCAAACTGAGAATGTACAAGACCACCACACTTCATTTACACTCATACATATCATCCTCATTCATCCTCTGAAGTATTATCTAAAAACGGTAGTTACCGGAGGCTAAACAGGAAAAAAAGAAAAAAAAGAAGTATAGTATAGTGGTTCCCAAACTTTTCCGAATTCGGTGGTCTTTTTCAATTAAAATTTTTCCACGGCGTCCTACCCAAGTAAATGTGTGACTACTCAACGTAAGAGATAAAAATAAATAAAACTCGTGAATCTTCATTATTTTTTAATTTTATTAACATTAAATTATAAATGTCTTTGTTCAATTAATTATGAAGTTTTTACAATATTTCGCGGCGCCCCTGTGCCGCGGCGCACAGTTTTGGAATCACTGGTACAGTACATTTTATATTGAAACAAAAGATCCTGTATCTTTTAAAAAATATTACAGTTAGATATAAATTCTCTAATAATAGTGTATAGTATGTTCCCGGGTTCGATTCCCGGTCAGGCGTGGCATTTTCACACATGCTACAAATCATTCATCTCATCCTCTGAAGCAATACCTAACGGTGGTCCCGGAGATTGAACCAATTTAAAAAAAAAAAAAAAAAAAAAAAAAAAAAAAATAGTGTATAGTGTGTATAAATAAGGAGTTGTATTTAATACCTACATTAATTAATAATAATTTTTATTTAAAATATTACAGAAGTATAGTAGATCTTTATTTATTTACCACGTAAGTTTTTTACTTGTACATATTTAACTGATAATTTAAAAACCTCTATTTAAAGATACATTTTTATATTTCATAAAATTTGATTAATTAAGAAGTATATTAATTTGACTGTTTTATTTTGCTTTTATTTAGAATTGTTTTTTTTTTTGTGCCAAGGTGTGAGCTCAAATTGTAGTTCAGTCTTAAGATAGTGCTGTTGATTAAAACCTAACGAAAATACAGCCGTAATACTAGTTTTTAAAACAGATTAAATTAGATTTTTATTGCATTTGAACCGGTCGGTCTTTTATAGCATTGATAAACTAAATATAACTCAAACAGTACGTTATTTGATTCATAATTTCCCCATAACTGTTAACTAAAAAAAAAACATACAGTATACTCACACTATTTTTAAAATAAATTATTTATAACGTATGACAGTATAATATTTTTGTTAATGTAAGTATTGAAGTTCATAAAATGCTGTCTTCTTTTTCTTTGTGTTGCTGGTATATTGTGTGAGGTAGGACTGTTCAAGTATCGATCTTTTCAGAGGGTTTCCTGCATCTTTCCTTCCATTAGCTAATAATAATTTATCAATGTAACCGGCAAACATTAATATGATTTCTTTTTTTAGATCACATCATTTGGATTGTTAGCGTACTGTCATAATTTTAATAAAGAAATATATTTAGTTAATTACTTATTACAGTTAATTACAGTCTCTTCTTCTTTGAATTCGGCCAGCTATGGATCACTCTTCTTTCGTTTCATTTTCTTCCAGAATTCGATCTTTATATCAACCTAAATCTATTGTAAAATTTCATTTTATGTCCAGGTGGACCCAGATTTATTTTTGGGATTTCTTTTCAAATCACTCAATTTTATTTTAATTATTCTAAACAGTAGTTTTTCCATTTTCATTTTATTTATAGTTAATTATTTAAAAAAAATAAATAAATAAATAAATTAAGTTTCAATTTTTTTTTATTGTTTTTTATTTTGTTCTATGTAAATTTCTTTTATATCTTGCTTAGAACTTATTAAATTTATTATTAAAAACACTGTTTTTTTTTTTTTTATAATTGGTTGCCGACTTGATTAAAATATGAAATTATTTCAAAGTAGTATATTATTAAGGTCTGCTACCGTTATCCTAATCAAAAATGTAAAAATTTTGCACTTCAGTTTTTTTTCTATTATGTGCAAGTATGTTTAAACATATTTTATATTTTTGCATATAATTTGTACCGTATGTACATGTTGCGTTGAAGAATTTAGATCTTTTGATTCTGTAGGAAATACTTTTACAACAAATTATTTTCTTTTTTCTCTTGTTTAACCTCCGGGACCTTAGTTAGGTATTGTTTTAGAGAATGAGATGAAAGTTTTGTACACCGTGTATGAAAAATGCCATACTTAACCGGGATTCGAACCCGAGACCTCCGGATGAAAGGTCGTGACGCTACCACTCGCACCACCACGATCAACGATCGTTAATCAATGTTAGATCAACTTATTATAAACTTATTTATTTGTTGAGGCTAGCACAACAAATTATTTTTTTTAAATACGTAAAAATCAAGTAAAATAATTTTAATTTTATACTGCGGTATTTAAAAAAAAGATTTATATCGTTTTTAAGTTATAAAATTTTAAATAATTTTTTTTTGAAAGAAATATAACAAATTTTCTATTCAACCCATCAAGATTTTTGATTTTTTAAATATTTTTCTTTGCTATAACCTTAGTCAATTTGAAGCAATTTATATTTGGTTAAAAAATACTTTTTAATTCAATATAGAAAATCTAATAATGAATTTAAACTGTTTTTATCAGTTTTAAAAAAAAATCAAAGATGATTTAAAAATCAAAAAAATCAACAATCAAATCTAAATATGATAAAAAAAATCGATATAATATTTTAAAAAATAGCAAATGAATTTTTAATGTGCTATTTAAAAAAAAAATCCTTAAGGATTGATTTTTTCCGTTTAAATTTAATTGAATTATTTAATCGTCATTTTGAATTCTTATCCTTGCGAAAAAATTTTATTCCTTTTTTTTCTGTTTATATATTATTTTTTTGTTGTTGCCATGAAAGAGCTCACAGAAGAGCAATGGAAAATTCGAATACAGCGTTGTAAGAATAAAGGAGGGGGTGTGTTTTGAAGGAGATTAATAACTAAATATGTATAAATCTAAAATAAAATATTTTACGGCATTAGCCTCGTTATCTAATGCCACACCTCATATGTAAACAAAAATAAAATGAGAGTATAAATTTTGTTTCGGTTTTATTAAATTAAAAAATGCCTTAGATTTTCTACTTTAAGTTTTATATTTTAATAATTAAATTTTGTAATTTATTCGTTAATTTGATTGTCTATTATTGTATTGCATTTCTTCATAAACTCAATTAGACTTGACAGTTAATCTCATTTAGTATCGGATCAACCGACCAAGGTGGAGGTAGTACCATTAATTGAACCCTAGTGATCAAAGTAAAAAAGTTATTTTTTTAAATTAAGTTAAGAATTTTTATAACGCTTTTAAGTGGATTTAAATCGAGATCTTATAGAATCACCGAAACAATCCTTCGATTGATTTAATTTTGTATAACCGTTATAAATTTGTTACCTTAAGTATACATTTCATTATAAACATTTCTTGTTTTTACTCGAGAGTAAGAAAGGAAGTTATCTAATTACGGGTAATTTTTAACTGAATTTGATTACTATTTATTTAAACTAAAAATGGTTCATTTTATCACACCTAAAATGTTTTAAATACATATAAGAATCATTTGAAAAGTATAAATTTTTAACGGAAAGATTCAAGTTTCCCAATTTCTCTGAAGTATGGAAACAGATACGGCAGTATTTTTTTTTTATAGTAAGTTATTTTTTCTGGTAACAAAAAAAAAAAAAAATTGTTGCGTATGGAAATATTGTACCCCTAACCGGGATTCAAGTTCTGGTGGGCAAGAATATCACTCTACCGCGTAGGTTGATGGAATGATCTTTTATTAAATTTTTCCTAAATATCTTTTTTTTTACGTAAAAATTTATACGAATGGTGAAAAATTGACACGGTGGTGTGATTTGATATTTTTTTAAATGTTTTATTTAATGATAATATTAATAATAATTTTTCGATGGATAGTAAATTTCTGTTTAATTTTCTTTTAAATAAATTTCAGTAAATATTTAATTTTGTAACGTTTATGTCTCGGCAATTAGCGTACGTTTATTCATTTATCCGAAAGAAATAAATTGGTTGGAGATCATTTTTTAAATAAAGTTTAAAAAATTCTATTATATATTGTGATATTTCATATTTACATTTAACAAGTTAAACGTGTAATCTAATAAAAAAAGGGATCTAACTCAGGTTTTTTTTAAATTTCGATATTCTTTTTATTTCTTTTGATGACGTCATATTATACAGTAGGAGTTAAAAGGAATTACGTGTGGTTGCGGGGGTCGGACATCAGAGTTTATCTACCTAACTACGGCATAGTCACTTTTTATAGCAATATCCGTATATGGAAATCTTCGACGTATAAAATTTTAAAACTGGTTTTTCTAGTGCTATCTTAGCAATCACATTTACAACGATTTTTTTTTAAAGATTTATTTTCTATTATGAAAATATTAATCGATATTAATATTACATATAAACACCTACATTTTAATTAGAGTATAATTGTTTTTTTTTTTTTTTTTTTTTTTTTTTTTTTTTTAATAATATTACATTACTTGTTACAAATCATTCATCGGATAAATGTTCTTTTTCTTAATTAATACCCTGTCTGTTTTTAACAGGCCAAGGTTATTTTTTTATTGCAAATTGTATTTTTTAAGTTGGCGTGGGGTTGCAAAAAATCGTTGACGCCGGTGTTCGATATATGGCGGCGGCTGATCGATCATGCACCTCGGGCTAGATCGTAGGGAGCGCCTGGTTCAGTGTATTTGTTAGTTCCTGTTTCGAGTAGACAATGTTGTTTAGGTTTTTTCATTATATTTTTTTATTTAAATAAACAATTATTTTGCTACTACTGTATTTTAATTTTGTTTTATTATTCTTTTCATCATTATTGCATAATAAATTACAAATTATGTTTTATAAAATTTGCAACAAAAAAAAAATTGTATAAGTTCTGTATGTTAACCCACTGGGTTGGTGTAGTGGTAAAGCTTTCGTCGCAAATAGCTGATTTTTGAAGTTCTGAGATTCAAATCTTAGTAAAGGTGAAGTTACTTTTAAACGGATTCGAATACTAGACAGTGGATACCGGTGTACTTTGATGGTTGGGGTTCAATTAACCACACGTATCAGGAATGATCGGCTTGAGTCTTAGAAAACTACACTTTTTTGTCATAGGTATCATCCTCATTTGATTGGGCCATGTCGTTACTTTTGGTCTCAAGTTGAACAGATTGCAACGTGTACGAGTACATTAGGAATAGAAAATGTTATTGTTTCTCCGAAAAAATTGTTGGTAGAAAAATAAATTTAATTAATAAATTTAGGGTAATTCATTTCCCTTTAAAGGATTGGAGAATCGCTTACGGTCATTTATATTATTGTTTTTAAAAGCAGACTTTTACGAAATTGTTTAATTTCTTATATATATGTAATTCATGTAAATTAATATAATTTATTCCTTTCTAATCAATTTTTTATTATTATTAACTAGTAGCCCCTTGTTTCTCCACAGCGTTTTTATTACAAAGTAATGTTATATATTTTTAAAAATCGGCTAGAAACCTATTCCATTATACGTCTCACCCCAATCCCCTTGTTTTTCTGTTTCCTTTACTACCATAGGTAAAATATGTGCTCAAAACCTATATCCAGTTACTCTAGACGTTCTTCTGGTCGGATCGGACTGATGGTCTTTTTATTCTGCTCGAAATGGCTCGCAGATATGTCATCAAGCATCGAAGGACCTTCAAAGTGATTTTTTGTGAGTAATAGTCTTGGAAAGTTCCTCAGTTAAGGAATAAAAGAGGATTTCTCAGAGGAGACTCAAATTTGGTATACGATGACGCTTGGAGCATATATTTGTGGGTCATTCCGAGCAGAATAAAAAAATATCAGTCCGTTTCGTCTAATAAAACGCCCACACGGACTGGAAATAGATTTCAAGCTCAATTTTATTAATATTTAAGATTAAGTATGCATAATTATTGTAAATAGCATTTTTTTGCGGTATTAGAAAATGAATAATTGCATTAATTATCAATTAAGACCTTCTAAATTATTCTCACAACCTTCAAGATTATATTCTTTTAATATTTTAACAGTTAAACATAATTAATAATTTTAACAATATTCATTGATTACTTAATCATCTTTTGGATGTAACAATAAATTCAGATTTTTATACTTTATATTGTAGATTATATGTGACCTAAAATATTATTAGTTAAATTTTAATCCTAAAAATGATTGGATATTAAATAATACTTTTAAATTAATGAATCGGAGAGCGCTTTGTTAAATTTTGTATTTCCCGCTAAAATAATCGTAGTTCAATGGAATTCCGTCATTATTTCCTCTCGTATTTTTAATCGGGAAATAAACTTTCTTTTTCTTTGTTGTAATGTAATGGAAACAAAATTAATGTATCGTTTTAACGATAAGGTTTATTTTTATTTATAAATTATATTACGGTAGTTAAGGCCTTAAACTGATTTTAAAAATAAAAAAATAAGTAAGTTACGGTTTGTTTATACAAGACAGAAGCGAAAGTATTGATATAAGGTTCTTTCACAGATGATGTCATCTCTTGTATTGTTGTTGCGTTTGACATATATTTAAATTTTAAACAGCATATAATGCTGCTAACATATAGTTTGAATTATTTTAGGAAATAGACAACAAAAAAAATGTATTAAATTTATGCACTGGTATTCACTAATATAAATAAGATTTAAATATGCATCTTCCGTTTAAAATTCTTAACAGATCAGCTGCATACAGATTTATTAATTTTACTAGCAAACCCGGCAATACTTCGCTATTGCTAGATTTGAGTATATATATATATATATAGATTAAATGAACACAAATTGAAAGTTTTTTAAACATTAATAAAATGAATATTACGGAACTTCACAAAATTTAACCTTTCCCTTTTTCCCTATTTCTCTTTTCCTTTTCCCCATTTTCATTTTACCATATTCTTCTTCCCCATTTTCCCCCCTTCCAATTTATCATTCCCTTATTTCCCTTTCCCTTCCCCATTTCCCATTTTCTCCTTTCCCCGTTCCATTTCATTTTCCCGTTTTCTTTTTCCCTTCTTCCCGTTTACCTTTTCCGATTTTTCTCTATCTCCCTTTTCCGATTTTTCTTGTTATCCCTTTTTCCCGCGCGTAAATCGGTTCAATAGTTTTTTAGTCTATAGCGGACACACATATCGGAAACATTGAAATGGAATCGTAAAATCTTTAGTACAGCGTGTGTTGCTTTTACGCCCAAAAGATAGCGTTGCTTTAAAAATAAAAGCATGTTTTTACTGTCACACGTGTAACATCTTGGTTATATAAAAACACGCGCGTATTCGAATGTAACGTTGTGTCAAAATTTCAAAGAAATCGGTGAAGATCTTTCGGAGATTTAAGATTTTGAACAAACGAAGATTTATATTTTTATTTATATAGATTTAGAATAAATTCCTAAGGTAACTAAATAATTTGAAAATCCACAAATGGTTTTTTCTTCACTATGCCAATTATTATTGGTATACTATATAATGCGTATGATTTTCAATGTAACGTGTCATCATTGATAAAAATATGTAGTTTTTGTTTTATAAAATACTTTTTTAAATTCAAGAATGTCCGTCATTGTTATCTGAATTCGAACACACATAAATTTATTTCGCATCACCTAATTGAAGATTTGGTTTTATTTATTGTTCCGAGAGCAGCAGTTTCCTTTTCATTATTATTTTTTGTCACTTTCAAATTTTCTTGTTTAAGTAACATAATTAATTTCATTGTTAATTTTCTTTCTATTAATATTTAATTTATAATATAAAAAATAATTTTTTAAATTAATTTTCCATTCTAAAAAAAATCGTTAATTTTTTCCATTTATTCAGATTTATGACTAATTATAAATTTACATTACATAAAAAGCAAGATTTAAAATTAAAAAAAAGTTCTAGTAATAAAAAGATTAGTTTCTGCGTTGTGTAGATTAAGCTATAAAGATTTACGTTATGTGTTATTGCATATAGATCAGAATAAAATAATTCTTTAATATTCTGAGATAAATTTATAGGAAATTACATGTTTAAGATAATTTCAACTTAACAAATCTATTTGTTATTCAATTGCAGGGTGTGTCGTGCATATATACGGAGAATTATTATAAAAAAATAATTTTGTGATATTTATACTTTTTTTTAATCAGGTTGTAAATGATATTTTTACTTTATGTTGTTGTGTAATATTCAAGATTACGTATTGAAGAATAATTTTACGTATGTTTTGTTGGATTAATACGCGTAGTTTTATTATAAAAAGTATATGAAAATAAATATGAAGCGTAATAAAATATTATCCATTGAAAAGTAACTTCCTATTTTAAAATACTTATAAAATATTTATTTTTGCGAGTTTTGTCTTAGAAGTTTTATGTTCTATCTTTAATGTATGAGAATATAATCTGTTATCTTGAAAACCGCATTACTGTCAATTATTCTTCGATGAAGATTATGAGATTCGCTTGGAGTTTAGTCCGATCTTTTTAAAAATATCCTCCAGAGTGATGAAACAGTATTTCGCATCGGTGAAACGTCACGATTGCCACTACTGAGCAGGAGATCCTCTGTTATTCCTGAAAAAATGCAGAATCGGTCTAAAGTAACGGTGTAGTATGGGATGACTTCGGACAGGATTGTAGGCCCATTAATTCTTCGTGGTACCGTGAATGCTGAAAGTTACTTTACTATACTGCAAGATGAAATCTGACCAATTATCTGTGCGTAAAAAAGCGTTGATGATTTGATTTTCATTCAAGATGGCGTTCCTCGACGTTTTACTGTTGTCGTTCGTGAAGAGCTGAATATTCACTTTCTCGGAAGATGGATGGATCGTCGTGGTCCAGCGGCCAGCCGTCCTGTTTAACATCTGTAACTTTTTCTTTCGGGTTGGTTAAAGGAGCAAGTCTATTCTACTAAACCAAAGATTTTGGAAGAACTTTAAGGCCGAATATAAGAAGTTATGTCTACCATTTCGAAAGAATTCCTGATGAAATCAGTCGATGCAGTTCCTGGGCGGCTCGAGAAACTGGTTGAAAATCTGATACCCATATCGAATTTTAAATCATGCTAAACGATTTTCTCTCGTATCCATTTATTTTAAAAATTATAAATAATAAATAAAGTATAAGTATTTTTAAATGAGGAGTAACCTTTCAATCAATGTGTGTTTTATTTATTATCTGATTATTTTTAAGAAATAGTAGTATATGAGTTTTATTTTTCAATTATTCATGTGCAATCTTTTCTCTAAAAAAGCTTTTTAATTTCAAAAGAGTTTATGGTAATTAAATTTCTTAAACTATATTGTATTATATTCTTTGAATTCATTATATCATTATTTACCCATAATTTTCCGTTAAGTAGATAAATTGATAAGCAAAAATAATTAAATAAACTTGTTTAATATATTAACACCTTTTCCTTCCTGAACAATTAATGTATTTTAACAGTATTTTACAATTCAACTCAACTACAAGTGAATTTAATGTTTTTTCCTGTTAATTATGAGATTACATTTAAACATATATTTTTTTTACTCGTCTAAATTTTATTACCGAATCAATTTTACTCTTTTATTGACTTTTTTAATTTTATAAATCGTTTAAAAAAAAAATGTTATTTCAAATGAAAGTTTTTTTAAAAATCAATTTTACACTTCCTCTTTTTTCAAGATTTATACTCATGATCGGAAGTAATTCTTTGTAACTGTTTTATATATTGTACTAAGCTGTGACGTTTTCCGGTGAAACTTACTGGTATTAATGTATATAACTCTATGCTATGATGATTTAATAGATTTCTTTTATTTGAAGCTCACCCTTGTGTGTCCTAAAATGTGTTTTATATAAATATATATATATATATATATATATATATATATATATATATATATATATATACACACACACACACACACACACATACATACACATTATTACTATATTAATCTTTTATTAAAATTCTCCGTTCGTATTAAAATGTAATAAAATATTATTAAATAGCAGTAATTGTGTATTTTTTAAAGAATAACTAGAAAATATTAAATGGATTAAAAAATAATTATTTATTAAATTAATTAGAAAATATTCTTTGTTATCTTTAAATAAATGAAATTTATTTATTTCCTGTTCGAAAAAAATAGGTACTATTATATTAGCTAAAACATTTTAAAAATATTTAATATAAGTAATATGCTGTACATTTTATGATCTTTAATTTTTATTTTAATAAATTTTCTTTAAAATTCAGCTTTGGCAAGAAAAAAAAAATGTTTACTTAAAAAAAGTGTCGACCTGAAAAAAATGTTAGGTACTTTTTTATTATTGCATCGCCAGTTTTTTCATTTTTTTATGTAACTTCTTCAGATTTCATGAGAAAATGAATAATAACGTTTATTTAAGATGGAAAAAGTACTTTTTTTTTTTTTTAATAAAAATAAAAATTACAAAACACTATTAAAGAACATTACCAACGTTTTTTTTGTTTAACCTCCAGGACCACCGTTAGGTATTGCTTCAGAGGATGAGAAGAATGATTTGTAGCGTTTATGAAAATGCCATGCCTGACCGGGATTCGAACCCGGAACTTCCGAGTTCAAACATATCCAACCTAACCAAACATAACCTACCTACGCTCGTTAACCTCGTCTGATTAACGTTAAATGTATATTAACGAGCGAAGCAAGTGTAAGTTATGTTTGATTAGGTTATAAATTCATTTTTTTTTCTATTTATTAATCTTTAAAAATTTTATACTATATTAATGCAAATCTTAAGTCAATAATAGAAATGCTATTATTATTATTATTATTATTATTATTGCTAATCTTATTCGGATTCTATCCATAAATCAGTGTTAATTTTATCCTCATGATTAAAGACGATCAGAAAAATCTTTATTAAAAACTTGTTAAAGTTTAATTAATTTTTAATTTGATTTGAAAATGGAGTCTAATAGTGGTCTAATAATACTGATTTAGAATTAATAATAATATTACATAATTTTTAAAACGTTTTATTAATAAAATACATAAAAATTGTTAATGCCTTCAATATTTGTTATAAATATTCAAATTCTAATATTAAAAATGTATATAATAAAAGGCTGTTATTATAAGACAAATTTAAATACCTCGGAGAAATAATATCAAGTAACATAATATCAAGAAACATTCCAAAAATCCAAAATAGAATCAATAAACTCCGACGTGCACAGAAACTAACACGGTCCACATACAAAAAGAAGTTCCTTTCAATAAAGACAAGAATTAGATACAACACAGTAAATCGACCAGAAGTAACTTACGCATGTAAAATACATTCATTCTTAGAAGCAAAAACAGAACAGAAGAACTTCAGAAAATGGAAAGAAGAATTCTAAGAACAATTACTAACAAATAAACATATAGTAGATGGAAAATATCGACTTCTCTATATTGAAATCTTACATCAAGAGAACAAAACCTTACTGAACATAATGAGGAAAAGAAGAGTAGCATCCTATAGTCATCTAGCAAGGCTCTCAGTAGAAAGGCTAACCAAGAAACTACCGACAAAAAAATAAAGTTAAAAACAACTGGCTAAAAGAAATAGAAGAAGACCTTAAAGAACTTAAAATTACAAAAGAACAGATTTTGAACAGGGAAGGAAAGATTATTCTTAAAAACAAGAAAAAAAAAATTAAAAATCAAAACTCCGAAACAAAGAAATTACAGTGTCACAGACGAACAGAGATTCAAGAGATCTAAAAGAATGAGAGAATATTAGGCAAAGAAGAAAAATTCCCAGAAATGATCTTCCCATCATTGATTAAAATTGCTTTAATGAGGGTCTAAACCATAAAAAAAGCCTGTTATATCATTTAAAATAAATTGAGAAAAATAGAATAATTTTAAGGGTTTTAAGTATTTGGAAATACTATAATACTATAATAAACAGTCTTTATCATGGAACTCAAAATTTCGGTTCTATAAAACTGTGATAAAGCCGGAAACTTTCTATACGGCAGAAATTATAAGACTGTGCAGCAAAATTCTGCAAGAAAATCGAAAATCTAGAAAAAAGAAAAGAAAAGTTATAAGAAAAATTTTAGGTCCTAAATTTCAAAATAATCAGGTAAAGTTAATTCCAAATAACAAACTTTTTATTAAAATTGAAAACTTATCAGACAGGATAAGGAAATAACGAATTGCATTTTACTCCTATTTATTAGAATGAATAACAATAACTAAAAAATTTTTGATTTCTTTCAAAGTAGAAAAACTAAAGGCAAATGGTTCAAACAAGTCGAAGAGGACCAAAAAGAACCGAAGAAAATATGAGAGAAAGAGAAATTTTAAAGAGAATATTAAAAGATGGAAATAAAAGGTTCCAAGAAGCGCCAAAACGCAAGAACAACAGCTGAACTTTCTGAAGAACAAAGGAAAGAATGAAGAGGTATTGGGTAGATAAAAAAGGAAACAGGCGCAAATAAATAAATTATCAACGTGTTCCAAGGTGAACTATGTGGGGGTAAAAAAAATTCGTTAAGTATTTTTCTTCTGCGTTTTTTGTGTTTTTTTTTTTAAGCGTTTTATCCATAAAAAAACTTTATAAAACCCTCACATTTTTGATCAGTCAAATATATATTATTCACCCTATTACTTAGTGGTGTACTTAAGTTTAGTCTTGGTGTACGTGTTTGTTTCTGTAAAATTTATACTTATATGCTTAAGAGTATAATTAAAATATTGTTGGAAATACCTCATATATAACTTACCTAAAAGATATGAATATTATTATATAAAATAGGTAATATTTTATAACGTTACGTTTTCTATATTTGAGTCATGTTAAGTAAATAAGTAGCGTAAGTGGTTGACATTCTGTCGAACATTAATTGTATTGTGGGTAGTTAAATAACAGTTTTATTTTATTTATTTACGTGTATTTATGCTCCTTTAACTGCCTACGTGTAGTACGTTTTCTGTTATTTTAAATATATATGATTTAATTTAGTTGTATTTTTTTTTTAACTCACCAAATATGTGAGTGACCTATTTTAACCTACATATATTGTATTTCTTTTAAATATTTTCTTGTTGAAATTTACAAAGGATATTTTATGATTGAAAAAAAAAAAATTATGTTTCGCGGAAAATTATTAACTTGTAAAGTTAATAATACATATATGCATAGGTGTGTCAATTTGGAGAAATTATTATAATATTTATTTTTTATTCAAACACTAATTGAAAATTATTGCGGGGGAAATAGAAAAACATACAGGTTTATTTTTAATAATTTAGCTGTTTCTAGATTAGATTTAAGTAGGATTTAAAATAATTAATAGGGGAATTCCTTTTTGTTGATTATGTAAATAATAATTAAACAATTCATCATCGATATATGATGATGATAAATTTATTTGTTTGCTTCTGATAAAATAAAACTAAAAAAAGGAAAAAGTTATAAACATTAGATAAATAATTAATGTACTCGTATCTTATTTTTTTTAAGAGTTGAAAGCATCTTAAACACATTGCTCTTGACAAAAAAAAAATTGATAAATAAAAAAATTAATATATATGTTTCAGAATATTGAACAGCCAGAAATATTTTAAATTTGCTTTCAACTGCCAGTGAAAAAGTATGCAGTGCCTGATATGTGAGCTAACTCATTTTAGTATTCAAAATATCTTCCTGTTTTAAATTAAATAAAATAAAATTTAAATTTTAAATTTTACAAAAGTTCTTTTAAATTTTTAATTTAACATATCAATTAATCAAATATTTCAAAGCTGTAGAAGCATGAGCTAAATGGATTATTGCCAAATTGCTATTTTTTTTATTGATGTTTAGATGTTTTTCAATTTAATATTCATTACTCTCAATATTAAATTATCAGAATATTCTCTCTGAAACACTCCTTTTTATTAACTCAAAATGATTAATGTTTAATAAAGATGCGATAATAGTATTTAATTAATAGAAATATCTTTAAAAATTATTATTAGTGTTAAAATATTTGCAATGTTTATAAATAACAATCTGGCTACGTTGCATTTGTCACTAACGTTACCATACTTTTGGCCAGGATTATAGTTTTAACTTGTTTTTCATTATATCATTAAAACTATACTACAATTAATTATCTACTATCGTACTATTAATACGATTATTATACGAATTAAATTATCATTATCGTACAATTAATTATCTATCGACTCATACTCATACCTACACGCGCGAGCGCGCGCGCACACACACACTAATTTTATAATTGTATCGTAAATATATTAGCTTTGTCATAAAACAATTTATGGATGAATATTATAATAAAGTTAGTCCTAAATCACGCATTATTTTTCAGTTAATTAAACTTAATACTAACAAAGCTTACGTTAACAATTACAATCTGAATAACTTACTTATATATACATTTAAATACGGAATTATTTACTACTACTTAATTTATTAATAATTATAATTAATAAAATAAATAATTTTTATCAGTAAATTATATTCTACAAATACTAAAAAAATATTTACAAATATTATATCAGTTTTATTTATTAATTGTAATGATAATTAAAACTGATAGTATAATATTTATTGTTCATTTACTTATAATTAAATAATAATAGTAATGAAATGCGCAATAAATATAAATTTTTGCAAGTAATTATATTTTACGTATGTTATTATTATTTGCCATTTTTCTGGATCTTCTTTTATTTATTAATAAATGGATATAGACAATTTTTTATCTATGTACTATAACATAGTAATTGCGTATTTAATTTTAGGTTATATATTCAAACAGGAATAATTTATTTTCTTTCTATCCTTAATTTAAATTGGTTAATATCTTTTTTAATAATGATTTGAAGTAATCTACAGTGGTCATTATATAATGTAATTTTATTATCAATATAAGTAAATTATTAATTTTTTTTTAGAAAAAAATTACTTTGAATATACGTGCTTAAAAATTCTTAATGTTACGATTGAAAGCTCACTAAACTAAAAGTATTTTTGATGAAATTAATATACTATTTGATTAAAATAGGATAACAAAATCCCTTTAATAAATTTTCTTTAAAGAATTTTGATTTTAGAAATTTAAATTTGTAAGATCTTTATGAAAGATTAGAATTTCCTAAATAGAATTTTTAGTCTAGTCAAAGTAGTCAATACATTAAACAAACAAAAATTGTGATATTATGAACGAATAATTAAATACTGAAATTTAGCACTTTACTACCACATTGACAGTCTATTTCCCCAGATCTATTAGGTAAACGAATAAAGTATTAGATAGATTTTTTTTCACCACATAAGCATTAAGCATTTGTGTAAGAATATGATCTTTCAGCGTATGAAACATTTCATACCTGTTTGAAATCAGGACCTAGGATCATCCAGATGAAAGGCTTGGATGCTACCACTTTGCTATGGAGATCAATGAAGATTCTTTAGCGAAGCTAGATTTTTCATCATTATTATAATAATAAAAAAGTACAGGTTTAATTTGATTATTATTGTGTTAAATATTATTCCGTTCAATATACGCCTTATGTGCGCGTATGAGATTATTTTTGGGTTCTGCGCATAAAATTTTAAAAGTTATAGTTGTATATCTTACATAATTTCTTTGCACAATTGATTTATAAAATTGAAGTTATGTTAATGGGTTGTGTGAAACGCAAAATTAAACTATCTCTGCTTTTTCTTCCAGAATCTTCCTAAAGAAAAATTTATTTGTGATTCTTTTGTATTAAATTATTTAGAAAATAATTTTGTTTAGTTTACTAAATCGAATAGATTCTTTTTATTAATTTTTTTTACATGGGATTAGGAGGCCTGGTTTTACATATAAAAACTTCTTCTGGCTATCAATCCTCTAATTAGATGCTACAAATAATTCATTGGTTGTACTGCTTATCTTAACATATTCGGGTTCGACTTATGATTTATCCAAAAACTGATATCACAAACAGTTCTACTTCAAGGATACCACAAGGCTCACCCCAGTGAAAGGAAACCTATCCCGCTTTGAGTCTAGCGGGAAATACGTAAATTTTTACCTACAATGGGAGGAGAATATATAATTAACGATTTTATGTTGACTAGTTTTAAAAGGCTTCTGGGATAGATGGGATACCCCCAGAATTACTGCGTAGTGCAGGTGAGAAAGCGATAGATAGATTATAAAAACTGGAAACTAATATTTACGAAAAAGGGGAAGTTCTGGTCAGACTTCAAAAAGTGTTGTGATGATACCAAAGATAAATGTGAACAATACAGAACAATTAGCTTAACTATTCACGCATCAAAAATTTTAACTAGAATTCTATAATAATCGCAACAGGAATTATCGAAGAACATACGAAAGACGCCGTAATAAAAAAGGGAATCGGACAAGGATCTTCCTTATCTTCGTTACTTTTTAATCTTGAATTTTTTTTCAGCCGGAAATTAATGATTCATCTGAAAAACGGGTGCTTAAGGAACAACCTTTTTCTAATTCCGGAATTGTGTAGCACGTGAAAATACCTAAATGAACAGTAACCATTTAGTAAGATCCTTAATTTAAAATACGTAATTAATTTAGTGAGCTTTTTTATTTCTTTTTTTTTATTTGCAAATTATTAAAAAAACCTCTAATTGTAATACTATTGTTTAAAATTACTAATTATTTTTTAAAATGATTTAATATTTAATTAAGTGTGTATGGTATTTAAATAAAATATTATTTCAAATAGTCGATTTCAACACCTATTTAAAGATTAATTATTTTTCTTATCTTTATTAAAACCTTGGATCATATGGTGTCGCATTAAAACCGACATATCGATTATTCTTTCGATGAACAAAACCTGTACCAGGAGCTGCATTATAATAAATTACCCTTCTTATACCAAATGGATCGATGTATCCAAAACTACCAGCACGTTTATCACCAATATTTTGTTCTTCATGATATTGCCTCGGTAAATAATAACGGAATCCATCATGCGTAAGAGATATACCGTCATACTCATACTCACGACGTTCTGTCGGAATAGAATTAAAATTATAGTAAGGTCGGAACGTTTGCGGTCGAACGTATTCGGGTGATGGTGTTGTCGGTGTGTATGAATGAGGTGTAATCTCAACTTGTTGCTCTTTAAGATAATTACTTAATGATATAGGTGCTGGTGCAGGTGCAGGTGTAGTTCCTTGTAAATAATCTTGTAGCGTTATCGGTCGAGATGTTGTCGATGGATATTCTGTCGTTGTCGGTACTGTGGGTACCGGTGCCGATGGTCGTTCGTATATTTTAGCATTTTCTACGCCAACTCCACCTTGACTTGGTACCTGAAACATATTACTAATTAATATTTAAATTTGTGATAAAAAACAATTTTAATAAAAACTTCGTATAAACGGGTCATTATAAAAAAAATCCATCTTTTTTGTAAATTTAAAGGAAGGGTTTTTTATCAACTCAATGACTCAATGAAAAATTAAGGTAAGGATATTATTCTAATATTTTCGTTTCTTTTGAATGAGATTACTAAGCTTTACTAAAGTTTTGAGTTTTTATTAAAGTTTTCTAGATTAGATTGAACTTAATAAAAAACCTAAAATTATATAGATGGGAAGGAACGCAAGGGGATATTTTATCCTCCTATTAATCGCAGAGCCTAGACATCAATCCCTTGTTGTTGGATCATTCTAATTGTCAGGTGGATATTTAGGTTTTTAAAGGCAGGTAAAAATAGGCTAAATTTCAAGATACTGAGGGTGACCTTGCTCTACAGCCTCATTTCCTTGTCCTTTTAATTTGAAAATTTAATGGCATCAATGCCCCGTATATAGAAGTAATCTGATCGAATTTAGTCAAAATCTGTCCAGTAGTTCTGGAGATTTAAGATGATTTAGAGGCCAACACCGAACACACGATTATACGAACATTAACATCCGGAAAATTTCCATCCGGTTTTTTCACCTCCATAAAATTTTAATTGAAATTGTTTTCTCCGCTTTTGTTTGAGTTTTCAACGATTTCAACGAAAAAATAGTTCGTTATTGAATTCCGTACGTATATATTTGTGTTCGAGTGGCAGAAAGGCTCCTGGTATAGATGGGATACCCCCAGAATTACTGCGCAGTGCAGGTGAGAACGCGATAAATAGATTATAAAAACTGATGTGTAATATTTACGAAAAAGGGGAAGTTCTGTCAGACTTAAAAAAGTGTTATTGTGATGATACCAAAGATAAACGTGAAGAATACAGAACAATTAGCTTAACTACTCACGCATCAAAAATTTTAATTAAAATTCTGTAATAATCGCAACAGGATTTATCGAAGAACATACGAAAGACGCCGTAATAAAAAAGGGAGTCCGACAAGAATCTTCCCTATCCCCATTACTCTTTAATCTTTATATAGAACAAGCAGTTAATGATGTAATGATGTTAAATAACAATTTAGATCCGGAGTAACAGTTCAAGGTGACAATATAAAGATGCTACGATTTGCTGTTGATATAATAATTCTAGCGGAGAGTAAAAAAAGATTTAGAAGGAACAATGAACTGTACGGATGAAGTCTTACGCAAGAACTACCTCATGAAAATAAACAAGAAAACCAAAGTAATGAAATTTAGTAGAATTAATGTAGATGGACCACTGAATATAAAAACAGGAAGAGAAAAAATTACGGAGGTAAAAGAATTCAGTTATTTGGGAAGTAGAATTACTAAAGATGGATGAAGCAGGAGCGATATAAAACGCCGAAGAGCACAGGCGAAACGAGCTTTCAGTCAGAAATATAATTTGCTTATGTCAAAAATTAATTTAAATGTCAGGAAAACATTTTTGAAAGTATATTTTTGGAGCGTGCTTTTATATAGAAGTGCAACTTGGACAATCGGAGTACCCGAGAAGAAAAGATTAGAAGCTTTTGAAATGTGGTGCTATAGGAAAATGTTAAAAATCAGATGGGTGAATAAAGTGACAAATAAAGAGGTGTTGCGGCAAATTGATGAAGAAAGAAACATTTGGAAAAAATATAGTTAAAACAAGAGACACGCATATTATACGCCACATATTAAGGCATCTTGGAATAGTAGCTTTGATATTTTAGGGAAAGGTAGATGGGAAAAATTTTGCAGTTGCAGCAACGTTTGGAATATGTAAAACAAATTGTTAGGGATGTACGATGAAGGGGGTATACCGAAATGAAACGATTGGCACTAGATAGGAAAACTTGGAGAGCTGTATCAAACCAGTCAAATGACTGAAGATAAAAAAAAATATGTGTGTGTGAACACATTTTGTCTCGAATTTTGATTTCGGATTCGGATTAAGCATCGTCAAAGGATTACAGAAATACACGAAGGTCTTGGTTCATTTCAAAAAAAATTTGTAGTGATCATTACACAATAAGGGTGTAACCTATCAAGTTAGTTCAAACGCAATAACGAAAGGTTTACTAAAATGCATAAGATATATAAATATGAATTTTGTAAATTAAGTGTAAGATACCAAAACGGTGAAAGAACTTACTTTTTAATAATTGAACAAAAATAAAATATGTCATAAAACTGTCAGAACCGCCGTCATAAAGTCTTTATTTGACTTTATATTAGAAAATAAAGTTTATTAAATTAGCTTACGTAGCGTAAGGAAAAGTTAGCTTACGTAGCGTAAGGATAAGTTTAACCCACCGGATTGGTCTAGTGGTGAACGCGTCTTCCCAAATCAGCTGATTTAGAAGTCGAGAGTTCCAACGTTCAAATGCTAGTAAAGGCAGTTACTTTTATGCGGATTTGAATACTAGGTGGATACCGGTGTTCGTTGGTGGTTGGGTTTCAATTAACCACACCTCTCAGGAATGGTCGAACTGAGATTGTACAAAACTACACTTCATTTACACTCATACATATTCATTTACACTCATTCATACTCTGAAGTAATACCTGAACGGTAATTCCCGGAGGCTAAACAGGAAAAAGAAAAGTAGAGGTAATAATTTTGTTAGAAATTAATTAGTTATTGAGAAAACAGTAAATATTCGTTCTGGAAATTCTAATTTTTCATTGATAACTGGTCTTTTTTATAAATCTTTTTGTACTAATAATCGTATAATATTCTGATTGTTTTTTTAAATGTCAAATAATAACTGTAGCGGTATAAATTTTCAAACGCCTTCGCACGACCTTTACCAACCAGCAACGATTTTGCCTTTGTTACTAATGCTTTATTGAAATAACTCCATCGAAGGGCGTCGATAGCTCCCCTCTGGCAACTATGACAGAGAGTCGGTGACGCTAACTTTATAATCTTTAAAAATAGGGTTTTCTGACACCTTCCGACCTTCAAATTTATTGTATTAAATAAATAAGAATAATTTTGGATGTTTTAAGTTTAAGAATCCGGAATAAAAATGTAATCTTATGCTCAAAACAGTTTTCTATTAGCATTCTGCTTGTTTTATTATTGGTGGTCATCAAATTCTCACTGTAACTTTTCTAAAAATATTTAGACTGCAGAAGTGGTCCATCCGAGATCAGCTGATCCTGATCGGTCAAGAACGACTCAATCAATTTTCATCAAATTTTAACTTACATTTCAATGAAACTGATGTAGTAGTTTGGATATATATATATAAACACATCCCGTTAAGTATTTATCATGATTTATTTAATATTTATATTGAACACTGTTCACGCATACAACTACGCTTTTTCAAAACATATATTCGGATTTATTTTCCAAATAAGTCATCATTTTTTTTTTTATAAATAGATTTTTAAGTAAGTATGACTTTATGGTCCGCACCACTTTGTGGAATAAACTCTCATTCCATCACTTTCCTTCTAAACAGTTTCATTTTTATTTAATAAAATAAAATCGATTTATTCATTATTATAGTTTATTATTACTATTTTGAGTGAATTAATAAATACTTTCATCGTATTGAAGTTTAATTTTCTTCGATCCGTATACAAAATTCCTCTTTTTAATTTTATCCAAAACTTAATGTCATCGTTGTCTCATATATAGAAGAAACCTTTTGAGCTATTTTCAGAAAATTTATGCTAAACCAGACCGGAAATATTAGTCAACATAGAAACTAACACTAGCACGTACGTATATCTTCAGAATATTTATATAATTTTTTTTTGTGTTTTTTGGATTAAGAGAATTTAGAAAGATGAACATTATTTGCAAAAAAATCTTCGATAGTCAAAATTTTGGCTGATTGCTATAATTTCCTTTAATAATTATGCTGTTGCAATTGCATTAGAGCTATAGGCGGGATACTAAAAATCTTATTAGTTTTTATGCATTGAACATTCCATTAATTACATCAGAGAACCACTGAGGTTTTTGAACCAGTTGTACCTACTTCGTGGAATCATCAGCCAAATCGATGTTCCATAACTGTTTTCTTTCAGCTGAGAGAGTATAACGAATATATAATAAATACTAACCTAATAATATATTATATATCAAAGCATTTAAGAGAAATTTTACCTTTTTCGCAGCAGATACAGCAGTACCAATCGGAGTGTCGACTCCAACGTGAACCATTTTCGTTCGTACAATTCGATAACCTTTATTATCTGCTATATAATCACGCAATCTCAAATAACCATTAGGATCAACCCAACCGTATGTACCAACTACTGTACCATCCTGTAATCTTTTTTCTTTACGATATTGTCCACTTATCGTTTGATATTTAAAATATCTTTCTGGACCTTCATCAGTTTGGATATGATACTGTGTATTCGGTGAAGTATCCCAACCTCCTATTTTAGCGCTACTGACTCTCAGTACTGCCAACTGTAACAACAAAAAAATCAGTAATTATTCATCAACTTACATTAATGTGCTAATGTTAAAAACATGTAATACATATAAATATAATTTGCAAAAAGATTACGCTTAAAATAAATTTACAAAATTTTTACAATCAGAGGTTAATAATTATTGATTAATAATTATATTTAACTTAAAGAAAAGTTAAAAAAAGGAGATGAAGTCTGATTCGAACCGATGTGTCTTCCGTTTGTAAGATCCAAATATTTAATTAATTAAAATTTTATTTTGCTAAACTCTGGAACCAATGAAAATAAGTACCAATTATGATATATCATTGAAAAGCTCTCAATGAGGGCATATTACTGCAGTTAAAAAAAAGTCCAAAATTCAAATTATTTGTGTTTCGGGCTGATTTGGACACTTTTGGTTCAGTCGATTGCGATATAAAGTGGAGGTGCACAACTCGATGTTAGAACAGTCCTAAATCCAAAATTCCAACATCCTACGGCTTATCGTTTTTGAGTTATGCGAGATAGAGATTTCACGCCGTAACTAGTCAAAATGGATTCAGGAATGGTCAAAATGGATATATCTGTTGAAATTTGAAAAACCGAAATTTTTCGCGATCGCAATACTTCCTTTACTTCGTACAAGGAAGTAAAAAAAAATCAATTGTCAAGTAAAAATTACTTACGAAATACATTACAAGTATATTTAACCGGGATTTTAGAATTAGAATAAAAAATAAAAGTAAGAAAAATTGCCTGTAAAAAACTTTACATTAGTGAAGCAGAAACTTCATTGTTGAACAACGATAGGGAACCAATATCAAATACCCTGTTTAAATTTTTAATTTAAAAAAAAATTATTATGAAAGTTTTCAGTCGTGCAAATATTAAATTGTTATTCCCACCTTTTAAATTTTATTTGTGAGCGGGGATTAAAAGTTTCTTGTTGTCTTTATCTTTCTTGAGATAAGTTTTATCTAACCTACTAAGTCACGATGGACAGTCCACCTGGTTAAACAAGTAGTTAGTAAAATTATAATAATAAAAAAAAAATTCTGATCTGTAATAATAATACATTATACACATCACGTCAGGAATGATGGAATGACGTCAGGAATAATACACCTCATATAAAAAAAAGGATTGTCCCAGCATTCGCTTGGATGGATCATAGAAAAATATGGTAAAATCTTAACCGGAACAGCATCACAAAATGTCCTATTATTTATAAAATAAAAAAAAACTATGTCCTTATAGGCATTATTAATTATATAAATACAAGAAGCAATGTTAAGGTATACGAAAAATATAATAAATAAATACAAAATATTTATAAAATAAATATAAAAAATAAAAATATAAAATAGTTATAAAATAATCTCAGAAACTCCCACCTAAAAAACAAAAAACAATGCTATCGGGTCGATTGGTTCTCGCGTGATTCTTGTATATACAAGATGATATTATCTCACAATTATAAAATTATTATATAATAATAATAATATAATACAAATTAATTACATGCAGTAATATAATGTATAAAATATAAATATAAAACTGTGCAAGGTATCGTATGACTTGACCGGCATAGCCGGGAGAGTCATGCAATACTTCAACAGCATTTTTTTAATCTATTTTATTTATTGAAACTGGAGAATATAAGATTTTATTTTTTATGTTTTTTTTTTTTTTTATGTTGCGCAGTTAGAAAAATAATTGTTTGCCTTTGTTTTGTTTTTAATTTTATTTAGAAATAATACAATTAATCAGAAATTATTTTTACTTTTTTTTATTTAAAAAGCTAATGTTTAGTTTTGAATTTTCGTATTTAATTGCGGATTTCTTTATTGTCTTGAGTTTTTTAACTTGTATTTTTTATCACATTTTTTAGAGATTTTTATTTATTGAATTGTAGCTAACAATAATGTAAGGTACAAGGTTAAATGTGAACGTTTTATCATTGTTAAAAAATTAATCTTTAGCTCACGAACCCATTAGGGTGATGCAGCGTTACATTTATTTTATAAATAATATTTTATCATTGTTCATTTTTTTATTTATGAGATTTATTTTAAATTGAATCGAATTTTTATAGAGTTGAGGACCACGCTTCAATATTTTTATAATACTTAACAATAATACATTTACGTGCTTTTAAACAAAATGTTACCATAATTAACTGTCAAACGTGTGTTGACAATGTAAAGATTTTATACTCATGTTGAAATTTCGTGAGAAAATCGTGTATGTTTAATATAAAACTTGTTGTCGTATACGTTAAAATATCACTTTTTCTAATGATTTTAAAATAGATATGTAAAATAATTTTCCTAATTTATCACTGTTAAAACAGATTTAATTTAGTTCATAAGACACGTAAATTACTATAACGAACTCCTTTTATTTATTAGATTACTGTACAATTAGAGGACATAATATTTATTACTTGTTGGTAAAAAATATTAATCACGTTTACTTTTTTATCTTTATCGTTTCCAAGGGCAAAGGCCAATCTCCTACATGTACCGACCGTTGCTATGTTAAATTTCTGGTTTTTAAAAATATATTTTTTTAATATCGTATGTAGAGCACTGTCTAATTTTTATTCATTCTTTATCTAATCCTGTTTCTCTATTGTTCTGAAATAAACTGGTTTTGTACATCTGTTAAATTTTTTGGTTGATTTTTTTCTGTATGCGGTCAATGGTGTTTTTCGTTAAACCATTGAACTCGGCTATACTACACTTTTAATAAAGTTCATTTCTCTATGAAAAGATTCGATAGCACCCGATTTGCTCTGTAAACCAATGATTTCCAAACTTTTCCGAATCGCGACGCCCTTTTTCAATTAAAATTTTTCCATGGCGCCCTACCCTAAGTAAAAGTATGACTACTCGTAAGTAAGAGATAAAAATAAATAAAATTCGCGTATCTTCGTTATTTTTTATTTTATTAACATTAAATTAATAATTATAAATGTCTTGGATCAATTAACTATGAAGCTTTCGCAGCGCCCTTGTGAAGAGGCCGCGGCTCCCCGGGGCGCCGCGGCGCACAGTTTTGGAATCACCGCTGTAAACTATTACATTAAACGCTGCCAATTTATATTGCATAAATTGGCATGTTCTCCTAGTGAAAATAAAGAAGAAAGTTCTTATAAACATAGGTTCAGAAACGCTTCGCTGTGAGTGTCGGCTGGCGGAAGATTTCGCCCTGATTTTTGAGCCTCCGGTAAAATTAAGCCAGATTGTAATTTTTACCCCACCGGGTTGAACTAGTGGTGAACTCGTATAAAACACAAACTTATTAAAAACAAAACATTAAAATTTGACAAGGTATTAAACGAAACAAAATGTTCGATATTTAATGTATTTTTGTCAATTTTTCAGGTCAGATTTTGTATAAAAACACTAAATTTACCCTTTAATTTGATTCCCAAAAATTACAGACTGTCTTAATTTTACCGAAGGCTTAGAAATCAGGGCGAAATCTTTCGCCAACCGATACTCGCTAATGAAGCGTTCCAAACTTATGTTTATATACATTTTTTAATTTATTTTCACCAGTAGTACATGTCCTAAAGGTTTGTTTCATTCTTTTTGAATCACTCTGAATATCAAAAGTGACTTTATTATTTTTACGGTAATATCTATTGACTTCCAATTTCACGGTGTTTGTTGATTTTGATTAAACCTTTTATTTTACCCACCGGGTTGGTTTAGTGGTGAACGCGTCTTTCCAAATCAGTGATTTGGAAGTCCAGAGTTCAAGCGTTCAAGTCCTAGTAGTCAGTTATTTTTACACGGATTTGAAGATTAGATCGTGGATAGCGATGTTCTTTGGTGGTTGAGTTTCAATTAACCACACATCTCAGGAACGGTCGAACTGGGACTATACAAGACTATACTTGATTTACACCCATACATATCATCCTCATTTATCCTGTAAGTATTATCTGAAAGGTAATTGCCGGAGGCTAAACAGGAAAAAAGTAAAACCTTTTATTTTGCACAACTTAAATTCATGGGGTAAATTTTATGTTATCTTATGACTCTGACCTGAAAAATGAAATGAAATAGGTCCAGAACTATCTATAGCAATTTAAAAAAAAAAAAATATTGTAAACCCAAAAAACTGGTGTCGTAAAACATATTTTTTGGTTGTGACGTACTTTAAATTTCCATTAAACAAATAAAATTTTGTTACAAAATTTGTAGAGAATTTATTCTCAGAAAATTTATCTAAATAACATCAAATAAAAATGAAGAATAAACGTAGTAAAATTTTTATTAACTGTAAATATATTTCATTATTGTATTAAAAAAAAAAAAACGAAATTATTTTACCAAATTTTTCGGGCGGTTGTAATACGACTTCGGAACGCAAATTTTAAATTATAAAATAAAACAGTCAACCTTTTTCATCCCCATGTAGAAAAATAAAATAAATCATTTTATAATTATAGATTGCAGCCAGTTTTCCTTTAATCTGTTTTAATAAAATTTTTAAAGCATTCATCATGGATCTGTGATTTGTAATAATCATAGAGTATAATGAATCAAACCCACCGGTTTGGTCTAGTGGCGAATTCACCATCGCAAATCAGCTGATTTTCGAAGTGAAGAGTTTTAAGGTTCAAATTCTAGTAAAGGCAGTTATTTTTATACGGATTTGAAATTCTATTCTAAATCGTGTATACCGGTGTTCTTTGGTAGTTGGGTATCAATTAACCACATATATCAGGAACGGTCGACCTGAGATTCTACAAGATTACACTTCATTCACATTCACACATATCCTCTGAAGTAATACCTTAGGGTGGTTCCCGAGGCTAAACAGAAAAAGAGAGTGTTACATCCTTATTTCAATTTCGCCGATCTCCGTGGCGGAGTGATTGTTTTTTAGCCTTTTATCCGGAGGTTCCGGGTTCGAATCCCGGTCAGGGAAGTAATTTTCATACGCTACAAAATATTATTTTCCATATCTTACGCACATGATTCAGGCTTATGTGGCGATATCATCAAGAAAGAAAATTACTGTTGCTAAACAACAATCATGTATACTCTATCGAAAATATTAAATGATGATAAAATTATATGAAATTGCATTATTGAGTTTTAGGTTAACAATTTTAAACATTCATTTTTAACAACTCCAATTTTAAATATTTCTGCTTAGACCTGGAATTAATGATGCGTTTGATTCTCTCAAAGGTAGAAGTATAACCTTTGAAGTTTTGCATTATTTAAAAAAACCTAAAACCTTAATAACCTCGATATGTATCATATTACCGATTGGGAGTAATAATAATTAAAGTTGACCGACACTGTAACACCAATTGGTTTTTAATCAGTTTTATTTATATTTTATTCGTGTGTACATTGCATTCTATTCAACTTGTGAACAATTAGCAACCGCAATGATATGATACTATATGACATGTAAATCAGGTATATTTTTTGTACAGACTTAGGCCGACCATTCCTTAGAGTGTCGTTAATTGAACTCCAACCGCTATTATACCGGTATTCACTGTCTAGTATTCAGATCCGTATGACTTATATTAGGATTTGAATCTCCGAATCTTCGACTTCAAAATCAGCTGTTATGTATGGCCTATTTTACCACGAGATCAACCCGGTTGGTTGATATTGACTATTGTTCTAAAGTAACCAAATTTTTTACAATGATACAAAGAAATTGAAAAAAGAAATCGTAAATAAAAAAGAGACTTTTTTATTTATTCCAACAATAATACAGAATACACTATAATATGATGAATGTACAATAAAAACATTTGTAACAATTTATATTGTAATTATGTTTACATACTTATTATTTAAATCAATACTTTTCCATTGAATGAATATTTTTTGTCAATGTATCATCTTCTAACAATATATTGGAAATATCTTTCATACTGAATTTTACGGCAAGTGCTGCAGCTAGAGTATCAACAACATTCAATCTCGATTTCTCACTTGTCCAAAAATCATTAGTAATTGAAATATCCCTTTCAACTGCTGCATTAGTTTCAGCCAGAGCAGCACAACGTAAATTGAAGAAGAATAAATAAATTTTTACATGAAATATGTTCATTTTTGAAATGTCTGAATATTTCCATCTATCTTTTATCAATTTCAATGTGTTTATTTTCCTATTGTATTAATTTTTCAGAATTTAAATATAAAATCAATCTTCTAATTTCTTCAGACAGTTGTAATCTATTTTAATGTCTGGCATGTCTTAAGATAAAAACTTACAAGATTCGATATCTGTCCAATGTACTTGCAATGAAGTCAAAAAAAAACATCATTGGAAACTGTTATTTCCTGTAATATGGATTTCAGACCGTTCTTCGATATATTGAAAATATGTTTGGTAAAAATTCTGCACTTCTTTGATAAACTTTTCCGTTACCCGGCCCGATTTGATTCATCTAAGTCTGACAATTTTCTTTTTATAACTAAAGGAAGAAAGTTTTCTTCAATTTGAGATTTATATTGAAGTATAAATCATTCAAAATAAGACTAATTTCTGTAGCTGAAATGTGTTCACCCTCAATATTTTGAATGGTTTTTTGAAAGATAGATGCTTGATTACGCACAAAATACATTAATATCTCAGATATTTCATTAATTAAAAAACGATTCCAGGATTTTATGACATTTGTCTAAATTTAAAAAAATATGAATGGAAAGACTCAAACAATTATAGGACATGCTGTATAACAGGTGTTAGAGTAAGTCATCTAATTTTTTTATAGCCTAAATGTTTTTTGTATTCAAAATTCTTTCTTCAGAGAATTATTTTAAAGTAGCTAAATGAATGAACGGTAAAACGACTAAAATACAAATAAATTGTAGTTATTATTATTCTACATCAATTGACTTTGCACATGACGCCATTTTGTTTGCA